>NC_046657.1:53292526-53323390 GCF_010883055.1 Belonocnema kinseyi
TCAAGTCCGAGTGTTTCAGCAGCCTCCTCCGCTGCTTTGTACAGAAATGCTCCTTTGCCCACTTCTTCGTGATTCCTGACCATTTTCAGAAGAGGGTCTCTTGTATTTGCAACTCTATGTGCTGTACCCAGAATAATCCTGTTGTGAAGACATTCAAGACTCAATATTCCGCGACCCCCTTGACGGCGCGAGATGTACAGTCACGGAGCGGAAGACTTAAGATGCATGCTTTTGTTCATGCGCATAACCTTTCTTGTTCCGACATCAAGAGATCTGAGCTCGTTCTTCGTCCATGGAACTACTCCAAATGAATAGAGTAGTACCGGGACGGCAAGCATGTTCGCTGCAGATACTTTGTTCCCCGCCGACCGTTCGGAATACCAAATTTGTCGGATGAGACTTTTGTATCTGCTTCGGAGAGTAACCTTCTATACTATAGATGTCACATCCTGAATGCGACTCTGTGGCACGCCCAGGTATGTATAAGTCACTCCAGCGCAAAGGTGTCGTATGGCGCTTCTATCAACGAGCTCAGGATTCTCAGGGATGCCATTAAGTTTTCCTCGCTTCAAATAAACCTTGGCGCATTTTTCTAACCCAAATTCCATTCCAATTTCCTTAGTATATCGTTCGACAATCCCCAGAGCTAGATTTGCTTTGACTTGTTAAGTGTGTGACAACGGGTCCGGAGTTCGCACGCAAACTTTCGAACCTTGGCGGTAAAATTCCTGCCAGATGTGATGTAGTAAATCACACATTGAATGCGGGACGCGTTCTGTCTTGCCCAGCCTATCTTTATGGCAAGTTGATGCATTCGTCTTTTGGTCTTATAATCAGCCGTTGGTTTTGTTTTACGGTTCGCATCGGATAAAGCTCTCGCTGCATTATACACACAATAATTAATAGCCCAGAGGTCGGATTCACCGCAAAAATGTCCACGAAGCTCGTCATCTATTTCAGCCAGATCTTTAGGCTTGAGAGAAACCTCGGTGTTGATGTTTCTTCGGGTCTTAAAGCATCGCTCTTCATCTATTGGATGCCTGCCCGCGGTTGGTCTTAGTGTCGCCTCTCTTTCTTCATTGCCGGCTTGTTCTAGCTATGGTAGAGTAGGCGTTCCGCTTACATAGCCCCTTTTACGGAGTAGTTTAGCATGGTTTCGCAGACGTTGCTGCGAAAAGTGCGATAGCTCCGGGTGTTTCTCGCACCACAGAGCATGCAACCGTGCCATGTAACCCCGTTCACTGGCCACACTCGCATCGTAGCAGTCTTGCAAGTCGTGATTGAGTCGCTCCGTCCATCCAAAGGTCGCGAGATCCCGCCGATCCGTATCATGGAATCCATTTTCATTGGCTCCCCCAGCTCTAGATTGGTCGGCATTGTTGGCCGACCCATTGTCGGTAGCCCTGCGCGTTTTGTTGTTTTGAACCGCACTTACTACATCTATGTTTGGTGTTGTCGTTGTTGTTCCCACTAGAAGCTAGGGGAAGGGGTTCGACCATCCTTGTAGAGCCCCGCATGCAAGGATAAGGCTGCGTACTCGGAGAGTTCGCCCGATATCCCAGAGTCATCGTTCTAGACACCTCGTTCAGGTGCCATTCAGCTTTCAGCACGGTTTTCACACCTCCTCTTGGGTGTTAATTCCTTCGGGACCACCCCTGGACAATTGTCTGCGACTAACTATTTATTTTTGTAACCACATTCAGCAGAAACCCTTGGTACAGGGACCCTCTATCCGCAACCCGGTGGACGCGTTCGGTGGCTTTGTCATAGGCCCTTCGGTTTGATTCTAGAGGAATCAAAACCGAACCGAAATAATATATTTATATATATATATATAATCCGGTTTCTGAATAATGCCGGACATAGGCTGGTAGGGGAGTATTTTTAGTGAAACTCATCTTCCTCCACTCTTGGCACGTGGAGGTGCTATCGAATTGGCTTCCGCTCTTCCTGAATAGTGCCTCTCGTCAGTCCCCCCCCTTCCCCTGCAAGTACGAAGTGTATATGCTTGGATGTTTTTTTTCGCGATTTTGATTGAGTAAAAACGAGTTGATTAGGCATTGATGCATCAATGCATCAATGCATGAAACATGCATTGATTAGGTCACTATTTGATTAATTATTTTATGCACTAAAAAGAATTAATCAAGTACATAGTCTATTTTCAGATATTTATTTGAGTGGCACTATTCAGAGAGACTGAATTAAGATACCGGTGCTCAAAGCGATGGTCCGGGATGCAATCGAGCAAACACGAGAAGAAACGGCACTATTCAGAGCGACATTATTCAGAGAGCGGACTGTAGTTACATTTTTAACCTAGGAAATTAATTTTGTAACAAAATCAAACGAATTTGAAAAATATAATTGAATTTTAAAAAAAGGCATTTTTAGCCAAATAATTAAATTTTTAATACAAACGAGGGTTTTCAAGCGAGAAAATTTATTATCTATAAAAAAATAAGACATGTAGTTACATTTCTAACAACAACAAAGAAACTAATTTTCATGAAAAATTTTAATTTTCGCCATTTTGCGTGGCGATCTACTATAGGGTAATTATGAAGAATTTGATTCATAGTTTTCTAAAATCTTTAAATACAAAAACTTTGCAGGTCATCCAGGTCTTGTATAAAATAAATAATAAATAACTTATTTAGTTATAATTAGCCTTTCGTATTAGTAATTTCTTAAGCGAGGAACTCTATAGGCTCAGCCCATCGTAAATATAGATCAACACGTGATGATTTATTACACAGTACCTACATTTTATTTCGAACGCTGCCCATTCGGCACAAAATTTGGCGACGTCTTTATGACATCGTTACGACATATTTACGACAACTTGACGATGTCCTATGTTCAAGTCGTTGAGGTATCTTTACGATATCGTAAATGAGTCGTATGATCTGACGATGTCTTTACGGTATCGCAAAGACACCGAAACGACACTGACATAGGATGTCCTAAAGTTATCGTAAAGATGTCGTAACGATGTCGTAAAGACGGCGCCAAATTTTGTGCCCACTATGTGTTTTCATGAAAGTATTTATGCGTATAAAATCGCCTGAAATTATAGGAAAATTTAAAAGGATTTTTTGTTTTTAATAATGAATATTTAGAGAAAATATAAAGAGATTTAAAACATTAAAAAATATTTGTATAAATTCTGCGAGATAATGTCGCTCGCGTCAGAACCACGTCGGGTCGGGTTAGGTTAGACAAGATTATGTCAAGTTCTAAGTTATCGTCGTGATATTGTTTTTCTTTAATCTAACTTAAAATGCCAAAAGCAAATAGTAGATTGCGAGTTCGGAATCACAGAATTGTTGGTGAAATTTATTTATCCGCAATGAAGGCGAAGGTAAACTTTAATTCGCCAGAATCAACATCACAACTCATTTTTAGCTTCTGAACATTTTCAACAATGTATTCGAGAAAGCGTCGTCATTTTAAGCGCTTTTACTATTCATATGAATAAAAAAAAAGGTTTTCAGCTTTTTAGATTTTTATACTTTGTTGCTAATATTCTAAAAATGGAGATCACCTTATACCCAATGTATGAATTTCCGGATTAGTAACATTATAAATTGAATGCTTTTATATTTCCTCGAACATAACCTCACTTTTAAATCTCACTCCACTCCATTTTACTAATTATAGAAATAAAAAATTAAAGGTGCCATATCTGGGCCAGATCGGGTCCACATTTTGAATTCCCAGATCTGAGCCCGTTCGGGTAGGGCGTTTCATTTACAATCTGGCGCTAGACAGATAACTCTATCGGGCCCACATTTTTTCCAGATCGGGGCCCGACCAGCGCCACGCTAAAATTTCTGCTGCGCACGCGGCTCACTTCACTTGCAAGTTTAAGCGCGCGTAGGGCGCGCGATTAATGGTTTTCGCGCTTTGCGCTCGATGGTATATTTATCTCGCGCTTTTCGCTCGATCTACTGAGCTGCATGATAATCTTCCAGGGCATGTAGAAATCAAACTTTTTCTTGTCATGCCATTTTTTCATATCGTCCGTTAATTGGCTTAAAAGGTTCATTTTTGTATTTGTTTATTTTAATTTTGTAAATGCTATATAATATTTATCCAAAATGGATGAATAATGAACTTGACCTTTAGTCAGACAGACCGACAGACAGGCACAATTCGTAAAAACCTATATTTTGGATTCGGGGGGTTTCAAAACGTGAAAATTTGACCAAAACTGAGGCGGGGGGGGGGGGTTGTCAAATTTTTAAAATATCTAATTCTGATTTTTTGGGTGCACAATGTTTGTCTTATCATTTGTTTCTCCTATTGCGCATTGTTTGACCCTAAAATGCAATTTTTTATTAGTTTTTGTGCGGTCGAAATTTGAATTTTCAATCTTTAGAAAAAATTCAAAACGTTAATATCATAATCTGGTAGGGCTATCGGAATGTAAAATTTTTCTTTTCATGTACTGTGAAAAACTTTACAGAGAATTTTTGAATCATGAAAAACTTATATTTTTAATAAACTTGTTTAACATGATATATAAGTACGAAGTTATTGAAAAATGTTGTTTATATCTTAAGAAATCTAAAATGATATATTTATGGAATACGTACAGTTTTAGAATTCATAAATATCATATCCTTTGCAATTTAAATTAGAAAATTGATAAAATTAGGATTTTTGTTTTCATTTATTTTATTCCTTACTTTATTAGTTTCGCGTGCTCCATTGGTTTAGATTTTTCTTCTTTCCCCCCTCAAGTACACTGTTACTTCTTTTCATAGATGTCTGGAGGTATTTGCGATTTATACTTTCTTGTCGTTGTTTTGTCCATCTTCTACTTTCCACGCAAAGGCTTTTTTAATGGCAGTATTTCTATAACTTTTTCCCACTTTTTTTCCTTATCTTCTCAAAATCTGGAAACTATCTGTTGTGAAAACAGTATTAAATTAATAGCGCTAGTATATGTCTTAACTTTTGAGAAATAGGATTCAGCATACTCTATGCATTCTAGAAGTCACTTCTTCTTGCAAAATGATTTACTTAATGCGTGATACTGATAGCGTTTTTTAAAGTGAGCTGTAGCTTCATCTTTTATTATTATAGATTCTTCCAATGTCTCAGGAATCGAAGACTCCATAATTTGCAAAATGCGATCCATTGCCAACAAGTCGTGTGCAGAATCATGCTTCTCAGCAGCGGAAACTATTGCAAAACATTCAGTTTCTGCACTTCGGTAGCAAAGAGAAATAAATGTCGTTAGCTGATCATTTGTCTAATGATTAGTTTGAAATGCATCTTTTACTAATAACTTCCAATTCTCAGCAAAGTCACACTGCATTTTAAAATGATTTTAATTACTCTTAGGCGATCGTTCTCCTCTTTGATTTCTTCTCCTTAAATATTTTTCACATATATATGAACGTTCTCTTTTCTGTTCAGATTGCTAACTCTTTAACATAACTGTTAATAGAAGTTGTTTTCTTTTCAAATTCACCTTTGGTTTAAACGAAAAAACAATATCATCTGAGCCAGTTTCCTCTAAAAGTCCTACAAACTTTAGCGTTATAATTTTAGCTTCTGAACATTTTTCGCAATCTCCAAGCATTTTGGTCTCAAAAAGTAAAATTTTGTCCTAATTCTTACGTTTGGATTTTTCTCTCACATGATATCGATTGTAAAGGTAAGGGGTGAAATATATCCCATCTTTAATCAAAAATTTCCTTGATTGATGTATCATACATTTTGTTACTTGAGGACACGTTAAAAGTAAATGTTGCTTTGTATGTTCTCTCGGCAGTAGCGTCAGTAGACGGAACTTTTCTCGTACATTTGTAGAGCTTTTCAAATATTTTTGAAAATTTGATCCCATTCATCGCAAAAAGAGCATTTTTCATTTAGCAATGACAAACTATATACTTTTGAAAGTTCACTGATCGTCGATTCTGTAAATACATCTATCAGCTGTTTTCTTCTTTTTGCAAACACAGTTTTTTCCAGACCTTTCTTTGATACTTGATAGATTTCGACAAGGAGAAAGATTACTGTTCCCATAAGAAATTTCATTATTTAAACAGTGGGCACAAAGTTTGGCGATGTCTTTACGACATCGTTACGACATCTTTACGACAACCTTACGACATCCTATGTCCATGTCGTTAAGGTATGTTTACGGTCTCGTAAATAAGTCGTGTGATCTGACGATCTCTTTACGATATCACAAAGACACCGAAATGGACACAGGGTGTCGTAAAGTTGTCGTAAGAATTTCGTAGCGATGTCGTAAATACGTCGGAAAATTTTGTGCCCCCTGGGTATGTCCTCAATCTGAAAAGCAATTGAAATTCTTCGTCTTCATGCTCAAACCGTTCGTTTTCACATACATTTACATGATTCAACATTGGTTCCTCGTTATCGGAAACCAACTGATTTGAACACACGAGAACCCTACCAATATTTTTTCGCTAACAATTTTTACAAACATTGGCGCGTGAAATAATTTTTCTTTCTGGGAAAAAGTTTCCTAACACGAAAAATACAACTTACAAAGCTGTACAAATGGGTCACTAGAATTGTCTATATCATTTTCTTGTGAATAGTTTCGAATTTAGGACATTTTTTTCGTTTTCTAAAGTAAATTGATTTTAAAGCATTGGCCATTCCTTCTTAACGAATAAAATAAAAAGAAAAAGAAATTATATCGCACACTGTATATATTAAAGACGACTTTTTCCACTCCAGATATTGCCAAAGAAGAAATGACACTAAACAGTTTATTCTATATTTCCAGACTTCAGTTTGTTCTTGTAGTGCATTCAATTGTTTTTATATCGACAACATTTGTAATTCACGACAGAGTTATAAATTATATAAAAAAAGTTTATTCACAAAAAAAAAGTTTTTATACAAATAGGAATAGTTTGACGAGGAAAAAACTAACAAGATTTCTTCATCAAATTACAATAAATATAAAGAAATATATTTAAAAAATCGAAATTATAATTGTACGCATATTGCATTTTTTAAATTGTATTTTTATTTTTCTTAAGAAAATTTCTTTATTGATGTAGATTTTAATTTTTGTTATTGCTGCAAATACGGCTACATTCAATATGATTGACTGCTTATAGAACTTTGATAAGACATACAAAAAATATTACTTTTGAATCAATAAAAAACCGGAAGAAAAAAATACATAAACGAAACTATTAAAACCAAGAAAATAAATTTTTTGAATGCAAGCTTGGTTAACGCTCGAGGAGAAGGCTTTCATTAATCGACAACAAATTAATATACTATTTTCGAAGTCGAAGCACGATTTTTCTATAAAGTCCCAATTTATATTTCCATAATTTTCTTTCGACCAACACTGCTTCATATATATGATGCAAATATATTTATTTTAATAGCACAAGCAGAAAATTTCATAATATTGAAAATATCACAATTAAGTTCTCAATAAGTGTTTGATCATAGTTTTCTTTTTATATGAATGAAAATGATGTTCATTTTGATAATCTTATTGTAAATTTTCATCTAATTAATCAATTTTAATTATTGAATTTGCTTACAAACTTATTACAAAAGTTTAATTATTGTTGTATGTTATTAAACGTAGAATTTTTACATTTTTTTGTTGTTGAAATATTTGGTAAAGCGGATAATCAATTTACCCGGACCGATCGTGCATTATTCTCTCGAGAAACGTTTGTGTATGTCGTTTCTCTCTCGGCTAGAAACCTAAAGTTGGATAAGAAAATATGGTTTAAAGCGATATTTGTTTGATCTCTGTGAATAAAAGGATAGAATAAAGCTTATTTTCGATAACATTAGAAGCTTTATTTGTGCAATCATCGTCTCACATCAGCGCTTTGGAACCTGAAATTTAAGCACATGATGGTTCTGTTTGATATGAACCTTAAACATTTTGTAGTTATTCTACAGGAAGAGTGCCTTTATGATTCTTAAACATTTTTGATAATCCTTTCAGTATTTATTGGGCGGGTTGTGCTCTATTGTGATTTGTAAAAATGCGTCATTTGGCGGTGTCTCATCTTCTATCCTTTGTCCTTGGCTTTCGTAGCCATTTTGGACATCCACGTTTCCCAATGGGTACAAAATTTGAACGACATGGACATAGGATGTCGCAAAGTTGTCGTAAAGATGTCGTAACGATGTCGTAAAGACGTCGCCAAACTTTTTGCCCACTGGGTTATTGCGCGACTAGCTGTACGCAGCATCATAAAGTCGACATCGAATTGACATGTGCGCAGTTACGAGGACCGCATTCGTGAAACGTTGTGCAATGAAATTAACAAGTGACTTTTTTGTGACCTTTTTTCAAATTTAGTGTTTTTCATGGATCCAAAATTCTTGCCTCCTTTGACTTTTGAGCAGTTTTTAATAGTCATAATGAAGACAGAAAATCCAAATTTGAAACTAGATTCTAGTGATCCTTACTTTGTGGTTCTTAGTTTATAAAAAGCTGAGGAGTATTTTTTAACAACGGAAAGCAATTTTGTTTCGACATGTGATCGTCTGAAAGAAACATTTGACAATCCTCGCGCGATTATTCAAGCAAAATTAAAATGGTTCTCAATTCTGTAAATAAAATAATGTCCTGTGCCATCTTTGCATTAATTTCCAAACATTGTTGCGGAAAGAATTTTCGCTTTAGAAAATTTAGGAATTTGCCCTAAATTGACAGTTTCTTCAGAAAACGATCATTATTCGTATAGTATCAGTGATATTTTGGTATACACATTTCGCAAAAGCTTGATTCTAATAATAGATTAACGTGGCAATTACAATTGGGGAATACTACTGAGTATCCGCATTGTTCAACTTTGTTAGATTTTCTTGATTCTCGCGTAAGAGCTTCAAAAACTGTACAGCGAAGCGATGAGAGTAAACGAAAAACTGAAACAGCACGATCTGGACATTGTGACATCTTATGAGAGTTTGTTTTCATGTTCGCAATATAGATACAAGCATACGCATTATTGCATTTAGGTCGGCGTGATGAAAACTCAGGGTCGAAATTTGAAAAAAGGGGAATAGAACTTCGGATGCCTCGGAGCATTAAACAGATTCTTCCCAAAGAACTGAGTCATGCTTTAAAAATTCGTACTACGCGCAAGAAGATGTTGAACTAATCTGCCTAAGAAACGTCCCAGTGGGCACACAATTTGGCGACGTCTTTACGACATTTTTACGACAGCTTTACAACATCTTTACGACAAATTTACGACATCATATGTCCATGTCGTTAAGGTGTGTTTACGATATCATAAATAAGTCGTATGATCTGACGATGTCTTTACGATACCGTAAAAACAATGAAATAGCATGGACATAGGATGTCGTAAAGTTGTCGTAAAGATGTCGTAACGATGTCGTAAAGACGTCGCAAAATATTGTGCCCACTGGGAAGTTTGTGGGCCTACCAACGACGCAATTTTCTGCAAGTTTCTTTTTAAAAATACAATCCATGTCCAACATTTTTCGTAAGAGTTCTTACCTGGTAGTTTTCAACGCCGTAAAAAAAATTGCAAAAGAATATTGCATCCATAAAGGCGGTTTTTTATATAGTCAGAAAATTCACTTGGAACACTGCTAGTGGCCACTCAGTGGGCCAAAATCGATTAAGACTGGCAAAAATGAGATTTCTCGTCGCTACTTACAAAGATTACATAGCAAGTGGTTTTTTTAGTTGCCGATTTCACAATCAACATCCGCAGGCACGAATAAAAACTAATGGGTCTAATATAGCGATCAAAGTTTTCAAATGTTTACATATTTTCCTAATAATTGGTATAAGGATAATTTTTGGTGTCACTGGTTTCGAATTTCATGTCAATAATGACTTTTTTTTGAAGAAATACAAAAATTATTATAGATGAAAGTATATGTCAATTCCTTTTTTACATATTATCAAGATTTCGAAATATGCTTTTTAAAGATCATGGAATATGCAGTTGATGTTTTAAAACAGCAGATTAAAAGTGTTCCTCTATATTTTATGTTGTTAATATACCTGTCATTAGTCCACACAAATCTGAAAAATGTAGTTTCTGCTGAGTAAACTTCGTCCTTAGGAAATTTAAGTAAAATGCATAATTAACGGTTGAATTTGTTTAAATTTACAAATTACATGAAATTAATTATATTTTTAAAATAATTTTCATCACATTTTTTAAAAATATTGACACCATAAAATGAACAATCAGCAGAAGGTTCACCATGGAAAATCTTTTTATAAATTATATGTTCCACAAATGTAATTACGAATCATCTTCGACCCTTTTTTCACCTTTTTTGAACTGATCGGTTTATATTTAAGATGCACAAGAAAAAATCTAATATGCCTGATGTTTGCAAGTTTTTCTGTAAGCAATAAGAATTTAAAATAATATAGTACTTAAAATATAGATGATTTAGGATGTGTCGATTCTCAAAATATATTTATATTTTCTTCATAAAAATTTTTACCCTTGATTAAAAAAGTTCTTTAATAACAATTTTATGATGTATCTTACAGGCGGATCTACTAGGGGTTCATCAGACGGAAGTGTTAATGTTCCACCTGGAGGTTAGTATATTGTAATTTTTTACAACTAAAAAAATTGCTGAGATTCATAACAAAATCCAAATTTTGTTTCCTAAACACTAAGAAATTATTTGCATCGTTGAACGGCGATGGTCTTTAAAGACCTTTGGAACAAGTTTAGAATTTAAACTTAAAAAAGTACATATTATTATAGAATATTCAATTGCGCATATTTGATCTTTGCAAATACGTTATAACTTTCCCCGTTTTTAAGGGTGTTAATTAAGCGTCTTTGAAAATGGCCGAATTGATCTGAAATTAGTCCAAGTCGAAACCACCCATTTTTTAGTATCGCAGTCGATACAGTTTTGTAAATTGTTGATAAAAAAAGTTTCACTCAAACGAATCTCATAGATTCCAAAGAAGCATACTAAAATGTAACAAGAGATGGTCGATAGAAGAAGCCACAGTTGACAACAATTTATTTTTTTCACAACACTGACACTCTTGACCAATTTGGAGGTAAGACCAAACATTCTAAGACTTTATTCTTCCATATGATAATACAAATTTGGTCATTCATTGCGGCAAAGTGCATGAAAGTGAAATCATGGGAAGACATAATCCAAAAGAAGAGGATTCTATGAGTCCTAGAATTTTGGGTTTCCATGCAATGTTCTCTAAAGCGTTGGTGTTGTGTAAAAAAAAAAATTTTTTCAAGCGTGGCTTCTCTTATCGACCATCTCTTTCTACATTCACGTCTGCTTTCTCAAAATGTATGTGGGACTTCTAGGTGAAACTTTTTTTTATCAAAAATTTGCAAAATTCTGCTTAAATGCAGGACCACTTTAGTACATATGAGTATAATTTAATTTCATCGCCATAAAAATTGAAATAAAAATTAAATGTACAAAGTTTCCAGTGCCAAAAAAAAATCTTTAAAAATTGGTGGGGATTTTATAAGCATTAACAGAAATGTATGCAACCGTGTAGTACTTTGCCGGTAAAAATAACACAGGCCCACAAAAGAGATTTTTTCTGAGTCTTGGTTTAACCCCTACACGTCAGGACTTTGACTTAACCTTAAAAACACCCAATAAACCACTGAAACCGCACAAATTATTTACCCTGTACCTTTTTCACCCTCCTTCCCTTTATCTGGTAGCCTTTTAACCTCATGGATTTATAAAACCCCGCCCTCGTAATTATAAAACCCCATAAACTCAAAATCCCGTAACCTCATTCACAAGAAAAATCATGTTCAGGAGAACAGAACAATTTCGTGAGTTTTTCTTGTGCAAGATAGTCATGGGTAAGTAACTCTATAACTTCGAAATCCCACAACACCACAATCTTAAAACCCCGAAACCATAAGATTTAAGTGAGTGAAATCATGAATCAGGGTTTACTTAATTACTATTTTTTAAAACCCCTTTTGGACGTCTCTGTCACCTCAGTATGCTAGTAGTGCAATATCACTACTGCTACTAATATTACTACCACCGCTACTACCTTTTACCTTTGGAAATGTAAAAAGATCTAACATTTTTTTCTTGTATTTAAAATCCTGCTACCTTAAAGAATACTGGAGATGGTTAAGCTGCTTCTAAGGATGATGTATGGCATAATCCACTCTTCAATTCTCTGAGTTAACAAAAACAGCAAAGACGCGCTGCCTCTCTGGTGGACGGTAGGATGTGAGGATGAAGCCGGAATGTGTCCAACAACGCGTTGACGTTGTCCTCGTCAAAGTCAGAAAGACCCCATGCTTAGTCCTAGGGAGGTATGGAGGTTATCACCTCCAGACGGGTGGACTCGCCCGCGATTGGAATGGGAGCCCTACCATGTGGGTTTTTGATACATCTATCGCTAATATGAAATATTGCAAAAAAAATCACGTTCGGGAGAAAATGGAAATAAATGTACTGCAAACGGTGAAAGGTACTACTACCGTGTGCGGTATTTTAAGATAAAGAATTTTTTTTGAAACTACACTCAAAACCTGCGTAAAATATATCAGCACTATCTTGGATGTGAGCTGTTGCAAGTAAACTATGTTTAATTGTCCAAGATGATCTGCTTTGCTTGCAGATAAATGTTGAACTGACATAATGAGCATGCTGCGTAAATAAAGTTTGTTACACCAACTGTTTGGCGGGAGCCCAAGAGCAAAGACGATTGTTATTTTGTTTGACTGATACAGTAGGATTCAACCCCAGTAATTTGCAAATAATTCAGTATGCACTTTTGTCCAGCGTAACCAACGCTTCCATGTCGGAGATATGTAATAAGAAAGATCATGAAGTATCCTTTGATGTATCTGTGGCTGATATGGAGATTGATGAAGCAACTGATGAGTATATCAATGATGAGAAGCGAGAGTAACGATGACACTGATCAGGAAGACTATGTTGTAAACAGGGAAAAAATTGTACGCCGCGTCCCTTTAATCAAGAAGAACTGTATGATAAAATCAGAGAACTAGGGCTGCCGTAATATAAGGCTGCATTGCTAGCTTTAAGACTGAAAAAAAGAAATATTCTATCTAAAGGAACAAAGGTTTCATTTTATCGGAATCGGGATGAGTCATTCCGAAAATACTTTACAGAAAAAGACTACTTAATATACTGTAACAATGTTCATGGTCTTATGAACGAATTAAAAAAAGACATATACAAATCTGTGGAGTGGAGATTGTTTATAAATTCTTTAAATCAAAGCCTTAAAGCGGTGTTATCAGACAATGCAAATAAATATGCTTCGACACCTATAGCACACTCGGTGACACTCAAGGAAGAATATGCAAACATACAACTTGTTTTGGGTAAGATTAAATACGGAGGACACAAATGGCAGATTGTCGGCGATCTCAAGATCTTGACCGGCCGGCCGGGCCCCGATAGGGAAAAATGTGGCCCAGATAGGTTGATCTGTCTAACGCCAAACCGTAAATAAAACGCCCTACCCGACCGGGCTCAGAAAACCGGGCATCAGTAACATTTCAAAAGTTTTTACAATAATATTTTGTCAATTTTTCATTTTAGAAAAATTAAATTTATCAGTATACTTTATTACATATTCGTATACATTTTATCTCATTTTAAATATTCTACATTACATTATCTGTTTGTCGATAAGCGCTTTAATTTGGAGGAAAACTATCATGCTTGGACAAACAATGTTCAAATTTAGAGCTATTACACCCAGATGCACACAAATAAATCTTAATTATAAATATCTTGAATCTTCTCCATATTCTTTTGGAATTATTTTGGTTTGACTAATGCACACGAAGCACGTAGAATAAAATTTAAAAAGTGAGGTTATGTTTGAGAAAATATAAAAAGCATTTCATCTATAATGTTACTAATCCGAAAATACATACATTTGGTATTAGGTAATCGGTATTCTCATAATATCAGCAACAAAACGTTAAATGCTAAGAAGCTGGAAAACATTTTCTTAATTCACATAAATAGCAAACACGCTTCAAATGCGGATGATTTCTTGAATATATTGCTGGAAATCTTCAGAAGCAGAAAATTAATTGTGATTTTGACTCTATCAAATTAAAGCTTACCTTTTCCTACATTTCGGATATAAGAAATCTTACTAAGAACCTTTTGATTCCGAAATCGCAATATACTTTTTCTTTTCGCATTTTAAGTTTGACGAAGGAAAAATAATATCACGACGACAACAGAAAACGTGACATAATCTTGTCTGAGCTAACCCGACCTGCCGCGGCCACATGTGGGAAATCTAATTGGGCCCAGATCGGAACTCTGGGATAAGTTGGGTAGTTTCTGCACGGGGATAGAAGAAATCGCAAGGATCATTAGGTTAAGAAAGATTGGCCAACTCGTGAACGTATAGAAACTGGATCAAACAATGTTATAAACAAACCTTTGGTTGAGCTGGCTAAAATTCAACTTCTTCATTTGCGCATCAAACTCAGTTTGATGAAACAGTTTGTAAAAGATTTGAATAAGGAAGGAAAATGTTTTGTTTATTTGTTCGAAAGATTCCCAGCTTTATCGAGTGCGAAATTGGAAGGAGTCTTTGATAGACCTCAAATTCGTAAGATGCTGAGAGATGAAACGTTCATAACCACAATGAATGTCAAGGAACGAGATGCATATCAAGGAAATGGAAAGACGTTACCAAGGTAGATGGAATACGAGTATGATGGCAGACTACTGTTGGATGCTTAAAGGGGAAAGGGGATTATGGAGTCATGAGGTTATAGGATCACCACATTAAAGGGAGGAGGGTTAAAATGGTACAGGGAAATATTTTTAGCGGTTCCAGTAGTTTATTGTGTGTTTTTACGGTTATGTGAAAATCCTGACTTGTAGGGGTAAAACGGGTTGCATCGAGGCGTACTAATGTCAGTGCCAAGTAATTCAGTTTCTCGGGGAAGCTATTTGAAGCTTTGTACAAGGGGGTTTTTAAATTCACTTGCATCAAATTTAACAGTAAAACTTACAAATTCAAATGGAGGATAATTTCGTGAATTCTTGTTTCTCTACGTACTGATCAATCATGAGTTGATGTGAAATTTTTCCTGCTGGCTCGAGGTTCATGTGTTATTCGTCAAAATATACTAAAAATTCCAATTCCTATTTTTTGTTGAACCATGGCGACTAATCAAAACGAAACTGGTTCTTCCACGCTGAAAGCCAGGCAAGATAGCTGTGCTAATACTCTTAATATTGATAGGCATATCAGTAAGCGTTAAAAGAAACCTTAAACGAATGTTAGAAAATTTCCACATTCACCCGCGAATTCAAGCATATGTAGAACATGTGCGAATACGCGCATTGACGATAATATGTCAAAGTCGCTGGACAGTACGTTATCTGAAGAAGCTATAGATTCAGGTGCAGGATCTGAGTCATGCCCCATCAAAAGGAAGTGCTTATCCAGTCAAGATGAATTATAAGAACTCCTTAATGAACTGAAAGAGGAAGAACGCCCAATCTAGAATCAGAATGATCTTGCAAAACTGGTACTAAAGATAGATTTTTAATGAGTAGTTTTATTATTTTTTTATATTGTGCACATCGAACAGTAGCCATAAATAATCTATGAACCTGCCTTGACAGTGGCTTGTGCGACAGAGACTGCGGGTGGGTTATAATGATTTTTTCCCTTTATCTCTGAAACCGTTCAATTAACAAAAAAAAAAGGGATAATACGCTCTTCTAAGAGAGACATATTGGGCCGAAAATTGGCACCCTCCTTGCCACCATCAGACGTCTGCGATAGTGATATTCATTCCCAAGAATTTTTGCATTTTAAATGAAAAAGATCATTTCATTGCTGGTAATGTGGATGCGGTTAATTTAAGAGGCTACAGGGAAAAACTTTTAAAAATATACTAAACTAGTTGTCAAGCGTCAAACATTTTAAAAAGAAGAAATTCTTTCGAATTTCTTAAGTCGTTAAACTGGAGGGTCTTTGTGAATACTTTTTTTAATGCATCGAATAATACTCATAAGATACTGAATAAAATAAAAAAATCTATCAAACAAATTTTTTTCAAATCCCTGCATTCTATCTTACAGGCGGAAGTGGTAATCTGAAGGTTCAAACATTCAGGAGGCAGATTTCTGGTGGCGACAACCATGCAAGTTCGACCAGTCATCGTGAGTATATTCATTAAATCTTTTGAAGTAGCAAACAATTTTCGGGATTCAGAAAAATAATTTTTTTTTTGGATAAAGTTCCGAATAACCGAATTCTCCGATTTTCTTGAAACTTCGTATACTTATGTATTTTGACGCGCTGATTACGAAAATGATAGTTAAAATTGGCGGCAATACGTATTTCATGGTAAAACTGGACAAAAAAATCATGGTACATCGATTTTTATGAAAAAACCCTCTAAAATCAAAGTTTTTTTCGTTTAGCTTAGCTAATACATAAAATTTCGTAAAATATTTTCAGTAAAAGTTATAGATCTCATTAAGGTGCACACTTTTTGCTTTGAACATTTTTGTCTATGAGTGATATTTTTTGAGAAAATTAGTCATGCATCTGATGAACTGTAACAGCTATTAATCCAATAAGCGACAGGTCTTTCTGCACCGTCTGCGCTCATAGTACTTACGGGCGTGTGTTTCTTGCAAGCATTCATTACTTTCGAGGTTTTCTTCTCCCGAGTTTCAATTAAGATGGATGAAACACATTATATGTTCAGTCTAAGTATGATTCTCTAAAAAAGAGAAAAAACACCTTAGTGGTTGCGATAAATCGAACTCATTCCAACTGAACGATTTTGCTTAAAACACAAGAAGAAGATCATTCTTTTGGAATCTTAAATTACTTTCGTCCAGTTCTTGTGTCATAAAGCACGAAAATTCCGTCATACTAATACCGTTGCAGAAAATACGTGGTTAGAGAGGTGACATATTTCCCCAGCGGCCTGTATGATCATTTCATACTGTTTCGTTACAGGGTTCAATTTTGAACAAGCGAACCGGAAAAACAGCATCGTAAACGGTCAGTGGATAAACGGTCAGTCGGTGAAGTAGTCGAAATAGATGAATGAAAGATCGGCGGTCGAAAATACGAGCGAGGGCGTGGAAGTATAATGGATCCACGGAATAATCTACAGAGGACATCCCTACAGCTATCGGTTGTAAATCTGTCCCGAAAATAAGAAAGATCAGGCTACTTTAATAGAATTCATAAAAAAGCACGTAGCGGAAGGGGCAGAGATCCACACCGATTGTTGGGAGGTTTATATTAACCTGAAAGATTATGGGTTTGTCCACAAAACTTTGAATCATTCTGAGGAGATCGTGGATAGTGATACCGGAGCGCACACTCAAAACGTCGAGTCCTGTTGGCGGTGGATGCGACGATTTCTTTCACAAGGAGGAGTGCACAAGAGCAATCTCGCAGACCATCTCTGCAATTTTCTGTGGCGCCCATAGCTCAAAAGAATAGGTGCTGATCCGTTTGAGGAACTAATCGCGAATATTAAAGTTTGTTACCCTGGCCATTGAATTTATGCAGCATTTTTAATTAAAATAAATTCAAATATATTATATAATAATAAGATCATAAAAATAAAAGATATCAGATCAATGAAAAAAATTACAAAATATTTTTTTTAAAAACACAAAAAAAATGCTTTTCAAATTACGCCAACCTTCAGAAACCGCCGAGACCAATGGAAATACTATGGAAAAAGAAGATCGAGTGCGCAGATAGGAGTTTGATCAATATTATATCTGTAACCAGTCACAGGGTGCCTTCCCGCCCCACACGACTTTCATGGTTTTTTCATCGTTCATCATGAAGATGGCCTAGTCGCCAATTTTCACTATCAAATTCGTAATCAGCGCATCAAAGTACATAAGTATGCAAAGTTTAAATAAAATTGGAGAATTTAGCTATTCGGAACGGCACCAAATAAATTTTGTTGAGATACTTTAAATGTGAAAATATATTCAATTGAATCAAATCAAAATACGCAGTAAAAAAATTGTTCAAGATGATACGAAAATTACTATAATTTTGATGTGCAACAAAAATGATACCGAATTCTAAAGCATTTTGATCAGCTCATATGCACGCTTTTTATGGTTTCTGATAGTCCAGTGTACTTGAAAAGTTTTTTAAAATGATGGAAAATTATATTAGAAACTATCACTTGTTAAGTGTAGTTGTCACTTCCATGCGGTTAGAAACAATTTTTCGGTTATGTGGTTATGACACCAGCGCCAAGAATTGACGGTAATTTTGTTTATTATGACAAATTAACCAAAAAATAATGATCTTTGGAGCAGAATGCTCAGCCACAAATTTGATCCTTTTTTACTGTGTAAACTGTTCAATATCTAATTTAAGATCGGAAGAATTCTCGTAACTCCAAGTATGAATTCTCGTAACTCCAAGACTGCTTATTTTAATTAGTATTAATTTTGGTAAAAGTCAACCATTTTCTATGGAATATTAAGAGTAGTGAAGTGAAAGTTTGTATAATCTAAAATCATATTCAAAGTTGTGATATTGTATGCTATAATCTTTTCTTATATATGTAATAACAATTATTATTAAAATAAAGTTACAATTTATTTAAAAGGGCACACTAGATGCTTGCAATCAAGACAAATTAAATTAGCCCTGAAAAAAATGTTAAATTTAATCTAAGTTTTCAAGATTAAGAAATTTGTCTTAAATACTATCCATAACTTTCATCTATGGTTCAAGCTCAAATGCTAAGAAAGAAATTTCTTCGTTTTGGGACTTAGGGGGTTAAAATAACCGTGGGTATCTCAAATACATGTACAGACGAGAAAATGGATATGCATTTACTTATGGGTTGAATTTGATGGGTGCTATATGGCCGTGGTGACGGTTTGATTGTATTTGTGCCGTGCAGGAATATTATGTGTCAATTCTGAAGTGGAGACTTAAATTTTCTTCAATTATCAAAAAAAAAATTCTCGTTTGTCCCCTCTTTCATATATAAGTACTAGATTGTAAAAGCCGTTTGTATTAATATTAAATTTATAAATCTATTTTATAAATGCTGAGGAGCAACAACAGAAATTTCCCTTGTAGAGCGCCTGCTTGTTTTCTAGACCTATTATAAAAATTGATGTATTATTTCTTACAGAACCGATTGAACCACTACAAATAAAGAACCCGAGTAGCTTGAGCTCTTGCCATGTGGGGCAAATAGTGAATGTGCTTGGCAAACTTAAGTATGTCTATATTAATAATCATGGACAAAAAAACGTTCGAGGATTGAATGCCAATATAAAGAGGGTTTACGCCAGGATTCAGCTTCTACATCCCAAGTCGCCAGGTCCAAATTAGAAAAATAAATCTTATATAGTTAACCAAGAATCGAACTTTAGAGAACGGTAACAGAACTGAACTCTAGAGAGTGACACAGGGTTTATAGCTTGTTTCATGAGTAATTTTACAATGTTCTTTGAAAACATATTTCTCTTATTTTGAATATTTGTTTGCAATAATGTTAAACTCATTGATTTTCTCGACTATTTATTTTTAAAATAGTGTTTTTTCAAAAAAACATATTGTCTTTAAAGCCTTCTTGTTTAATCTTGTAAAACAAATCGGTTTTTTCAAAATTTATATTATTTTAAAAAATGTACTATTAAATATTTATTTAATCTTAGCAAAAAAAACAACTCATAGAATAAATTCGAACCCTAAAAGACAATAAGCCTAAAACTTGAAAAATTTTCAAGGGAAAAAGTTCGAAACGAACAATTTTTCTAAAATCCGATTTTTGGCTGGGAAAAAAAGTGCACTTATCTTACATCTGTGCAAGCGCTGACACATCAGGCTACACTTATTTTCTTTTTTTAAATCGAAAACTGGATTTTTCATAATGTTTGAAATTCCTGAAAACGTATCACTTGAGCACAAAAAATACTTTCGCCCCATATTTTAAAAACTAATTTTATTCTCTAATGTAAACCTTTTTTATTGTTTCAGAAACTAAATAATTTGAAAGCGAATTCTTACATTTTTTAAAATAAGAACTAAATATTTTACAACTATATAAATTTGAAAAAGCGTGTTTTAATGAATCTTTTCAGGACTGAATTTGGCACTAATCCTGAAAGAGTTTTATTATTATTTTCAATTGAAAATTGGATAGAAACTTTTTTAGAACCATAATTTCTCGTTATTTCGAATGTCATTTGATTTAGTGAATCTATGTTTTAAAAAGCATTGATGAGATTTATGTTGAAAGTTAAAGAATTTAAATTTCTAAGCACTCAAAATTTAATTATTCAAAATGACTTCTAAATGCCATAATTTTAAATAGGGCATATCTAAAACTAAACGATTGCAAACGTCCTTCAAAATTAGAGAATTTTGACATTTACAACAAAGATTTTCAATTGTACGACTTGAAGTCTGTTTTAATTGAGATATTCGAGCACTAAGAATTGTATAAATCTTAAATAATTTTTTAAATTTCAATAATGGCTATTAAAAGTTAATAAATAAACAAACGTTGAATAATAAACGTTTTAATTTAAAACTTTTCTATATTGAACTTACAGAGCAAAAACACTTATGATTGAAATTGTAGAATGCAAAACTTAATATTTAACATTCTGATATTTAATCAACATTTTGAGCACTTTGTTTTAAATCTGTATTGTGTCGTTATTTTCATATAAAATTAGATTTTCTGGATTCATATAAATTTAATATAAATTAATTAGAACTTGGTTATACACTTCAATTGAAAGGAAATATTGTTAGATTTTCTTTTAAAAAGTCTTTGTTAAGAATACAGTTCGCACATGAAGTTTCCAATCACTTTAAAAAATTATCGTTTCTTTTGTTTATGTACAAACCGTAATTATATTTAGAAACTTTATAAAATTTGAACAATGGTCCTAATTCAAATTCAGAACATACCCCTAGATAGCACCAAGACTGAGACTAGACAGCAAAAAGGTTTGAATCAAACATATAGCAAAACTAGACAACGCACGTGTAGCACCAGGCTAAGTTTACGTGAATAGGCAGACTTGAGAGAAATTGTACTGGCTACATCATAAATCGATATGGCCACGAAAATTTTCCACACGGGACAGGGCAAGGGGGTGTTAATACTTATAGCATAGGGCAACATGTATAAAATCTATAAAATCATTTTCTCAAAACATAATTTTGTTGATCTAAGAAACAATGTTTTGGATTCATCACAAAACAAGAAAGTTTTTATTAATTGAGTGATAACCTAATATAATTTAGCATTTTTAAGACAAGCCATCTTGTATCATTAAAATAACTGCTACCTATATTTTTTACAGAAGAAATTATTTTACCGCAAATCGAATATGGTGCTAATAATATAGTGGAGCGTAAAATTGGAAATGAGTGGGTAATAATTGGAAAAAGTAAACAGATGGGTCAAGAATGGATTATGTATGATGAACGTGTACATCGACAGAGTAATTTAAAAACCAATATATAATTTATAACAAATATTAAAATTATCAGAAATATTAGTTCCAATCGCTTACAAAATTATGAATTTTTGTGGAGGCTTCGTGAACATTGCTCCTCACTGCTTCAGGGCTAACCCGAAACGAAAGCGTCAAGTTATGATGTTCTTATGTTCTCGTTTTTTTTTTCTCTACTATGCCTGTGATTAGCTAGATGACCCTACCATGGAGACAGGTCGCACGGTTATTTTGTTAAATAAAATATGATATCCTGTTTCGAAATGATGCTTAGCTAGTGCTGATTACGTGAAAATTTTTAGTCTGACTCTACTCTCAAGTTCCTTTATACGTTGGGTCACCGCTCTTTCGGTTTCTCCCATATAGACTTTGCCTCAAGAACAAGGGATTTTATATACTCCTAGATCACTGAGGGCTGCCTTTTTATCTTCAGGGTTATTTGCTAGTTGTCCTATTTTCGCAGGTGGTTTAAATATGGTTTGCATGTTCTGTTTGTTGATAGTTCTCCCTATTTGTTCTGTGACAGCTTGGATGTAGGGTAGGGGCATGGTTATTTTTCTCTATCTTGCTTTGGTAGGTTTTGTTGAATTGTTTTTTAGAGTATTTTCTTATTGGCTTATCAATTTGTTATTTGTTTTAGGGTTCGTTTTTTGTAAACTTCATGTTCTAATGTGTTATTAGATCTTTTGTAAACTAGCTTGTCCAAGAAAGGCAATATTTCGTTTTTTTATTTTGCATGGTAAACTGGATATCAGGATGGAATCGATTGATAAAATCGATCAACTTGTTTAGTTTATCTAGTCTATGTCGTCAGATGACAAAAGAATCGTCAACGAAACGAATCAAAATTCCGGTTTAAGATATTAAAGTTTGTTCATATTATTGGCTATTGAAAGACAAGTAAGTATTATTCAGATGGTGTTCTATCGAAAGTATGGAGCTCGGAGAGAAATTTTGCAAAAGATTTTATGATATATATATTGTATAAGAGATTGGTACTTTCGTGAAGAGAGATACTATGTCGAAACTCGCTATGATGTCCTGGGATTGAATATCAATCTGTTGTATCTTTTTGATAAAGTCAAATGAGTTTTGAATGTAAGTGATAGAATTTCTTGTGAAGCGATTGAGTTAATTGGCGAGGATGTGCGCTAGCTGGTAAGTTGGTGTCTTTGTTACGTTGAAGATCGGCCTGAGTGGAATATTGTTTTTGCGGATATTTGGTAGTTCGTGAAGTCTTGGAAAGATGAGATTAGTAGGTATTAAATTATATTTTGTTTTACTGTCAAATTTAGAGTATTTTAGAAGGGTTCTTGTTTGATTGACTATTGTTTTTGTAATGTTCTTTTCAAGTATTGTGTATATTTCGTTGCTTAGAAGGTCCGTGATTTTGTTATTAAGGTCTTTATAATTCAATATTATGTTTCTGTTGCCTTTTTCTGCGAATAATATTATGTCTTTATTCCGATATAGATCTTCAATCACGGTTTTTTTTGTTCAGTTTGAGGAGAAAAGTTGGGCTTGGCGCATGTTGGCCGTCCTACGTCGTATGCCATTCGCTTTTCCAGGTGGAAGTGTACATATTTTGGATGGATATATGCATCCAATGTAGACCAAATTTAAAATCTGAGATTGTTTAAAAGATAAAGTCTTAATTGTTTTTTAGAGGTAATATGCAAGACAAATTTGGTATGTTGTATTCGTTCATGCAAGGGACAAAAACATTGTCCTCAAAAGTCTAAACTTGATAGCGAAGAAATAAGTGAATTATAACCTAATAATCCCATAAAAAAACCTACTACCCTATATTCAAGCTGTTACAGAACAAATAGGAAGAATTCTCAACAAACGCAACCTCTAAACCATATTTAAAACTCCTGCGAAAATAGGATAACTTATAAACAACCCTAAGGACCAAAAGACTCCTCTCAGTGATCCGGGAGTATATAAAACCCCTTTTCCTTGTTGCAAAGTCTATATTGGAGAATCTGGTAAAGTAGTGAGCCATCGTATGAAGAAACGTGAGACACCATCGGAACTAGCTAAGCATCATTTCGAAACAGGATATAACATTTAATTTTACAAAACAACCGTCTGTGAAAAATCACGTAATATTCTTTCAAACAAAACAAAAATTCAGAAGCAATCGAAATCTTAAAACACCCTAATAACTTCAGTAGGGACAATGGATATAATACTAATCCAATTTGGCTATCCGTCCTCCCGGATTAAAAAAAAAATATTTGATTGGCCAATCATGTGCAAACAGTCTGCATGGTAGGGAACTCTAGCCAATCACAAACCCCTTAGAGAGTATACATAAGAACAATATTACCTGATACTTCAGTTTCAGGTGAGTCCTGAAGAAGTGGCCTGCAATGTTTGCAAAACGTCGGCAAAAATTCGTAGTTTTGCATCCGATTGTTCTAGTAGTTCTAAGCTAAAGATTTTTTAAATTCTTTAACTTACATAACGACTCTATTTTTCTCAAACAGCAGGTAGATACGAACCATTTGATAAACATTTGGGCGATCAATTGAAGTTATTCAAAGGCCGTAACCGTATAACAGGAGAGAATATTTATGAAACTAAAGCCATATATTCAGATGATATGTGGCTTCCGGAATATCTGATCCCTCATCCTGACGGTAATGTAAAAACTTAAATACAATTCAAAACAAAGGCATTGTAGATCTGTGCCAGCATACATCGCGTTTTAACATTTTTTTATTTTGAATCATAAGAATTCAATTTTTTGGGACCAATATCACATTTTTGGGTGGCAATAAAAAAGCTAAAACTACATATTGTGCACCACTTGTGCAATATAATTTACTTAATAGTTTATGAGCACATATCTGTTATTGCTTATGATAATAAAATTGTATACTCTTTCTTACAGCGCAGGGACGAGTGAAGTAGTTTGTAGAAGATTTGGCTTCCCCTGGGGGTTTTTGCCGCAAGTCGATTTTTCCGGCCGGGTTGCACTGAAGCACAATCGTACAGAGGTGCAAGTAAATGCGGGAGCTCGTAACAATAAAACTATCAAATAAATTATATTTATTGTATTCCTAAATGGACTCATTTCGAAATCCTTTTTCTTGCCTGTCTTCAAACTTCATTCAAAAATATTTGTGTAAAGTAATCAGGAGGCACCCCCGTGAGTGATGAGTGAAATAATATAAGTAAGGAAAGAGGAAAACGGGAGCTGGAAAAGGAAAGGGTGCGTGGATTGCGTTGTTGCCAGTTCGAGCTTGCACAGTTTGACTAAAATGGGGTATTGGAAGAGAGAAGGGTTTCTTCTTTTTTATGATTTTTTTTGTGAATAGATGACATTATTTTTTCTCTGTTAAAGAATTATTGGATTTCTAATGATCTTTTTCAGGTAAATTTCTCCAACGTTAACATCTGGCAAAAATGGTGAATATAATAATTATAATTTAATTTATTATAAATGAATAAATAAACTGTTAAACGAAAACTGGGCATTTTTCTACCAAAATATACATTTTTTTCTAAAAAAGGATAAATATTCTTAATTGACTAAGTTAAATTTCGTGATAATAACAAGTTTTCAGCAAAACATTTGAACTGTTAAAGAAAATGTTTCTTTTTCAAATGGTAAATTTAAAAAAACGTTAAATTTCAAAACTCTTTTACATAAAAAGTCGATGGTAGAAAAAAACAGTTGTTTTTTTTTAAACAAATGATGCGTATTACCAAAATAATAAAAGTTCAGAAAAATTAAAAATTTTGAAACAAAATATGTAGTAGAATTTTTCAAGAAACAGCCTAATTGTAAACCCTGGAATTGGCGACCCAAACATAAAAAGACAAACTTTTTACATAATTCTTAATCTTCGACCAAAAAAAACAACTTTCATCATGATCTCTACAAATAATAAAATTTGCAATACAAATTTTTATTTTTGACAACAAAATTTTTTTTGCATATTTCAATTTACAAAAAAAGAATTTTCTACCAAAAACTTCTCACAAGCTAACGGCTTCAAATTTTTAATAAACGCTTTAACATGCGTATTCCAGTTTAATATATGCAAAAGTATACCTTGTGAATTTAAAAAAAATGCAGTTTTTAAAGTCAATTAAAAATTGGAATTCAACACAATTTAAATTTATTATTTTATATTGCATTCCTATTGTGCTACTCAATATCCTCGACGCTAATTGTTTTAAAAACTTTTTACTTTCGCACGTTATTTCTAGATTATTATGCAGTGACAGGCTTATCAAAAAATATCAGCAGCATGTAAAAATTTATTCACATATGTTTTTTGTAGGCTTACGTGGGTTTTATTCGAGAATACTAGTTTTATATATCTATGGTGCTATTCTTGTTCCTGACGACGTGTTAACCATGGGATGCAATTTTCATAGAACTTGTGCCTTTCCTTTTAAAAATTTTCTTCGAAAATTAACAAACCTGATCCGAGCCACATATACCTTATAAAATTCAAATTTTGAAGCGTGATGTGTTAACTATTTTAATAGTAAAGTACAGCAAATGTACATTAAAGTCTGATTCGTCTGATAATTAGGTAATACTTAATAACAAATCGCTTTTTAAAACTAAACAATGACTCGAATACCGTATCGAAATTCAGGACAACACTTGGAGAATGAAGGGCGGATTATTCGTCTATCCTACTGAGTGTAAACATGTATATATGTGGGACCTACGTAACAAATTAAACGAGGGAATGTTAAGTTTTAATTATTTTAAACGAAAAATAGTCGAATTGGAAATGAATTTTCGAGAGGGAGATCCATTAGGAGTATTTTGAATGCCACTCCTACATCGTGAACAAAAGTATGCTAATGGTAATTTATTATTTCTCAACTCTAATTAATATATAAGTTCAATTATTTTAAAAATATTTTCTTTAAAGCTTAACACAAAATTGAGAAGTACTATTAATTTATAAGGACCACTATTGTTGTTAAGAAAGATAAACACAGGCCATACAGACATATATACAGACAGATATCAATTTTGAGAAATTTTTGACGCGACCTAGTCCGTTTTTATTTTCAAAATGGGATCAATATGAATCAATATATTAAATAACCATAGATGTTCAGTATCCTCATGCCCTACTTTTCAAAAGAGTTCTGTTTTAGATTTTACTTTTTTTCAGTTTTATAATTTCCCCATTTCCCATAGGAAATTGCGATTATTAAGCAAACTTTGTGAAAAACATTTGCCTTCAAGGTTTTTTAAACTAAATTAATTATTACCCGGTTCTGAGTGAAGAGTACATTTTTTAGGAAATTATATTTTTTATCTGTAATAATTACCTGAGTTTAATTGAAAAGTTGTAAGTAAGTGGGAGAAAGCGTAAAAAACTCTGATTTTTTAAATCTATTGCGAGACGAAATTTCTAAAAACAATAATAATCAGTACCTCGCTTGATAAAATTTTTAAATAATGTTGAAAGTTGAGATTTTTGCTGATTCAATAGTGGAAAACTAATGGCTTGATAAAAAAAATTATTTAAGAATATAATAATTTTCAAAAAAGCAAAAAACTTGAGAAATTTGAAAAACAGAAAAATTTATCAAAACGAAGCAATATCATAACATTCTTATCTCTATTTAAACAAGAAGTAGGCCATTGTAACATTGTAAGCGTGACAGAAAAATTAGAAAGTTTTGGGCTCTTTCAGTTACATTGGATCAACGTACTCGAAAATAATCATGCATATTCAGGTTCATTATAAGCTACTTCTTAAAAGAATTTAGTTGTCGATGTTTAGATTTCTTAATTCTTAATTTTATTAACACATGAATAATATTGCCGATTGGACTAAAATAAAAACACATGGATATTTAATTATAATACTAAATATTATATATTTATTTAAACATTTTATTTTATTTCAATTGATATGCATTTATCTTACTTAGTGAATTATTTTTTTGACTTAAAAAACATTTTTTTAAATGGTCCACTATAGTCTATTCAGAACGAAGAATTTAATATTTGACATTTTAATCAAGAATAATTTTAAATTAAATTTAAGTAAAAATAGTAAAAATGGACCTTAAAGAAAATATGAAAAATAAATATCGATAAAATATTCAAAATTAATCCAAAAAGATAAACTTGTAACTAAAACGATTATTCCGTAAAAAAATGGATTTTTAACGAAGTAGCTAGATCTGCAACCCGAAAGATGAATTTTCAATCTGGAAGATTAATTTTCTGCCCAAAAGGATAAATTTTCAAAAAATAAGTGATTTTGCTACCAGGGATAAATTTAAAACAAAAATGTTCATTCCCTGACAAAAAAAAATCATTTTTCAAACAAGTATTTCACTTCATCATTAGTTAAATTAAGCAAAAGAACTGTTTGAAAAAACTATTATTATTATTAATTATGCCCATCTATATTAATACCAGACCGTTTGCGGTTTTTTATAAAACTGTTACCTTTTTTTGTACTCTTCGCTGAGAACAATAATAAATAATACAAGTTAAACAAAAATAGTTGGTTAACCAAATTATTCTTTTTTTATAACTATCTTCTATTATATAAGTGCTAGAAAGTTATAGTTTTTCTAAAATGTTTAACTTTGCTTTTCCGTAATGGACAAATAACAAATAAACATTAAAAGAAATATATTTTCAATAATCTCTTTTCTTTTTATAAATATATATTTCTGGAGGGAGGTGACGGGGGTAGACTCATATCAAAATATCTGCAATTTTGAACATTTCTTCTATGCTTTGCAATAAACTTCTTGTTTTCATTCAAAACAAAACTTTTACAATACATTTACATACCTAGTCCTTCCAGCTTCGAATCATTCAATTCTTTGTTTTTGGTTTTTCTGTAAGATAGCTTTTTAGTTTCAATTATTATTATTTTTTTAATTGGGAGCAGAGCAATAATAATTCACTTTGAAAAGAATACTATTTAAAAAATGATTAAAATGTCTTAAAAGTAAAAGCAAAACTAAAGATTCTATAAAAAAGCAGGCTTCTAGCCTAACTCGAAGATAATATAGTTAAATATTGTTTAAATAAGCATGTTTAATAAATTGCATTAATTATTATCAAACCACGAACTGAAAAGTGGAGAAACAGTTCAAGAGTTCAGGGAAAATCTTTATCACTTATCAAATAAGAGAAGATAGTTATAAGCAATAATTAATTTTATAAACAACTGTGTTTTGTTAACTCACATTATTTAGTACTTCACTAAGTTAAGAGTGGATAATGAGTTTAAGAAACAATAACTATCCAGAACTAATGAAGAAAATAGTTATTATTTGTTTAGATCATTATTTTGATTAAATTTCATTAATTAATCATTCATCCTAAATTTTTTAAACAATGAGCTTTGTAAACTTTGATTTAATTATTTAACTCACTCTAAATTAAAATTATATAAAGTGACAATTTTTTTACACTGCAATTTTCTAGCATTATTTAAAAATCATATTATTCCAACAAATAATAATTTGTTTAAACAAGTAGATTTGTTAACATTCATTATTATTTAACTCTAATTGCAAATTAGACAAAAAGTGGCATTTTTTTAAAACCCAGAATGACGATCCATATTCTAACAAAGATTTACTCAAATCAATGACATAAACGTATTTTTATATTGGAAGTGTGTGTTAAACTTCATGGGTCACATACATTTTTTTCAAAAAAAGAAAGCAAAAATTATTCTTTTGTGGATTTAAACAAATTTCCGTACAATATACATGACAATTCGAGTACAAAGTTTTCAATGCATTTTTTTGCGGAAAAATCTTTAAAAATCTTACATTTTTTCTTCTTGAAATCTTTCTACATACCAAATTATTTTAAAATTTGTTTAATAATTCTAAATTTTTTGAAAAATAATTCAAATTTTTTACACATTTTCGAAAAATATTTTTAAAATATTTGCCTGAAGAGTCTTGAAGAGCAACATTTATTATTTTGAAAGATATATCAAAGTTTTACAAATTTTGAAGAAATAAGGAATTAATTAATATATGTAAAAAAAAATTCGTTCCTATCTTACGTATTTATGCTAAAGATAGAATTTTCGCTTTTATATTATTTTAGATGGATAAAACCAAATATCCTGCACGTTTTCTTTTAGATTTTTCACGTAACACGCATGTTTTGGCGTGATATTGGAATTTCCGATTTTTTCATATCAATGTCGATTATTAGTTCTAAATTTTAATATTCCACTTTCTCATATTATTTTCGAGTAATGACTCCAAAATGACACATGCTTTTGAAAAATGGGTCAAAGAAATTTTGTAGGAGCTTTTAAAAGCTGTAATTGCTCTTTAAGATTTTTTCATATTTTGTTTCGTTTAATTCGAAATATGAATTTTTGGTATCAAATTTTGGACAATTCTAAAACATTCTCAATCATAAATTATGAGAATGTAAAGAAAGAACTGCCAGAGAATCAATAAAAATCCTGAAAATAGGATCGTTTTTGGTCCAGGGATACCGAAATAACAGTTACTCAAAGTCAAGCAGTTCTAGTTTGAGTGTCATGCATTTTGATGGATTCTTTATAATGATTTTTATTTTTTTAAATTAATTTTTAGAGGATATTCAAAAAGATTTCAATACACTTGAAAGATTTTTTAAATTGTCAAAAGAGAATCTTGTAAATCTTAAGGCAATTTTTCTCATTTTGAAATATTTTAGGAAAAACTTGATATATGTCAGAACGACAAAAATGAGAACCTCAAGAGTCCAGCAATTTGTTCACACGCCTCCACTTGAAATTTTCCGAGAGGCAATTCCAAGTGAAGGTCTAACGTGACAAATTGAGGATTCTTGAGCTTCAGCGACGAGTTTGCCTACCCCCTTGTAAAGTAATTACTATTGTTTCGGCACATCTGCCGCTGGCCTGTGTAACGGTAAATGCACGAAAAGGTCCTCAGCTCATGAAAAACACGAGCCTGCCGTCGTGTTTTCGTTCCGTACGAAAACTCGACGGCCTGCTTTAATCACGTGCGCCAGTGCTTTCTCTTTCCCTCCCACGCGCGTTCTGTCTTTTCCCTCTTCATTCGCCTTCTCTTTCTATCCTCTCTACCTTTCCTCCTCTGGCGCACGGGACGAGCCGGGGAGCTCAACCGGAACCTCGAGACGCGGCGTTTGAAAGACAATTAAATGGCAAAAATTACAGATTAAAAAAAAAGAAAGAAAAGCAAACTATAGATCAATCTAGCCATGTTTCGAGGGTTTCCTATGTGTTGTACCATCTGCCTTTCGGCGTTAGTTCACAGGCCTTTTCTTCTTTTGCCCTAGAAAGGGAAATAGCTGTTACATTAAAAAAAAAAAATAATAATAATAAT
>NC_046657.1:53323490-53325644 GCF_010883055.1 Belonocnema kinseyi
TAAAATTATATACTTTTAAACAAAAATAAGATATTCTTAAATTTTAATTTAAAAATAAGTTTTTTGATATTAATCATTAACATGATCAAAACATTAATTGAATAAATTTATATAATTCTAATTTACCTTATAATAACCTTATATTTTAATAAAGTTTTTAATTATAATTTATATAATATCATTAAACTTCATGATTTCGCAATACATCTATTAATTTAATAATCTTTTATATTACTTTAAAAAATTAGATTTTAACATAAAGTTTAAATTATTATTCCTGCAGCATTGAATAAACTACATTTTGGTGAAAAGTGTCTTCAGTAATTTAATGTAACGATTGAAGAGTTATGAGAAACAGCACAAAAATAACTAAGAATAAAATTTATGTTTGTCATGGAAAAACAAAAGAAAGTTTAACCGATATTTGTGTAAAGTTTATCTTTTGAAGTTAATTTTGGTTGCAGAGGATCTTTCCTCGTAAATCGATGTAAAGTTTATCTTCTGTTTTTTCTGTGAAATTTAAATGTTATGCATAATAATAATTTATTTCAAAATAACAGCTGTTATTGAAAGTGAAAATAAAAAGAAACAAACCGAAATAATTATTGGCGATCGATAAAAGTACAAAGCTAGTTTTTTTGTTTGATTAATTTTATATGTTTGGAAAAAGGTGGCCATAAAGCACGTGAATAAAGAATAAACCACGTGATTGAAGAAAATGTTTACCATGTAGGAAATTCTTCTCCATGTGTAACTGATGGAGGTTACGAGTTTTTATATATAGGATAATTCCAAGCGCTTTCGAAATTCGTCTATATTTAATTGTCTATCTCATATTCCAATTGATTTGATATGTTTGTCTGATATTTATGCGAGGTGTGTCTAGTGTATCGAATTTTATTGAATGAGTGACTCGTAATAATTACCGTTTTTTATTAGAATCGACCAATGATCCATCACTCTAGCTTCGCTTGCATTGAAACCTTCTCCTGTAAGTATCTATTATCCTATTTAAATAGTTCGATTAACGATGTGGTATAAATTAACGTTAATAGAATTTTCAGTAAAAAACTGTAATCCACACACTTTTAATGTTTCTAGCTTAAAAATGCGAACAAAAATAACTTTAAAATCTAGACAAATATATTAAAATAAAGGAGAATTTTTATTTGAACAAATAACCAATTCTTTGAGCCAAAGAAATGTAAATTCAGAGCGTGTGTGTTAATGCTAAATTTGTCGATAGCTTCCATTTTATACATGTGAATTATTGAGCGTTTTTATAAAACTTTCGTAACTAAACATTGTCTAAGCTTCAATTGCAAAAGCCTGAGATTTAAAAGAGATAAGATTTAAGTGCTCTAATTTTTATTTCTCTTTTGATTTCTTCAAAGGAAAAAAATTATATTTTAATGACCGTGAAAAAGTTCACGAACCCGGAAACACTCATAAATATAGACTACATCACCTCCATAAATGTGACTCATCTACAAGCTACTGCTTCTGAATGGAAAATAAGTGCTATTTACAAACCTAATCTACTCAACCTTACTTTAACAACGTACCAAATAATCTTTTTGGAATGGGTGTAGTATCAAAAGATAATTACTTCGTGAGGAAATGAGATTAATAAAGTTAAAAGTGTAAAATAATCTCAAAAAATTTTCATTTATAAGGATACATATAATAAGGTGCTTTTCTAAAACTAGCATCTTCAGTCGCGTATTATGCGAGTGCAGTTTTTTAATTTGAGATGCAAATAAAATTTAATACATAATTCAAATTTCAAATAATAATTTTTTTTGGAATTAATTTTTTTGAAGATTATTTGAATATAAAGCGAAAAATGTAAACGGAAAACGCACATATAGAATATGTTCAATATTTGTTAACATAAATTTTTCGAAATAAAAAGTAATTTGAAGTTTACCCGGGAATCTTAAGAAATTATTTGTATTATCTTGCAACCCTTCGAAATTCTTAGCAAAATTTTGCATTTTATGTTCAGAAAATTGATTAAAAACTTATATTTTTCACTTAAGAATTAGCAAAAAAATTTCATTATTTTTAATTGTTTACAGAACTTTTCAATATTTTTGAAAATGATTAGAGTTTGTCTTCTACCCCGGTGTCTATTCGTGGGGGGGGGGGGGG
>NC_046657.1:53325744-53328417 GCF_010883055.1 Belonocnema kinseyi
TAGAATCAAACCGAAGGACCTATGACAAAGCCACCGAACGCGTCCTCGGGTTGCGGATAGAGGGTCCCTGTACCAAGGGTTTCTGCTGAATATGGTTACAAATATATATAGGCAGTCGCGGACAATTGTCCAGGGGTGGTCCCGAAGGAACTAACCTCCAAGCGGAGGTGTGAAACCCATGCCGAAAGCTGAATGGCACCTGGGTCACGTGTCTAGAACGGTGACTCTGGGATACCAGGCGACCTCTCAGAGTACGCAGCCTTATCTTTGCATGCGGGGCTCTACAAGGATGGACGAACCCCTTTCCTTAGCTTCTCGTGGGAACAACAATGACAAGACCAAACATAGTTGTAGTGAGTGCGGTTCAAAACAACAGAATTCGCAGGGCTCCCGACAATGGGTCGGCCAACAATGCCGACCAATCTAAAGCTGGGGGAGCCAATGAAAATGGATTCAATGCGATGGATCGGCGGGATCTCGCAACCTTTGTTTGGACGGAGCGACTGAATCACGACTTGCTAGAGTGCTACGATGCGAGTGTGGCCCTTGAACGGGGTTACATGGCACGACTGCATGCTCTGTGGTGCGAGAAACACCCGGAGCTATCGCACTTTTCACAGCAACGTCTGCGAAACCATGCTAAACTACTCCGTAAAAGGGGCTATGGAAGCGGAACGCCTACTCTACCACAGCTAGAACAAGCCGGCAACAAAGAAAGAGAGGCGATACTAAGACCAACCGCGGGCAGGCATCCAGTAGATGAAGAACGATGCTTCACGACCCGGAGAAACATCAACACCAAGGTTTCTCTCAAGCCTAAAGATCTGGCTGAAATGGATGACGAGCTTCGTGGACATTTTTCCGGTGAATCCGATATCTGGGATATCAATTATTGTGTGTATAATGCAGCGAGAGCTTTGGCCAATGCGAACCGTAAAACAAAACCAACGGCTGATCATAAGACCAAAAGACGAGTGCATCAACTTGCCATAAAGATAGGCTGGGCAAGACAGTACGCGTCCCGCATTCAATGTGTGATTGACTACATCACATCTAGCAGGAATTTTACCAGCAAGGTTCGAAAGTTCGCGCGCGAACTCCGGACCCGTTATCACACACTTAACAAGTCAAAGCTGCTGACCATCAGACAGCATATTGTTGAGAGAATACGTATACTATCTGACGCTAAGAGAAGTCTAGAACGGAGGGAGAGGTGGGTCAGAGAAAATCAACAGTTTCTCTCTGACCCATCTCGACTCTTCCAAGACCCTCCAGTTACTGTCGAACACCCACCCAAACCAGAGGAGGTCGAAGTATTTTAAAGAGAAAAGTCTTCGAAGTTCAGCATAGACTAGCCGAAGACTCAGAAAATATAAATAGCTTCAAGGAGTTATGTGTTGCCCTCACAACACCTGATAAAGAATGCCCACCCATCACTACCGAGGAGGTGAAAAAAGTATTAAGAGGGATAAAGAACTATTTCGCACCGGGACCAGATTGCATCAAAACCTTCTGGTGGAAGAAGTTTTTTTCAACCCATCAGCATTTGGCCCGTATTTTCACTTCATATTTGAAGTCGGAAGAGACGATTCCAGAGTGGTTGGTGGAAGGGCGCACAATACTCTTGCCGAAAATAGGCAACTTAGCTGAGCCGAAGAACTACAGGCCAATAACTTGTCTGAACACGCTTTATAAGATATTCACAGCTATCCTAAATGATAGGATTGTTCGGGCAATTGAACCTGTGTGCCAAGAAATGTATGAAAAACGAGGCTCAAAGAAAGGCGTAGCGGGATGTCGGAAGTACCTGCTCATTGATAGATTTGTCTGCCAAGATGCAGCATTCTACCAGCGTGACCTATTGACGGCCCGGATTGATTATCGGAAAGCTTTCGATTCGACCTCCCATAGACATATCATCTGTCTTTTGGAAATCTTAAAGGTTCATCCGCAAATAGTTAGGTGCATAGAGAGATTGATGCCGCTTTGGAAAACCAGATTTACTATCTCATCTGGAAAAAATCGTGTGACAACTAACAAGGTCACCTTTCAGAGAGATGTCTTTCAAGGGACACCATGAGCCCACGTCTCTTTTGCCTTACATTATTGCCACTATCTCTAGTACTTCGCCATTCCGATCGGTACTTGTGCGGCAAACCTGCAGATCGAAAGCACAAGGTCACTCATGTATTTTACATAGATGATCTTAAGATCTACGCTAAAAACAGAGAGCAACAGCATCTTGCTCTAGGGATTGTCGAACGATATACTAAGGTAATTGGAATGGAATTTGGGTTAGACAAATGTGCCAAGGTTTATTTGAAGCAAGGAAAACTTAATGGCATCCCTGAAGATCCTGAGCTCGTTGATAGAAGCGCTATACGACACCTTTGCGCTGGAGAGACTTATACATAATTGGGCGTGCCTCAGAGCCGCATTCAGGATGTAAAATCTATAAATGATACTCTCCGATGCAGATACAAAGGTCTCATCCGGCAGATTTGGTTTTTCGAACTGTCGGCGAGTAACAATGTATCTGCAACGAACATGCTTGCCATACCAGTAGTACTCTACGAGGGTGGATTGATAAGTTTCCAGCCTGACCAAGAAAAACAACGTTTTTAAGAATTTTTTTTTTTATTTCTCAACATAATCTCCTCCAAGGCTGATACA
>NC_046657.1:53328517-53374175 GCF_010883055.1 Belonocnema kinseyi
TACAAGCTATCTAAGGATGGTACTATGGAACGCCACCTCAAGGTAGGCCTAGTGGCGCCATCTCTTGGTCAGGCCGGAAACTTATCAATCCACCCTCGTATTCATTTGGAATAGTTCCATGGACGAAGAACGAGCTCAGATCCCTTGATATCGGGACGAGAAAGGTTATGCACATAAACAAAAGCATGCATCTTAAGTCTTCCGTTCCGTGACTGTACATCTCACGCCGTCCAGGTGGTCGCGGAATATTGAGTCTTGAATGTCTTCACAACAGGATTATTCAGGGTACAGCACATAGAGTTACAAATGGAAGAGACCCTCTTCTTAAAATGGTCAGGAATCACGAAGAAGTGGGCAAAGGAGCGTTTCTGTAAAAAGCAGCGGAGGAGGCTACTGAAACACTCGAACTTGACTTCAGTATTAGGGGTGAGAAAAATGCATCAAATCTTATCTATCTCAAGTACTCACTCATGAAAGCCCAGATTAAGAAAGCACAAGAGAAAAACTTTCGTGAACAGCTCCTCGATAAGAGGATGTACGTTATCTTCCACAGAAATGTGAAGGATCCGTAAATGTCTTGTGAGCTAACGTTTGCTTTCCTTAAATCGCCCAGATTGAAGTCTGGTACGGAGGGTTTCATTTTTGCATTCCAAGATGGTGTCATTTCCACCTTAACATACCGTCGCCACATTTTGAGCCAAGATATTCCCGGTGATAGCTACAGGGCGTGCCATGCACACCCCGAGCATTTAGCTCACATACTATCTAGTTGTCCAACTCACGCGGGAACGACCCACATTCAAAGGCACAATGCGGCACTAAGAGTGCTCTATTACCATCTCTGTCACTCGTAATGCATTAACCTTAATATCGCTTCTCTAAATGCTCCTAGGGTAATCGAGCCAATTGTCGAGAATGGGAAGTGCCCCATATACTGGAACTTTACATTCTCGACAATTCTTTCTGTTGCTCACTCGAGGCCTGACATGGTTTTTCTTGACTTCGAGAACCGAACCATGTTCGTTATCGTATTTTCACCACCAGCTGACAAAAACATCATAATCAAGGAGAATAAAAAAAGAGAGGTATCGAGACATTATAAGGGAGTTGCAAAGATTGTACCCGGAATATTCTGTTAAACTAATCGTTCTTATCATCGGCGCTCTTGGAGGTGCCAAGCTTTCACTTGCTAATGGCCTAAAAAGCATCCCTGCGTGTTAACAATATGCTAAACACTTGCGGGGAAAATTCAGAATACGGTAGTCCTTGGGTCGCTCTAATAATAAATAATTTCATTTATTAATTCAATTTTCAAAAGATGAGGGTTTCACGGAGTAGATGCATGAGATTCTAATAAAATATCGATTTATTAAAAAATCCTGTTCTGAAATAAAAAATACTTTATTTTCTCTGGCTAATTTCATTTATCTCTTTGTTAAAAAAGGGTAATTGCCCTCAAAACACAATTCTTATAAAGACGTCGTAGGTATCCAACCTTTTTACTGAAGTCTCGATATAATTCTAATTTTCTTACACTCTAAATTTAAAATGTTGAAACGCTACCGGAGCTCTTCGCTTTTATTTAAATTTCTATCTGAAAATTCTGAGTATTGAAATTTATTCTTTATATTCCTAGGAAGATTTCCTTTAATAAAAAGAGTACACCAGTGAGAATGGTCAATGACCTTCATGAAACATACCCTACTGACCGAGTAAGAGTTTATTACTACGATAGCTACCATCTCTAACGATAATTATTTTCACAAGATGAAACTTTTCCGAAGGCTCTCAAAATATTTGGAAACTATTTTTTTTTTACCTGGCACTCAGGCTTAGCCGTTTTCTGAACAGGTTGCGAGCGAATTTACGCTCGTCCACTCCTAAACAGCTAAGGTAAATGACAGAAGCAATAAATTTTCACTGTCCAACGTTTTGGTCCCGGGTACGAGAAAAATATATCTCGCTCGTCACGTCTGTAGTCACAGTGAAAATTCTTTATGCTTTAGAAAATTATTTATTAGCATTACCTCTGGTAATTTTCTTTTACAATTTTAAAACTGAAATTCTATTTGGGAGATCTCTGCCTCCAATAATAATTTTTAAATACAATCGCGTACGACGCCTTGAATTAAAAAAGCCAAATTCCAAGTTCCACTCCACAGAAAAATACTGAATGAAAAAATAGCCAATTTACTAACAGGTTGCGAGCGCTCTTCTAAAGCTCCTAAGGTGATGCAATTTTTCTATAAAGCTTCCCAGGAGTTTCACGTTTTTCCTGTCTTCAGGCTCTATAACGTATCCCGCTTGTTACATCTGCCCCTCTTTAAAATTCGCATATGAAGACAAAAGTGCGAAAAATATCATTAATTTAAACATAGAATCACTAATGATAAGAAAGAATAATAAAAAGAAAGGGAGCTTTTTCGGTTGCGCTCGAATTGAGCGCAACGGTTAGTGTTTGGCTCAAGCATTGGATGGGCCCTCTTATTTTTTTGCTCGAGTTGAGCCAAAACTGACCTGTCTCCTGTTTACCTACATATAACTGGATGCTTCTTTCACCTTAAATATATAGATATACTGTACGCTAGTGAATAGATGATTAGACAGATACTCCCAAAATGCATTGGAAATTTGGTTTCCATATTTTCATGCATAGCTTATAATAATATTTTCATAAATTATTGTTTAACCCTCAAATGGTAACGTTATTTTTTGCACCTTCTAAAGGTAAAGGTGGGTCACTCGTGCTCGGCGCTTTATAAAATGTTCTGAAGTCCTCTAAAAAATTGCGTAAAATTCCTAAAATGTTATCAACTATCCTAGTATAAGGATCAATCACTATACTGACGATTGGATCATTTGTTTAAACAATATAATTAAATAAACTCTTCAAGCTAGCAAAGGGAAAAACTTTTGCCAAGGCACGAGTGACCCACCTTTACATTTTAAGGGTTAAGCCAGTTTTTATAAAATTTATAAATTTTCTCTTAGAATAGATATCTTTTTCGACCTCCCAGCTAGATCGAGGGAATAATCGCTTAAATTAAACAGAAAGCAGGTTGTCGTAAATTTTCCACTTTTTGTCCACTTTCCATTCAGATTTAGATTGATGTAATAATGATTTAAAGTTAAAAACAACAAGATTGTATAAACAAGTTATTATTGTTCATAACTATATTTTCTTAATTTAATTTCTTCAAATTTGTAGTTTTTCTGCAATTTTTTACTTTGCTTTGCCTTCTAGTTATAAACAAACAATCAGTAAGCAATTTAATACAGAGCATTATTTTGCCTTGAATTCCTCCTAATTCACTCATACTTTACTAGAATACATGTATTTTTTCGATATAAAAAAATTACCGTTCTACGGTGCGGGACAGTTTTGGCTTAATTCGAGCAGACCGAAAGGTCTTACTTAACGGCTTGGCTCAATTCAAGTATAGAAGGTTAAGAGTGGTTGACCATTGGCTCAATTCGAGTGTGCCCGCTTATTCTATAGGTTGGATACTACATAAAGAATATGAAAGAAAAAAGAAATATGTACAAAAGATAAAATTTACTTCTCTAACTTGCCCGTTTTCAAGGAGAATTTTAACTTCTTATAATCCTCTCGGTTATTTCGGTGTTGGTTCTGAAGAGCATCTCGGCTGTTCGACAGGTAGCTGCGTTTGAGTGGCCATGAGTACCCTAAAGTCCAGGCCTGGTAAATGTCCCATGACTCTGCCGTCTCATCTGGATGGGGCCTCCACGCTTTCTCCTCCCTTGCAATAACCTGCGTTTGCCTCTCAAGTCGCGCTGCTGCTTTCGCTTCCCGGATGGCCCTTGCCTTTGCACGTTATGCTGCGAAATATCTCAGCCAAGGGTCACTCCTCTCCGGTTTCTCGATAACATGCCCTTTCAGCTCTCGTAGTTTGTTCTTGTTCGGTTCATTTTCTTTCTCAGCTATTTTCTTGTAGACTGATCCTTTTCTGGCCTTGGGACTTAAATCTTTGCTCGTATGTATTTCCTCTATCATCGAATCATGACATCCTTTTCGTTGTTTTTCGTAACCCTTCTTCTCAACTATCTGCCTCCAAATTCGTTCTGCCTCATTTGCTTGTTTGGAGGTGCTGGAAATCGCTCCTTTTTCCAGTACTGGGCCATTGTCCTCTTCAGTCATATCAATCACTGTCACAATTTTTTCACTCTCTGTTACCTGTGATTGATTCGTATCAGGGATTTCTTTGGTTCTTTCTGCGTTAGAAGTTTGTGCGAGTGTTATCTCCTCCTGCTGTGGTTCCTCGGGTGACTCTTCCGTCAAGTCAATTAGGGGGGTGTCTGCTTGAATCTCCTTTGTATCTGACTCATCATCCTCAATCGTTATAAGCTGAGGCATCTGGATTTCCTTGTGACGTACGTCTCTCGTCCTTTTAAAAGTATTTACCTGCCCTATCGCGGTGCCGGGTCTGTGAGGTGTACGTCTCAGCGTGGCGAGTGTGTATCCTGGTTCTGGTATTTTTATTTCGAAAGTCTTCATAGTGTTTTGCGCGAAGACTTCAAAATGAGAGAAAACAGAGAAAATGCATAACATTTGTAAGAAGACGAGTTCAATATAAATGCATCTACAGCCAACGCTTCTGGATCTTGCTTCCAGGATACAAAACGTAACCTTCTGCATTATGATTTAAAGCAAACGAATCAATTTGAAAAAAATCCGAGAGCTTTTTTAGGATACTAAATGCTACCCATTCTATTAATATAAGCAATGAAAGTTGTGTTGTCTATTATCAGTGGTACTTCGCATGAACTCAAATATTTTGAAAAACATTTGAGCCCATAAAAGCTAGATAGTTTTTTTTGTTCCGAGTTTTTTGTATACAAGCTACCATACTGAGCGGCTAGACAGGCTGCTACCCAAGTTCCAATAAATTTAGCAACGATTTCTGTTACCAAATCTAAAATTATTTTTCTTTTTTAATAAGTACATTCCATAGTCATTTTTCTTGTGTCTCATGTAAAACCAAAATATTTCACCTTTCTAGATGGTTTAAGGTCACATTTATTTACATTTAGCAAGAAACTCTCTAACTTGTTTATCGTTATCTAAATGTTCTTGAAACATTTGTTTTTCGTTTTCCCCATCAGACAAAAATTATCTGGATAAAATACTGATAAAAGGGATTCACGTCTGAGGTCTTGGACAATAGGCTTCATTAGTTTTGTGAAAATCAATGGTGCAGTGCATAGTCCGAAGGGAACACAATTGAACTCATAGAAACTACCATCCAAAATAAATCTTAGATATTTTCTAAATAGTTTAGCTTATGTAATCAATAAATAAGCATCATTAAGATCAATGATGACCAGATAGGAATTTTTAAATAACAAAATGCTACGGGTTTTCCAGTCTTCCAGTTTTAAATGAAGAGCTACAGTAAAATACCTTAATTTTTTTTAATTAAGAAGACACCTTTTTTGACCATTAGGCTTGTCTACCAAAAAATACGAGCAAATAAACTGCCCATTGCGAGAAGTACATGCTGATATGGCTCTTATTTCAATTAAGTCGTTAACAGATATTTTATCATTTAGCCTGTTATCTATAGACATTAGAGGTTTTTTTCGAATTTGCTCTTGGTGAGAAATAGAAAAAAAATGAAATCGTTTAACCTAATAAACATTGCAATATAACATGATCTAACGTAATATATTTTCAATTTACAAAAAAAATTTTAAACGACATGCTGGTTTACTAACCTTATTTAACGACGGGGCTGGTAATTTTTGAGTTGCTGTTCAGATGGGTACTTCCTCCCTCCCTGTTGATTTGTCCTGAATTTCTTGAAGCCTCCTCATCTGACCGGGAGTTTCCAGTTTAAATTACAGTAGGGTATCGATTTACAGAAGACGAATTTGACAGAATGAAATTTTGTCAGGCGAACGTTAACTTCAGAGCGTGTAACTACAGACAGACAATTTATGAATACAAAAGAGGTGTTTCTTTGCGAAATGAGGCGAAGGTCGGTAAATGAAAATGGTTCCTTTACCCAATAAAGCAACAAATGACGATAAACGAATATTTGTACTAGAGACCCTAATTTGTGCTAAGGAAAATTATGTATGATTCAAAAGTACATCTTAAGCAAGAAAGTTTGGTTGCTAATTGAAATGTTATATACCAGGATGCTTTTATAATTATCTCGTCGTAATAAAAATTGATCCTGGTTGTCTAGGTATTAAAAATACATCTTCGATTAAGCTTGGTTGAACATTGAAATTCAATATACCTGGATGATAATAAAAAGGTTTTATACTAAAAAATGATCCTGGTTGCCCGGATATTAAAAATACATCTTCTCCGAGGAAATGCAATTGAGAATTGAAATTTTATATACCCGGATGCTTTTATAAGGATCTCATCGTAATGAAATTTGAACTTGTTTATCCAGGTATAAAAAATATATCTTCTTTGAGAAAGTTCCTTAAAAAATTGAAATTCAATATACGTGCATGATAATAAAAATGTTGAGTACTAAAAATTGATCCTGGTTGTCCAGGTATTAAAAATACACCTTCTCCGAGAAAATGCGGTTGAGAATTGATATGTTATGTATAATGATGCTTTTAAAACGATCTCATCATACTAAAAATTTATTCTGGTTGTCCAGGTATAAAAACAACATCTTCTCCGAGGAAATTTGGTTGAGATTTACAATTTAACATACCTGGATGATATTAATAAGGTCTCATCGTATTAAAGCTTAATTTTGGTAGTCGAGGTATTAAAAATAAATCCTTTTCGAGGAAATGGGTTCCAGAATTCAAATTTTATATACCAGGATGCTTTTAAAACCATTTTATCATAAAAAAAATTACTCTGGCTCTCCAGCTATAAAAAATACATCTCCAAAAAAGTTTGGTTGAAAATTGCAATTCAATATACCTAGATGGTAATAAAAAGGTGTTGTACTAAAAATGTATTCTAGTTGTCCAGGCATAGGAAATACATCTATTTCGAGGAAATTGGGTTACAAATTGAAATGTTATATACCCCGATCCTTTTATAAGGATCTCCTCGTACTAAAACTTAATCCTGGTTGTACAAGTATAACAAATACATCTTTTACGGGGAAGTTTGGTTGAAAATTTAAATTCAATATACCTGGACGATAATAAAAAGGTTTTATACAAAAAATTGATGCTGGTTGTCCAGGTATTGAAAATACATCTTTTCCTAGAAAATGCAGTTGAAAATTGAAATGTTATGTACCAAAATGCTATTAAAACGATCTCGCCGTACTAAGAATTATCCTGGTTGTTCAGATATAAAAACAACATCTTCTCCGAGGAAGTTTGGTGTAGAATTACAACTTAACATACCTAGATGATATTAATAAAGTCTCTTCGTACTAAAGATTTATTTAGGTAGTCCAGGTATTAAAAAATACATCCTTTCCGAGGAAATAGGGGTGAGAATTTAAAACGCTTTATATACCAAGATGCTTTTGAAACGATCTCGTCATAATAAAAATTTAGAATGGTTCCCCAGGTATAAAAACAACATCTCCGAGGAAGTTTGGTTGAAAATTACAATTCAACATACCTGGTTTACATACAATTTAACATACCAGGTATTAAAAATGCATCCTAATACCGGCCTACTTATCTAAGCTGCAGAACTTAAGCGGTGGTTTCTGATTGGTTCGGGTTTTTTTACTTGCGCGTGGCAAGACTATGTATTTATTAGATTATACTACAGCTTATCCTTATAGTATGCTTATAGTATCCCTTTCCGTATCATCAGCCCTGTGCCTCTAAAAACAAGATTGGCTATCCTTTAGTATCCTAAGTTAATTATTTTCTCATTTTTCCAGCGCGCCACTAGTTGTCCCATCACTTCCTGTTTTTGCATTGTAAGTAATGGGATCAGATAACTTTTTAAATTTATTTAAGTAAAAGAAATGTTAGATTCGTAAAAAATTAAAATTAAAATAATGTTACAAATTTTATATTTCAAAGCACTTTTGCAAGCGATTTATATAAGTGCTAAAGGGAAAACATTAATTAAATTGTCATCCAATAAACTTGATAATAATACAAGTTTAAATTTACCATTTGTAAGTTTAGCGAGTACTTACACTTTTGAATATAATAAATATAATGTAATTGAAATTAAATTAAATTTGTCTTGATGAGTATCTAGTATAAAAATAAGTAAAAAAAATTAGAAATAATATATGCAATAAGTGAAATTTAAAAATATATATTTTTCAGATGATAAATAGTAAGTAGAATCAATGTTTTAACATATTTGTAGGTAACCCTTTGTTTTAATGATATAATGATAAAAGAGAGCGATTAGAGCAATTATTTCATTTATTCTTAACTGATTGTTAAATAATATTTTTTCAAATATTAAATGTTCAATTTAATTCCTAACACATTATATCTATTATAAATTGAAAAGCAAGAATACTCATTTGATAAGTTGACAGTGGCGGAGCCAAGTTGTAATATACAGTATGGAGAGATCCACAGGGCTGCAATCATGCAACAAAAACTCGAAATAACAGTAATCTTATTTTAGTAGAAGCATCCTACTTAACCGACAATGGATGCGCTTCTAGTCACCTTTAGCAGAAGTTATGACGTTTTTAAAATTTTTAACACTGCAAAAAAAACTTTAGCAATTACTCTATGACATTCTAATGGCCAATTTAACGTAGAATCGGAATCGCAACAAGTAAGGTACCCATCTTGCAGCTTTTTGAGCGTTTTTTTTTGCATGATACGGAAGGGATACTACGTGGATATTATAAGGGTGAGTGTTAAGATGTAATTATTTTATCTTGTCAGATAATCTACACTTCATTATATCAACCTTGAAGTCAACCTTGAAATATGTCAGTTTTGTACATCTTACTATATTTATAATTAACTATTTACTCAGATGCATAAAATCGTTATTTTTCCATCTAAGTAAAGGACTGTTATAGTTGTATCGGATATGCAGGAATATACTACGGGTCTAAATGGAAACTCTTTAATTATAAAAGGCGCCTTTTATTTTGTATTCTGAATACCTGGGCAACCAAGATCAATGTTTATTATGAAACCTTTTTATTATCATATAGGTATATTTAGTTTTAATTTTTAGCCAAACTTCTTTGCAAAAGATGTATTTTTTATACCTGGATTAATAAAATGAATTTTTAGTACGACAAGATCGTTTTAAAAGCATCCGGGAATATAACATTTCAATTCTCAACCAAATTTCCTCGGAGAAGATGTATTTTTAATACTTGGACTACCAAAATTAATTTTTAGAATGACGAGATCGTTTTAAAAGTATCCTGGTATATGCTATAAAATTTCGATTCTCAACCGAATTTGCATAGAGAAGATGTATTTTTAATAGCTGGACTACCAGGATCATGTATTAGTGCAACGAGATCCTTATAAAAGGATCCGGGTATATAAAATTTATATTCGCAAACGTATTTCCTCAGAGAAGATATAATTTTTATTCCTGGTCAACTAGGATTAATTTCTAGTACTACGAGGTCATTTTAAAAGCATCCTGATAAATAACATTTTAACCATTTTCATTTACCGAACTTTGTGTTATTTCACAAAAAGACACTTCTCTTGTATTCATAAATTGTCTGCTTGCACTTAGACGCTCTGAAGTTAACGTTCTTCTGACAAAATTTAATTCTGTCAAATTCAAGTTCTGCAAATCGATACGCTACCTTAAATTACCGGCCTGCACACTTCTCACAAAAGTGTCAAGTGAATCGATACTACCAATTATAGTGATTTGCCTTGCAATTAACAATCGCATTCATGCCAGCACTTAGTAGATTCTGCGAAGTCACATGCAACTATCTTTTTTAAAGGAAATGCCTTTTGCTAAATCTTTAATCTCAAGGTTGATATTGGGGGCCTTCAGCATTGTGAAGTTAGCTACCGTCAGATATTTCCCTCGAAACTACGCTCGAAACCGCGTAGAAGTATTGTCCGCCCGGGAAAATCTATCGATAAAAAAAGTGGCCGAAACGTAAAACAAAATATACATTCTCCTTTGGATTGACCCGACCAACAAATTTTTTCGATGAAACTTTTTCACTCGACAATTATTACTCAAGATAAACAATAAAAACTTAGAAAATTTTTAGATTAAAAATCGATGTTTTGCAAAACACAACTAGCGATTATTCAGCCGTTTGTTGATAAAAATGCTTCAGATTCGTATGGTGTATTCTCAATATATAAGCGATGACTATAAATGACGCACTCTGTATGAAAAGCAAATATGTTTGTTTTTATTTAATAGCAAATTGATTCTGATTGAAAACAAAGTTTCACCAACTTCGACCAGTGGGACAATCATCGAAAAAATATTAGTTGAAATAACTTGTAGCGAGAAAGTTATTCACTAGACTTTCAGAAAGTTTTTCTGATAAATTGAAGAAAATGGGTCAAAAATTGTAGAAATGGCAGCAAGTTGAAGTCAAAACACTCTGCCGCTGGAACGTTTTGTTGTTCTTTGCCGCTGCTGCTTTATGGCTGAGGAATAAAGGCCGATAAGCCTCCGCTTGTGGCAGCATGTGTTAACTTCAATTCGCTACCATTTCCACAATTTTCGACCGATTTTCTTAAAATTATTAGGAAAACTTTCTCAAAATCTAGTGAACAACTTTCTCGTGACAAGTTGTTTCAACTATAATTTAAGAAATGCATGTTTTATAATTAAGTATTGTCATAAGACCCAAATGCCAATGAAAAATTTCTTTAAAGAAATATAATTATTTTGTGGGAAATTCAAGTAACTTGTTTAAAAATTAATCTCTTATGCTGAAAAAGTCTCTTTTGTTGTTTAAAATACATAATAAAATTTTACAATTAAATTTTTTTAATCTGAAATATTGTTTTATTCCATTTGTAAAAGATCCCATGTTAAATATAATTCAGGATTAAAATGCTGATATTTGAATATTAATGGTCATAGAAAACGAGAAATTTTCGAGAAAAAATTAGAGAATGTAGAAAATAAAGTTTTCATCCCGCAAAAACATGTATGATCTTTAAAAAAAAGTTTATCAGCTTCAAGCCTCATTTTATTACAGATATTTTATTATGCTTCGTTACGGAGGGGGTTTATGGTGAATTCTTATAATTACTTTAAAGTTCTCTTGGATTAATTTAAATTTGTTCTGAATTCTGTTCACTTTCATTTCACTCAATACAAGAAGTAATTTAGATTTGAAATTTTGTTCAAGTCATTCGAATTCTTATTAATTTCATCATGCTTTTTTGATCTTGCTCCAATTCCTCTATATTCACTATAACTTTACTGGAATCAATTGAATCCTTGTAAATCAAATTGTTTAATATTCCATTTTGGAACTTATTTTTGATACTTATTTCCCGCAGAACTTTTTCTACATTTTCAATATGCATTGTATTGTATTATACACAATTGATTAATTTTCAACAAAGTGCATTCATTTGCAATCAAATAAACTTGTTTTCAACTAAAATTACAAATCTTCAGATAAAACGAAAAATTAATCTACCTCTCACACAAAATGAATTGCAGAAAGTGAATTGCCAAGCAAATAGTTTCTATCAAAGTAAATGAATTTTTATACTAAAATGACGAATTAAAAAAAAGGTACAAAATTGGTACATTTTGTACAAGGTAGATTAATTTTTAACCCAATAATTAAATTGTTACCAAAAACATTAATTTTTAACAGAAAACATCTATTTTATAATGTTTCTAACTTAAAAATATAACAAAAAATATACTTTCAATCAGAAACGTGAATGATGCGCTGAATGATGTATTTATCTCGCACTCGATTTTGAATTTCCCTCGCGCTGCGCGCTCGGAATTTCTATTTTTTCTCACATTTGTGCATTCGTATATTCGCGTTCGGTCCTTGCATTCCTCCCACATTCATGCAAACACTTTTCAACATTAAAGATCAACGAATCGATAACTGCAATTTTGCGACTGTAAATTATTTCCTTGTTTTTATATTTTTTTATTTTCAATCTTGTTTTTTACGATTAAAAAAACTACGCTTCCTATCAAAAATATATTTGTAAAAAATTGGTAAACCTTTTTTAGTTGAATAAATTTGGTCTCACTTATTTTCGTAGCTTTTATCGTCGTACTCAAATATAATTTTTATATTTTCAATGTTGTTTTTCAAAAATAAAACAAAAACTACTTAATCCACAAAAAAGTAATTCCTGAATAATTTGGTATTATTTTTTAATTGCACAATTTTCGTCTACCTATCTCTTTTTGTATTTTGGTTTGTTTTCCACAAAATGGAGTTATTGCTTTTTCATTCGTTTTTTTTTTGCGGTAAAAATTTGAATTTTCGATGTATTGTTAGCGAAATTTAAAAGGTTGTTGGAATAACCTTTAGGGCCTTGAAAAAGTAACATTTTTCTTCTCTTGACTTTTCCCATATCACGCTTTGATTAATTTCAAATGTTAATTTTTGTTTAGTTTTTGGGATTTTGAAAATGCCATAACTTTGATAATTTTTATTTTGACAGAAAAAGTAATATAGATAACTTGCTTGTATTTTGATCTGCTATAAATAACTGTTGAAAAAATTCAAATACTAAAAAAGTGGTATCCAAAATTTTCAAAATGTTGTGACTTTTTAATTCCGCAACCGGAACGTGTACGTGGTCCACTTTTGATGCTTCTATCCTAGAAGGTAAGCACAGTTGAAGTAAAGGTTTCACCCCTGGAAACATTTTAGAGCTACCAACCTTTGTAAAATATTAGAAGGAACAGTGTTGGCTCAGAAGAAGTTGTTTTCCCAGAAGAACAGCCTTTTTCGTCTAGCTCGTGATGCACGGAACCTGATGCTGGCAAACCGGGAATTTTTTGAGTTGGATAAGAAATGATTCTGCGATTCCTCCAAGGCAGCCGATTATGAGAACGACTACATGGACTTTGCTACCTTGATACAGCCTGCTCAGCTCAAAAAGGAGAGCTTGATATTTCGCCCGTTTTCCTTCCTCCTTTAACGTGATATTAACGTCGGCTTGTGCCAAGAATTCAATCACCTTTTTTGACACACTTGTCTAGTCCAAAGCTCATGCCAATTGCCTTAGAGTACCTATTTACCGCCGTAACAAGAATTTTAAGGTCCTCTTTAAAGAGGCAAAGAGTTAAAGGTAATCCAGATATAAATGTGGTTACCTTTAATTCTCTTCTGTTCGGTGGGTCACATTTGTATGCAGAGCCTTTGCCTCGGAGCACAATATATTCATTTTCCTTTAATAATATGTAATGAAAAATCTTGTCCACCACAAGAACATAAGGTCTTTTATAAATGTCATTATTTTTGTATGTACATTCAGGCACAAAAGAAGCTCCATAAGTAGCTCAAGGTTCATTTTATCAAATGCCCTTCGGTAGTCTATCTAACCCTTGAACAGATTGCGTCGATACTTGATGGAATCCTAGGTAATACACCTATCTATTAACCGGTGGTTCTCTCTGCAACCTGTCAGTCATCTTTTGCATCTACGTTGTTCAACTACCGCACTTCATACCAGCTTGATAGATATTGATATCCTCTCTTTGATGATGCCAGCGAATAACTTGTGGCAGTCGGACTACCGATTGCGGCATGGGTGGTTTTCCGTTTAAGATAGTAGTAAATATACAAGTTACACAGATGCCGGTGCGTAGAAGTGAGCCTCTTCTACTCAAAGTTGTGGATTTTGTCTGGACCTGGCGCTGAAAAGTTCTTAGTTTTAGCGATAACTTTCTTCACTTCTTCAGCAGTAATTAGTAGATACTCCTCCTCTGTACATCATAAAAGTTGCCTCTGGCAAAAGTTACAAAATAGTAAGATATCAGAAGTGTCTTTATCTAGCCTATGAGTATCTCCATATACTTGTTCCCAGAAGGCTTAAATGTCTTCTCGACTAGGCGGATTTACAACAGCACATGAAGTTTTGTTGAAAAGACGAGAAGGGTGTGTAGAAAAGGTGGAATTTTCCTGAATTCACTTTACTCGCTGTTTAATTCACTCTTTGGCTTTTGAAAGAGCTTTTATTTTCTGCGTCTATTGCTGAATGATGGTCAACAGTTTACACTTGTTCAGCGTGTACTTGTTCAGCTTTCCGTAAGTTTCGAGCAAGTACCCTAACTTTTGGAGTGAACTCTTTATTTGATATTATGTAGCTAATCATGCACTGAACATTTGATTCAGACCATCTAGCCGTTTTAGTTTTAAATTTATGTTGAGCAATACAATCCGGATAACTAATATCCACATTGAAGTAAAATGACTTCTATGGATGTTCCTCCTGAGTTCCCCCGACCATTTAAAACGATTTTCGTGTGTTTGTCCTGGGCCTTTGCCTGGTGTTACCCTCGGATCAGTTCTCTTGCCACTCCCAATGTAACGTAGCAGACTGCAAGAGCCAGAGTTATCGGGGGATAAGGTCGCCATCCCTCTACGCCTGTATTATTCTATTACTGATATATTATTTTTACCAAACTTTCACTCCCGTGACGACGGTTTAACATTATAGCCACGGATTAAGAGATATAGTAGGTTCATAATTACGAGCATGGTGTAGTTTGGAGCTCGTCCATTACCGCTGCTACACTGAAATAGCGAACACCAGTGTTGGAGCTCACAACAGTCACCTCTGGATGCTTTCTCAGAGCTATTATTTTCTACTGCACAGGTTCTTACTCGCTTGCTTCCATATGGTCGAGAAAGTTTCTTGCAATGCGACTGGCGTTTTCTAAAACCGCCTTCTGAGCAGTTCCATGTACCCTACTGACTCCTAAAAGTTTAAGATGTTATGTGCATCTTGCGTCTACACGCCAAAATCACAATAGGGTCACATGAAACGTATGCTTAACACTGCTCCATATGGTCTTTACTTTATGCCTTAACTCTCTGTACTTACGGATCTTGGTTATCTTGGTTGACTGTACATTTCGGTTTAGTGAACAAGCAATGTCGAAGACGTAGACTCTTCGGCTTTTTTTCTCTCATCAGAATGTCAGTTAAATTAGCTTGATCGTAATGATCAATTTGGACAGTTACATATTAATACAAGATGTAATCTTCGTTTTCTAAAACGGGCATTGGAATGTATTCTATAGAAACGCACCCGTGCTGTGCGTATCTCCACATAATCGGCACCGGTCAAACACGTGACGATGTAACACGTGTTTGCGATAATTTCTGGAGCTGACAACCTTTTCCTCTATCACAATGACCTTTCCTACAGAAGACCTTTCCTCAGCCAAATATTGGATGCCTCACTATCCACTTGACGTTGATTTAATGTTTTGGCGTGCTCGCCGTAGATAGCTTTCTGTTTCCATTTTATTTCTGATTCCTCTATGGATTCTGCCCTAATATTCAAAGCCTCATCTGAGGAAATATTACAGGGGGTGTAGTCAAGATTCGATTCACATATGATGCTGTAAAGCGCAAGTCTCGTTTGCTGTTAATATAATCTTGCAACTGTCTAACTTGAGGCTTACAGAGTTTTTGGGCATCGACAACGCATATGTCCCCTAAATGTCGTGGTAGACCTACACTCACAATCGCTGAATGAACATGATGCATTCGGTGCTTCATTATTTCATAAAGGATTATTCTTTTCAACTTTTCAAGGTTGGCCTTAGAACATTTGATGAGCAATCGTTAGGCATTCGTTAAGCTTGTCTTCATTATCTTATGCTAAAGATCCTCAGATTCAAGAATACCCAGCTATTTATATGACTTGCATGCAGTCGTTACCTCGATGTCATTTTTGAACTCGTCGAACACTGGGTATCTGATTCCCTTTGAATAAATGCACTGTTCTACATTTATCTAAACAGAACCATGGTGCACTAAAGAAGTCTCCTTGAATTATACCCGTCATAATACGTATTGATCTGGTTATTTTTTATTGTCCATGATCAAAATACACAGCAACAGCCTCTATAGTGAGTAAATTTGTTGGAAAACAAGCTTGCGGTCGAAACTCAGATGGATGTTGAGCGTTTGATTTTTCAGATAATATATACGTATGCAACAGCTGCAACATTTAAATCTGTGATGATTGTCATCTGCATCTCTGGGATATCTTTTGGGTTACGCGTGATTCATTCGGTGAGGAAGGGAATAATGTGAGGAAAAAAGTACAGATTATTCAGATTGATCCAGAATTCTTGTGTTACTTTTTTTAAATAACACGTTCGTTCCGCAACCCTGCTGTAACCCTGGTTGCTGTTTATATTTCTAGCGAACACTGCAAGTGAAGGGCCTCACAAAGTCATTGTGTGAGGTTCCTCATTGGGTCCATTGGTACCAAACGTATTTTGTTTCAGACGAAATGTAATCATTCTGAATATTCTTTCTTCGCTCTGCCTCTAGGCACGATGCCGTTTACTTTACCTTAATATGATTTCATCGTTACTCATTCATCTGTCATTCTGTCAACATGCACGATACGTCTTAACCGATTTATAGATCCATGTCTCCCTACCGTATAGCAAAGTCGGTACAAATATAGAATTATGTATTGCCATTTGAGCTTAATTGGATACATTTTAACTTATTATAAAGGCCCCTTCTTTACCAATAACTTTCATACCTTCGTTTATACGCCATCTCCCTTAAGCTGAATATTTTATCCGTACATGATCTTCCTGGCGTAAAGCATCATTGGACTTCCGAAATATTTTCTTCTGTTATTTTCATTGCCCTGGGAATGAGTATTTTTTAGTATATTTCACTTACGGTACTTAATAAGATGATCCCTCTGTAATGATTGCAGTTGCTTCTATCTCCCTTTCGTCTAGTAGTTCTCCCATCTCGATACATAATTATTTCAATTCACATAGTCTATGAGATAAGTACTTGCTACCGTATTTAAGCATTTTAGCGTTAATATTGTCGAAACTAGTGGCTTGACCGTTTTTTAAGTGTTTAATTATATCTGTAATCTCAGTTACAGAGTTTCTATAGGTTGGTATGATAACCTTTTAAACAGGGGCGACGGAGCTGTATGGGCTGGTTAGGCTTGAGCCCACCAAAGAATTTGGATGGGTTGGCGGAGCCTACCTAGGAAAATTTATGTACTGATATTATAAATTCTATTCTAATAATAATAATAATATTCTCAATTAAGTCTCTATAATGGGGAGTATTCTGCTACTTCATTTTGAAACTCGCTCCTAGAGTACCTATATAGATAATTATGCATGCCTATATAGTTGAGCTCCACAAAGGCTTTAAAAGGGAATGCTAACCTTACTTTTCACATGACGAGCCTGAATATTTCAGACTAGGATACTTTTGTGAACTTTAAAAAAGGCTCTATTTTTAAGAGTGCGTGTGTCTAACGTATTGTTAGTGTCTTAAGCTTTTAAATTCCTTTTTCTAGTAACTCCTTCATCATAATCAATGGGATTATTATTTTCTGAAGATTGATTTGTTTCAGTTTATAGTCTTTTTAGTTTCTGAATTTTTTCAATTTCTATCTTCTTGGGCTTTTTATGAAATTTCATACCGCCATTTTCGTTTTTGCTTTATAGCTTGCTTAGTCTTAGCCTTATTTTTTTCAATTGATTTTCCCTAATTCCTAATATCCTCATGCCTGCATTGTTACAGCATAGATGTATATTGCCTTACTTTTCGTTTTGAGGTTAGAGGGAAAACGCAAATAATCATGAATATTTCCGTTTTTACACATTTTAAAGCAATTTCTTGGACGTGTTAGGTTGAAATCGCTTTTTGTCTCAAATCTGAAGAATCGTGTAATGTTTCGTTAATTGCATTCTAACCTGAAAACTGATTACAAAACACTTATTTTCTCTCTACACTATTTAAATTAGCCTGATTGTCATTTAACAGATTTTCAGAAGTGTTAAAAATTATATCCGAAATTCTTTTTCTAAACGTAAATCAGGTGGTAATTTCATTGGACAGATTAGTTGTGAGTGATACATTAGACTCATTTTTGGGTAAGTCTAAATCATTGAGTTGCAAATTCACTCTTACTTGTGAATAACGTATATAACTAAATATAGTTACTTACTTAATACTTTTAGTAATTTACTTTAAAATATTGTTTTCACCTTTACTTCGGTCTTTCGTTCCAAATTTTATAAAAAATAAACGAACATAACCTTATTTTTTTCGATTGCCAAGAATAGAAATCATTGCAAGAAAGTACAATCCAATTCCTGGCAGAGGGGTGCCAAGAATTGCATATAGTGCTTTAGATTAAAAATTCTTTAGCACCCCCCATTATTTATTAAATAAATTATAGTTAAATCTTAATTATTTTTTTATTAACAATTTTGACATTTCCTTGAAATGAACTGAACAGAAAATAGTTACTTCCTTTAATTATAACGTTGCTAAGGGTAGATTGAAAACTGCAATTATCTGAAGATTTTCTTTAGTTAACCTGAAACTTCTTGGACAGCCTGGAAACAAGGCTAAATTTGGTAATTTTAGGACACATAAGTTATTGTTTAGCGTAAGCTAAATACATATTACTACGAAAAAATGTCTGCACTTAAAATAATAAAATGCAATTTGCTATTTATCTCTATTCCCTTATTATTTCATAAAATATAGAGAAGGGTGCCAAGAATTGGTGCTCTTACCCTTCTACTTGTAATTATGAAGAGAGTAGCAAAAACAGTACGTCAAAAGAACCGCCTTTTAGAACAAAACGATGTGATATCCGAGACAAGAATTATTCTGAATTTAAAACTGTAATTGCTGAAAATGATGCAGAAAATATTAATATCACTACTCAAAATACGCGTCATGGCCAGCATTACAAAGTTCCTATGACTCTACCTACAGTTTCAAAGAATCATCCTGACCGTCGACTTGTGTTTCCAAAGCATCAAGATGGCCCAAATTTCGACTGCATCAAAGCATGTGATCTTATAAACAAAACGGACTCTTCGTGGTACGCTGACGCCGAAATGGCATTCCTGAACGCTGCTTTCCGAAATTGGAAAGATGCACTAACATGATTTGCAACTCATCAGAGTTGTTCTTCTCATTTTAAATGCAAGGATATAATATTTGAAAGGAAAATTGCCAATATTGTGCAAGATTAGCTCGAAGATAAATATTTTAACAACAGAAAACCGTGCGGACTTGTTTGTTGGCAATCATCAACTCCATTAGCTATTTAGCTAGTACAGGCAACGCTTTGAGAAGACACGAGATGCGAGGCGGAAATTTGACACTTTTATTGGAAGCAAGGTCTTTGCATATTGCAGTTCTTGTCACATGGCTCGAAAAACGTTACAATGATTTAAGTCCCGATATCAAAAACGAAATTCTACAAATTATAGCACAACTAACACTTTTGGCAAAGAACAATTTTCAGTGTGCATACGTTTTGTAAGTCCAAACCTGGCAATTATACATAAGGCTTTTGTTGATCTTTACAATCCAGATTGCATCCGATGCTTTATACTTGCTTGTAATATTTCGGGGAAAAACAAAGGCGTCCAGAAGATTTTACACGATAAACAGCCAAAGTATTTATACGTTCCCTGCTCAAATCGAAAGAGAACGATGGAATCTGTAATACTCTAGTTCTCGTCAAGGATTTTTCTAATTCTATTTTGGAATCTTCTAAGAGGAGAAAATTCTAAGAGAACGTCATTTTGTATGATACCGACGATCAGTCAGACGCAACTTTACGGAATATGAAAGAGTTGTGCCCCACCCGTTAGAGAAGAGTTACCGTACGCGGATGGCTGAAAAGTTTGATAGGGTCAACAAAGCTACAAGTGATGAAAAAGCGACACTGGTTTTAACTTTTCCAGCTACAACCAGAACGAAAAAAGTCCCAGTACGATTAGAAAATGAAGCAAATCCCGTTGTGTCAGCTGTACTTGAAGTTAAAAAAGTTCTTCAAAAAACATCTTTCACAGTCCTTGATTTCATAATCGTCGATATAAAAGATCATTTTGACCAATACATAATAAAAAGCCCCTATTCGACTAGGAAACTTTCTTTTTGACGCTTATCATGGCAATGGCATTCTTAATTCGGCTGATCTCCGATAATTATTGTAGCCCTTTTCTAATGACTTTAATTTAGGCATCCTTGAAATAGAGCTTAACTGTTGACGAGTCTTTCAGTCAACCTTCGTCCGGCATCTTGTCTAGATTTTCCAGAATCTTTGTCCAAATAATCAAATATCGCGAAAAGTATGCTGCAGCAAGTAATGTAACTACTTATACTTGCGCTGACTGTCTCAGCATTGTCTGCTTCAGCGGAATGCCGGTTTACTGCTTTATGATATTTAAAGACGTATTTTTGCAGCAACATAACACAAAACTTTTTTTTCATGTTATGCATCTTCATATTAATACAAAATTGGCGAGACAACTCGAACTACAAGAAATAATGCGATATTTTGATTCAAGAAATTAAGACAAAAAACTTAACTTCGGTAAATTGTCAGCTTGTAACAGACGATGTATAATACAAAATAAACCTAATACCTATCTTAAATTACTATTTTTGAACATATTTTCGGTGAGCCCTCCCATGAAAAAAATGGCTGCGATCCCCCTGATTTCAATGCAAGTGTTATTTTTTTAATGCATTCAGTGTTATAATAGTTGCGACCTCAAAATTTTGTTGTCGCCAATTTTTAGCGAATCAAAGGTTTATTCAAAAGAATGATGTCAAAAAAGCTAAAAAGCCCTGTGCTGCTCCGCTGTGGTTCCTAGTGAAATACAAAGTCAACGAGGTGGCGATTGAAAACATTAAAAAATTTCCTGCCCCTAACAACTACTCTCATTTTACACAGTTTTAAAAGACAGGTGAACAAGTTTGACCTTTTTTTTTTGTTTGAAAAATCGTTAAAAATTTTGTTTAAAAACTACATTGAGCTTAAATTCGAATTGCTAGATCTTATTCTAAAATTCTATTCGCGTCATAACGGATTCAAATCCACCCTTTAATTCGCTAATTTGTGTGGTGCCAAAAAAGGAAAACTTAGCTCAGGGTTTCACTAAATCTCAGCAAGTGAAACATTAAAGAAATCTACTGCTTTTCCTGACATCTGTAGGTCATTTTGAAATGAATTGATTACCGTTTGGGTTAAAAAGATAAGCCTGCAAAGTTCCAAAGGATGATGGAAAACGCCTTGAGAGGATTAGCAGAAAAAAGTCTTTTGTTTGTCTCGATAAGATTGTCGTATTTTAGTGAACCTTAAAAGAAACTAATGAGAATTCAATAATTAATTTTTTCATAGTTTTCGCCGTTTGTCGGAAAATTGCAATTTTTAATGTTTAATGTAGACTTTCAAGAATAAAACAAAACCCACTCGTCTCATTAAGAAACAATACATAATAAATTTGCAGATCTTTTTTGCTTGAATACCTTCAGTCTCAATTTTATTTCGTAGCTTCTGTCGTTATTCAATAAACTTAATTTTTTTCTTTTTAATGTTGTCATTTACGAATAAACAAAAAAACTAATTATCCTATAAAAAGTTGATTCATAAAAAATTTGTACATCTTTTTTAAGCTCACGATTTTTGTTAATTCATGTTTTTTCTTATCTTGCATATTTTGAGCGCAAAATCCAATTACTGATTTTTTATTATTTTTTGTGCGATAAAAATGTTAATTTTCGATTTTTCAAGAAAATTCAAAAAGTTGTTGAAAAGTTGTAGAACTTTCAAAAAAGTGAAGCTTTTCTTTTCTTGAATTTTCTCATATTGTGCGTTTTTTGACTTAAGGTCTTAATTTCGTTTTTTCTTATTATATGTTAAAAAAGTCAAATTTCGCCTGAAATAACATGCTGACGAACTCGCTTTCCACGCACTTATAAGGTATTTTTTCATTTTGCAGTTTACCGATATTTAATTTAAGATTGAAAAATTAAATATTATCCTTTATTTTTTCAAATTAATTTGAAGAGTATATATAAAGACATTGAAAAGATTTCCAAAATTTTCAAAAAAATAATCTGGAAGATTCTAAAGCTTTTTTTCGGCGTTATTGAAAGCTTTTAGGAAAATTCGAATTATTTAAAAAGGTATTTAGAAGTTTTAAAAGAATGTCAAAAATAATGAAAAACTTATTGTAAAAAGATTTCATAAAATGCTTAACGAATTGTATGTTTTTGATGATTTTTAAATCGAATATCGAAAAATTTCAAGCATTTTGAAAGACTGAAGAAGAAGAAATAAAGTTAACTAAAATTCCTTGGGAAATTATACATTAATTTTTATTCTGAGTATAGCCTATATTTGATTATATATCATCATGTTTCGAATGAAATTTTTCAGCTTTCTGTGATTGAACTGTTTTTAAATTAAACACTTTAAATTTGTATTTTTAGAATAATCAAGAAAAAATCCTGAATATTGAATGAAATTTTGTTGACTTCCCTGATTTTTCCAGATGATGATAATTCCCGGTAATTTTTAATACACCTAAATGTAACTTTCAATTAATTAATACATAAACATTGTAGGCAAATCTCACTTTCAAAATGTAAAAAATGTTAAAATCTGCGAAGTTTAAATGTCCAGTTTAAGTCTTTAAAACTGAATAAATTTAAATGATCAGCCTTACAAATTAGAGGTACCAAGGTACCGAGATTACCATGATACTTTAATTTTCAACAAAATAATTAAATTTTCAACCTGAAAAGAAATCTTAACAAAAAAGTTTAATAGTTGATATTTCAACTACAAAAATTAAATCATATTAAAAAAATTATAAAATAAAGAAGACGAATTTCCAACAAATAGAGATTTCTCGAATAAAATGTCACCTAACTTGTTTGAACCATACATTTAGAAAAGGAATCTTCTGCACAAACATTGACTTTTCAACACTATGTTATGAACTTTAAACAACTAGATAATATTATACAAAATAGTTGAAATTTCGACAAAAAAATTATATCTTTAATCAAGAGAATATTACTTCTTAACAAAATTTTTGAATTTACAATGGTCTTTAAAAAATCTGTGGAAGTTTCAAGAGTAATTCAAAGTTTTAAGAGATTTCAAAATACTTTAGAGGCCTTTACATATTTCAGGATACTTTAAATGTTATCCAAGGAATTTTCAAGGGGTTCAAATCGTTCATTTAAAAATTTAAATAATTCTTCTTAATTCATAAAGTCTCCCCTAAGGTTTTATGCCGTATTATTTATAACTATTTTTATTTATAACAATACCATTTTTATTCAATTTGATTTTTGCTATCAAAAAAATGTATCAAAGAAGCGGATTTGTTTAATTTAAAAAAATGTACCTGAGTATGAAATGAATTACTCAACGCGTATTGGGTACGTGCTGTTACAAAAGAGATTATTTTCAAAATAAATAAAGCAAGCCACAACAAATAAACTGTCTAAATTTTTTAAGCTTTTCTCGTCATATGTAACTGTTTTCTTGTTTCAATGACATTCAAAATGTTACAACAATCATATTTTTTTACCAAACACAGGAAATTTTACACGCAACCGAATAAATTGTTTACTGTGCAAACCAGAAATTGTGAAATGTTTTTTTCGATGATCTTCTATTTTATGATACAAAAACAAAGATAAACTTATGATGCTTAACATTTTATGCAACAAAAAACTAATTAGAATTTCTAGAAAATTATTTTTATTTGACGAATTACATTACTTCAGTTTCGGTTCCATTACTTTCATTATCAACCTAGATAAGAAATAGAAAAGAAAAAATACATGTAATTTTAGGAAAAATTTTTTAAAACAATTTACTTAAAGAACAGTTCAAAATATTTTGTTTAATTTTAACAAAATTTTGGATTTAAATAAAACTAAATCCAGATTTTTATAGATTGCAACCCAAGAAGTTTTTTAAGAATCTTGTAAGGTTTTAAAAAAATAAAGTACTCCACAATTCTGAAAAAATGTTTCAATGAATTTTGAAAGATTTCACAAAAATACAGAATAAAATAAAAATTCCTCAAATTCCTGTAAAAGTCTTTCACAGGAGAGACAAATTTGCTGAAGCTAATACTGCTCTCCATGATTTTCTGATTGAAGAAGTTGACGGCATGTATCAAATGTTCGGGACATGATTAACTACATAAAATCAAATAAAAAGCTGTCCTAAACAGTTGAGTTAGTAGCTCTAAATTAACGGAAAGCAAATCACACGCTCAACAAGTGTAATCTATTTACCATGAATTAGTACTAGGCAAACAATTAAGAACTTGTCTAACAGCCAAAGAGTGCCTTGAACAGCAAATAAAATGGATTCAGGAAAATTCCTTTAAGCAAGATGAAACCGCTGAAGGTATCCCACTCCCTTGTAACTTTTGTTAAAGGTAATTGTTGGAACGAACAGAGGATGAGAGTTCACGAATTAATGCTGAAAAAGTGAAGATAGTTATCGGTAAAACTAAGAACTTTTTAGCGCCAGAGTCAGAAAATATCAACCACTTTTGGTGAAGGAAGTTCACTTCTACGAATAAACATCTATCCCGTATATTTACTACTTACCTAAACGGAGAAACCCCCATCTTGCAGTGGGTAGTGAAAATATGCATACTGATCCATAGCTTTTTTAAACACCAGCTACAAGATATTCAATAGCATCGTCAAACAGAGGATATTAAAATCTATTGAGCTACTTACCAAGCTCCGTGAGTATTGTGCTTCAAGGCAAAAGCTCTGAATACCTATGTGGCCCGCCGAACAGAAGAGAATTTAAGGTCAACCTTCTTTTATATATGGGCGACTTTAAACTCTTTGCCCCTTTAAAAAAGGATCTTCAGAATTATTTTGACGGCGGTAAATACGTACTATATAGCAATTGGCATGAGCGATTGGCTTCCGAACAATCTGGGAAGCCTCAAAACTGCCAATTTTCTGGCCGATCCTATACTACTCTGCACACTTGGTGCACTAAAATGAAACTTCGATAAGTTGTTGCAACTTGACCAAATCACCCGCAAGATGATGGTAATCAACTGAGGTCATTATCCTAGATGTTCTACAACTTGTATATACCTCCCTCGAAAAAATGCGGGTAGAGGTTTTCTGATCATAGTGTGTCTTTATCGAAGAAAGGTTCAAGCTACATCCTGCTCTGTTCTAAATGTTATTTTGATTTCAGCGAGACTACACATGGCCTAGCGTTACTGACACTTTTGGTACTTAAAAGTCGTTTAAAGAAAGCGAAACATTTGCATCTACTAAGAAAATATGCTGACAAGCCCCTTTATGGTAATTCATACATCAATATTCTTAGAGTATAGCTATAGATGGGTCTGTCAAACAAGTGTCTCAAATCTACTGGATTCATATTAAAGACTGAGGGATTTCTCTTTGCCTGTCAAGATGGAGGTATAGACTCCTTAGTTCACCGCGAACGCATATTTAATGTAAAATTTACATTGAGGTGACATCAACTACCGCACGTGCAAGAAAAAGCCAGAAACAATTAAACAAGTTCTCATCGGGTACTCAAAGCATGCACGCTACGGGTACAAAAAGATACACAATGCGGTTCTGAACGGATTTGATATAAAATAGGTAGAATAAGCGCACTTTACCTGCCCGAGGAGCGGCAGCAAGACAGAACTTTATTGTATCGCGGTGAACGGCACGTAAAATGACAAAAAAAAGGAAAAAGTGAGTGAGAAGTAAAAGAAAAGAGAAAGAAGCGAGGGAGAAGAATCGATTTTGGCCTAATAAAATCATCGCCTTCAGTTGGAATTTCTAATTCTGCATCCTTGTATAAAGAGAAACTGTACTACCTTGGTAAATAATATACTATTATTACCATTTTCGGCACTAATATTGTGGTGATCTAATGCCCTTCTTGCCATACGCCCAGGAAAACTAAAGTTCGCTGTGGCGAATGATCAGTTTAAGATTGACTGGTATTTCTCATTCGCTACCACTCAACGTATCAGTGCTGTAAGGCCTGATATTCTCCTTTAAGATCATAAGACCGAGTTGATTTATGGAAATGAATTCTCGGCACCAGCTGATGACAATATCACAGTCAAGGATGAAAAAAACGGGTAAAATATGTAAGCTCTTCTTTGCGAGCTGAGGAGGCTGTACCAAGGCTACAAAGTCAATCTCGTGGTTCTCATAATCGGCTGCCTTGGAGGAATAAAAGCTTCATTTTTAGCCAAGTCAAAAAAATCCTGTCTTGCTAGCATCCGACTCAGTTAATCGCGAGTCATATGCAAAAGGCTGTTCTTCTGGGATCACTTCATCTGGTCCGTCAACTCGTTCCTCCTGACATTGTACAAAGGTTTGAAGCTCTAAAAAAGTATCCAGAAGTGAAACCTTTATCTCCAATTGTGCCATCTGCCGCGTCAGATAATCTGCGGCTAAAGACCGAACCCCAATGAATAGAGTTGTTCCTAATATCTTCAGTAAATTTCCCGTTTTTTCTTACCGTCTTGTATAGAAGGAGCGAAAGTGGAGACATATACATTCTGGTGGCGTCGGCATTGCTTGGTTCAAGAAAACCATGATCGTAGCTTCTTCAGCTTACAACTTCTCTTATAAGAATGAAATCAAAGTCTTCATATATTAAGTTTGGAAAAGTAGATCTCCCATTAATATATTCATCTAAAAATACCGTAAATGATTTATCTCAGAAGATGTTCAATATACAAGCCTGCCCTTCTCAGATATTTATTTTTAATAAGACAGTTTGCGGAACAAAAATTTAGTTACTCAATCCGTTTAAACTGATGTCGATATTTTTTAAAAATTAGAAGTTCTTTAGAAGTTGAATTATTGATGAAAAAAAAAAATTTCAATTTGTTTGCCTAGCCAGTTTCTGCTCTTAACTTTCTTATCTTAATTCATATTTAGGGATATTTTTTCACTTCTTTGTGAAAAAGTGAATTGTATGACCTTTTTTAAAATTATTTTAGTTATTTGCGACCGAAATTTATAATTTTCAACCTCTTTTTCATCTGTAACCTTTCTGATAGCCAGTGCTCAATTTTTTATTTAAAAAAAGGCTTTCTTAATTTCTCTTTTGAACTTTTGACCTTTGGAAGCTAAGTTATTCCCGAATAAGGTTTCAGCTTTTTACGGCCGACATCTTTTTTATCTGTTCGTAGCAGGAGTTTAAGATAAAAACGGTTACAGTATAAAATGACCGACGTAAAAAAACAAAATCTCGTTCTCCTATAACATAGTCTTTAAAGTTCGCACTTGCTGAAAGGAAATTAAAAGGAAACGATTTTTTTTCAAAATGATTTGAATATCAACTAAAATACATCCCTTAAGAAAAACGTGAGGTAGAAATTTTGAAAAGTTTGACACTCTCACTCAATGATATTTTTCCCCTAAAAAAACAATCTTTTTTTTTCTTTTTATGTTTTACACATGACATAACTTAAAATGGTTTGCGGAAATGTGTCTTACTTGCATTTCTGAATTTGAATCATTTATCGCTGATTTTTCTTATTGTCAATTTGAAATTTTCTTTAAGTGAAGGATGCTGAGACGAAATAAATTAAAATTACCAATTAAAAAAATTATAATCAATAAAAATAAACGCATACGCTGTTAAAGGAATAGAAATACTCAAGCTCCAGATTAACCTCATTCTCATCAAAGTTGATTTAACTATAAATTTTGCGACATGGACAAAATTATTGTGAAATTTTGAAAAATACTTTGAAATGCAAGAAATGAACAATTAATATTAAATGGGTTAAAATATTTCAAAAATACATAATTCACACATTTTTGGATCAAAATAAAAAATTAAATAATTAAACTCAATTACAACCATGTTTCATGTAGGGTTCATAGCTTTAATCGAAATAATTGTTATTGAAGTTCTGAAAATTTTATATAAATTTTTATATATCAATCTTTTCTGGGTGAACAACTTTTGTCAATTTATTTTTTCGCATCTTGTGTTATTTATTAAAAAATTGTAATTATTTTCAATTTTTTTTACGACTAAAACCGAAAATATGTGTTGGACAAAAAATACGGTTTGTGCATAATCGGTAGATTTTTATAGGTGAACAATGTTTGGCTGTTTATTTTTCTCGTATTTCGTGTCGATTCTTGAAAGATTAAATTTAAAAAGATTTTTATTTTATTTTTTACCATCAAAACAAAAATTTCGCGTCCTATAAAAGAGATGAAAAATCTGTAGACCTTTTCCAGAAAACAAGTTTTCTTTTATCATGTTTTTCTGCACTTGAATAGATTGAACGCAAAATAGACTCTTTATTTTTAATAAAATTTTACACAGTTAAAAAAAATTCGGCTTAGATAAAAAATGATTGTAACCAACTTTTTTGATCTCTTCGAGATAAAAAATTTTGTTGTTTGCAAGTTTCTTCATATCACGTTTAGTTTTAGGAAAAATGGAATCTTAAATAAAATTAAAAAAAAAAGACAAAAAAAAAACATTTTTGATGTATAAAACCGGAACCATTTGTCAAAAATTCGTGATTCTTTTATACTTTGAGGACTTGTTTCGAAGTTTGGTCTAATCTGATAAGTCCTTCAAAAGTAACCGTGCCTACATGATACATAAAAACACACATTCAAACAGACACCTTCGTAAAAATCATTTTTTCTGATTTAAGGGTATGCTCTTCGATGACCATGTGACCAAACTAGTCCCCGGTTATGAACATTTTATTTGGTGTTCACTGCATCCACACGAATTGAGATATCGTGTTTAAACTTTGACACATAAAATAAAAAGCACTAAAGAACGTTTGTATACATCAATATATTGGTAATTTTAAAGAAAGTTTATTTATAAATTGATCGAATAGGATATTAGCATTCGAGTTATAGCACTTTGCAGACCATTTTTGGTTTGATGATATATAAACAATAAAATTTGCACCTTCGTTGCAAATCAACAAATAAGTATCTGCACACACGTAACCTATCATTATTTTTTGGGCATTTTTAGCGATTTCTAGTGGAGAAAAAAATAAACTTTGAACGTCGATAAAGTCGAGATCAAATGATTAAGTTCGTTCATGAAATTTCGGTGTAAAATAATTTTCATTTTTTTGGTCCTAAAAATAAAAGATAAATTTCAAATTGGAAACATAGCAACATCAGCAACGTGCTAAAATTTACTCGTCGGAGTTCTCCAACCAACTTCCAGAATTCTTGACGTTGAATCGATCAGCTGATAAATATTGTTGATAGTGAACCAACCAGCGGACTCAGCGTCGGACTCGCCTTTCTTTCGCCCCCGGGCGAAATTTTATTTTTATTCTTGGAATTGTTTCATACCAGTACAAAAAATCTACAAGAATATATAACCATTAGAAAATTTTAATTATTTTCTGAAAGTGCACAGTTCTCAAGATGGGACTTGGACGAATTTCGAGTATGACATTCTAAAATGTTCCTCGATTTTTTTAAATCGAGGCATCTACTTTATCGACGTTAAAAGTTTATTTCCTAATTCCTGTAGTATTTTACTTGAAAACTTTCTTCGTAATTATTAACATTTGGATATATACAAACGTTCATTAGTGCTTTCGGTATAACTTCCTAAATCCTGAACACGATATCTCAATCCGTTTGGACGTAGTGAGGACCGAAAATAATGAAAATCATTTCATTCTCAACAAAAAAATTTTATGAACGAACTTAGTCACGTGATCTCGACTTAATCGACGGTCGAAGTTTCTTTTTCTCTCCGCTAGAAATCGCTAAAAATGTTCCAAAAATAATTATAGGTTACGTGTATGCAGATACTTATTTGTTGATTTTCAACGAATGTGCAAATTTTATTGCTTACATCAATTTTTTTTAAGGTTTAGACGATTTAGTCCAAAACTGGTATCAGTGCTCAATATACGGGAAACAAAAAATCCGAAATGCATCAAACCAAACATTATCTGCATAGTGCTATAACTCGAATGGTAATATCCTTTTTCATCGATTTATAAATAAACTTTCTATAAAACTATAAACAAATTGATGTATACAAACGTTCTTTAGTGCTTTTTATTTAATCTGTCAAATTTTAAACACGATATCTCAATCCGTGTGGACACAGTGAACACCAAAAAAATGCTCATATCCGGGGACTAGTTTGGTCACGTGGTCACGAAGAGCATGCCCTTAAGGTGTCTCAGTAGAATGAGAATGTAAAAATACATGTCACTTTAAATGACACTTAAAATAACAGCAAATAATTTTTTTTGTTGAATTCTTAGGATATTAGATAATATCTTCAGAATGCTTAGAAGTTTCGATTCTTCAAGTACCTAATTTAATATTGTACAATTGTAAGACTTTTCCCTCTCAAAGAAATCGATTGTCTAATCTTTTAGGCTTTTATTTTCTATTTACCCGAATTTGAAAACCATTTCTACTAGAAGTCTGTAGAACACCTCAAAATCTTTTACATTTTTGTTGATTCGATCAAATTTTTTGAATTTCGGGAAATGTTTATGTAAATCTGTCAACATTCTTGGAGTTTCTATGAATGCCGGAAAGTTTTGGGAAATCCGGCATCAAGTCAATAATTCAAACATTCGTGTAGAGTTTCTCTGTTTTTTGCATTACTTCATGCAATATTCTGATATAATTTCATTCAATTGCGAGTTTCTTATGATAATTTTTCAATAATCGTGAAAAAATAAGGAATTTATTTCAGAAAACGCAGTATGTACACTGCCGACACCTGTAATAAAAATTTCGTTGCGAGTAAAAAAATAATTACCGGTACAAAAAAAATTTTTTTATTAGTTTTTTTAAAAAGCATGTTTCTAGAAAATCAGCGGCTAAGCGCGCGTATGCATGAAATTCATGGAATTCAAGGAATTCGTGCAATTTAAGCAATTCCCGGAATTCATGGTATTCATGCAATTCCTGGAATGAATGGAATCCCCGTAATTGATGGAATTAAAGGAATTCATAGAATTCATGCAACGCATGTAATTTAAGGAATTCGCAGAATTCGTGAAATTTACGGACCTTACGGAATTCAGGATATTCATAGAATTGGCGGATTTCATGGAATTTCGGAAATTCACGGAATTGGCGCTTTTCGTAGAATTCATGGATTTAGTGGAATTTATGAAATTTAAAGAATTTAAGGAATTCCTGAAATAAAATTTTTTTAGAAAAGGCGCCCCTTTGACCAGTAAAAGAATTTATGTTGGCCAAACCCGTGCCCCTTTTCAACGTCATTTGGGGGAGGCGATAGGTACCCCTATGATTGGTCACAGAAATAAGCTTTGCCAAATCGTTTTAGCCTCGGAAACAAATATGTAATATGGCCGATATTAAAAATCAAATAGTAGTGTTAAAAACATTTGAAAACAATTAATTTTTTAATATCATTTTCAGGCACTCTAGGCTCTACCCTTAAAATGTGTTTTTTACCGGTACCTGATTTCTAAACAAAATTTTTAACCCAGTGTGTCTACAAAAAAATGTAATACGTAGATATTGTGATAATGTCGATCATTTACGATTTTCATGACTGATTCTGGTGTACTCTTGATATTTCCAAGGATAGTAAATAAAGATTTCCACTTTCACAGTAAGAAAACTACATTTTTCAAAACCGTATATTTCTTTCGCTTCATTTCCGCATCTAAATGTAGAGAATCATTTTTGTCAATAAATTTGATAATGGTATCTCTATAAGGAAGTACGATACGTATGCAAAATTGTGTCAGCTGCGGCTCTGGAAATTAATCTAAAAGTAGTAGGCACTTCAGAATGATGAAGACATTAATTTTGACACCAATTTTAATATTTACGATTTCACTTTATTCCGTTCGTAAGTAGAATATTATATACTACTAAATTAATCATATCGTAAAATATCATACATCCAGATATCGATTATATTAGAAAAATTGAACTTGACATAAAAAAGGCGAAACAAATATTATTATAAATTGTGCATCTTTTCCAAACTTTTTGACAAACTCTGATTAAAATCTTCCTATTCAATCTTCACTTCTACCGAGATATTGAATACCAATGCAATTTTTTATTACATATATCATCATTTTTGTAACATATATTGCATGAAATTTGAGTGCAAGCTTTAAAAATTAATTTTTCTACAAAACCTTATTGCATTGCGAGTTCAAATTTTCGCCAAAATACATTTGAAAGATTGTAATTCACTTTTCACGTGTACGGAAAAAAAGAATGTTTGTCCAACATATGTTGTTCCGGTGCGTCTTGTGAAGGTGAGTACTAAATAGGCAATTCACAATCATCAGAAACAATGACGTTCGTACGACACATTTCGTACGTCGTACCTGGATGCGCGCGCATCAATAGTCTTGCATTTTTGTGAAGTTCACGTTTTGATAAATATGATTTTTTTTTAATTGTAATATCTCTAATTACTAACATTTACATAAACTGACTTTGATACATACGTATTTTTATTTTTATAATTAAAAAAAAATGTTGATTATAAAAAACCATCTTATTAACACACTTGATTGCAACTTGAGTAATTTTTCTGTAGATTTATTTTATTTATTTTCAATGCTTTTTTTGCTATTCAGACAAATTTATTTTGTTAAATAATTTTTGTCAAATAAAATGTGCTGGCATCTTGTAACGTCTTTTAAAAATTTAATTGTTTTATTCTAAAGTTATTTTTCATGAATAAAATATGAATTACGCGTCCTATAAGAAAGTAACTACTAAAAAATTTGTGGATCTTTTTTAAGTGCAGGATTTTTGTTGGATCATAATTTATCGTATCTTGCATAATTTCATCGCAGAAGGGAATCCATTATTTTTCATCATTTTTTATTCTGTAAACATTTTAATTTTCGATTTTTGAAAAAATTCACAAAGTTGTAATATTGTTACATTACTATATTATTATATGATTATACTGCTATATTTTTATATTGTTATGATATAATTTGGCTTGCAATTTTCATTTTCGTTTTTTTTTTAATTTTTAAGTGCTACAACTCTAATAATTAAAAATAATTAAAAGTAGAAGTTTTCTGTCTTTTTAAATTTTTGGAATAGCAGTAAAGGACATTTTTTTGTTTAAAAAAATAGTTTCAAAAATGTGGCCTAAAATTCATACGTCTATATTTTAGAGGCTATTAAAAAATTATCTTAATTTTCTGACGTTAAAAAAGTGTACTGAAGATTAAAACTTCTTTTCTTATTTACTCAGGGGATTTCAAAATATTAAGTTTTTACATTCTCATCATTTATGATTGAGAAAGTATTAGAATTGTCGGAAATTTGACATCACAGTTTTCAACGGATCTCCAAGTTTCGAGACCCCCTGAATCCGAAAATCAAGTTTTTACGATAGCGTCTGTCTGGCCGTCCGTCCGTCCGAAACACGATAACTCTCGAAAAGAACAAAAATTATTCAACTAAAATTGTACGCCTAAAACATATCTAAAAATTTGTTATTAATTATTTTTCGATAAGACGCGTAGTTTTGGTTTAAATCATAAAAATGAAATTAAAAATAAAAATGACAAATTTGTGGAAAGCGATGAAAGGTACGAAAACGAATTGACAGACAAAAGTTGTTCGCCTAAGAAAGAGATGCAAATTTATTATAATTTATTAATTCTCATTATTTATATCATTTTTATCATTCTTCATTTTTATTCAATAGGACTGGTCATTTTCTTTTTATTTCTCGAAAGTATCATGCAGAACATCGAAAATTAATATCATAAGCCAATATACAGCGCAAAAAAATCTCGAAAAAAATGAACGGATCAAATCGATTCAACAAAACTTAAAAAATTAATCGATATTTAACATGCTTTTTAAAAGGCCTAAAAAATTTTCATAACAACTTTTTTAATATAATTGAACAATCGAAAATTCACATTTTTATTGCACAAAAAATAAGGAACAATAAAAAAATAATGCTGTGCCCAAACTATGTTTGATGCATATGAAGAAAGATGCGTAAATCAAAATTGTGCTCCCAAAAAATATTACAAATTTTTATGAATCATTTTTAGATTCTCATAATTTATGATTGAGAAAGTATTAGAATTGTCGGAAATTTTACATCACAGTTTTTCAACGGATCTCCACGTTTCAAGACACCCTGAATCTGAAAATCAGGTTTTTACGATGGCGTCTGTCTGTCTGTCTGCCTGTCCGACAGGCCGTAGACACGATAACTCTCGAAAAAATGAACAAATCAAATTATCTTTAGCCCACATTTTTAGGTCCTTAAAGGAAGGACGAGTTCGTGAACCACCCATTTTTTATCAAAATTAAAAAACTCAGCGCATTTTGAAAATTTTTTAGACCACTTTTTCCTGAATTTAGAAATTCTATGTACGGATATTTATAGCATTAAAAAGAACAAAAAGTGTATCCTTATGACTCTTTTCGATCAAAAGAAAATTACCAGAGTTATAGCGTTTTCAATATTTTAAAAATCAACGGAAAGTCAAAATTTTAAGCCCAAAAACGCACGATATGAAAAAAGTCAAGATGAGAAAAACATTTCGTTTTGAAGGTCCTACAAGATTATTAGTACAAATTTTTGGACTTTCTTCAAAAATCGAAGATTCAAATTCTTATTGCACAAAAAATAATAAAAAAACAAAAAATCCTATTTTGTGGACAAACTATGTAGGATACGAAAAAAGATGAATTAACAAAAATTGTTATCCTAAAAAAAATATACAATTGCGTTAAGAATCACTTCTTGGTAGGACGCGTATTTTTTGTTTTATTCGTGAAAAATAACGTTGAAAAAAGTCAAATAATAAAAAAAGAGTGGAAAAACGACGGAAGTTACGAGAAAAAAATTCAACAAAACCTGTTTACAAATGGCTGCCGGAAATCGAGTTTCTGTATTATTTTAAAGTTGAATAATTCTTAATTAAAAATTTATAAATGTCAATACCTACATGTTACATTAATAAAAATAAAAATTAATACTACTAAGTACGCGTCCTATCTAAAAATGGACAAAAGTAAATTTCTTCTGTAAACTTAATTTTTGTATTCTTCATAATATTTTTCTCAATTAAAATACCATCTACACTTTATTTTAAAAGGTCATTCAATGCCAATTTTTAAATATAATTTAGATAGATCATGCTGTTAATTAAAATTTTATGGTATCTTGTATCGTTTTTCTAAGAATTTAATTTCTTAGGTTTTCGTAATAATTTTTACAATTAAAATCAAAATTAAGTCCTCTGTCTAAAAATTATTTACCAACATTTTTTATTCCTTTATGGATGAACAATTTTTATTTTTTTTGTACTATGTGTCCCTTTTTGAAAAAAATGTATTTCTATTTTTAATATTATTTTTTACGATTAAATCAAAAACTATTCGTCTTACTGAAACATCAGTGAAAAGAAGTTTGTACATCATTTTGGTTGGAAAATTGTTTTCTATACATTCTTTGCGCGTCCCTTTGAAACATAATTAAAAACAAATCTTGCAGAACTGTGTTGGTCAAACAACTTTTGGCTATGCTTTTATTTTCTCATCCTGTTCAATTTTTTCCAATTTCTTTTTTCTTAATTTTGTTTTTGACGATTGAAACAGAAACTATGAATCCATTTAAAAAGTGATAAATAAAAAACATGCCCCCTGTGCGGGCACATTCTCATTACGTTCCGCGCGTCGGCGCTTTGCGCCAAGTTTCTGAGGAATCACAACCATATATTTTAACTGAAATTGTTTTCGATTTGTTTTTAAACTTTTAAAATTTTTGTATAATGAAGAAATTTCATGATAATTGTTTCGAAAAACATAGATTTTATATCTACGAGGGGAGTTCAGAAAGTAAGTTTTCCTAGTCTGCCGTTTTGCCCCAGCGCCATCTAGTGAGCTGTGACCGAACACAGTTTTAGTTTCGGATATACCGATAAGAGCGGAACAGGGCTTAGCTGCCGAAAAACATTTTTTCATTAGTACCGGCTTGCAAATCATGGAGCTACCTGTGAAAAGCGTGTCCTCTTGTGAGTTGCGTGCAGTTATTCGCTTTTTAACTGCAAAAGGGCTCCATGGCAACGAAATTCACACGGAATTAGTGCATATTTATGGCCACAAATGGACGAGGGTGCAAATGGTGCGTCGGTGGCGTACATTTTTTCTCGAAGGACGCGGTGAACTTCATTATGAGCAGCGTGCAGACAGACCAAAAACCGCCATTACAGATGACGCAGTCGCACGAGTCAAAAAAATCATTTTGGCGGATAAGCGCTTTACAATTGACAGAATTTTGGACTCAATGCCTCCTTAAATCGATACTTGTCAATGTGAGTTTCGTTGCCATTAAGCCCTTTTGCAGTTGAAAAGCGAATAACTGCACGCAACTGACAAGTGGACACTTCTTTCACAGGTAGCTCCATGGTTTCCAAACCGGTACTGCTGAAATAAATTTTTTTGGCAGCTAAGACCGGTTCCGCTCTTATCGGTATATACTAAACTAATAGTATGTTCGGTCCCAGCTCGCTAGATGGCACTGGGGCTAAACGGCAGACTAGGGAAGCTTACTTTTTGAACACCTATCGTAGTAGAAATTTAGATTAATATTTCTTAACATATTAAAAAAAATTTATTTTTCCTATTTTTGAAAGTTTTCAAAATGTTGAAAAGCATATAACTTATTGAAATTTTTCCGAATTTAGAAATGTCATTGGGATGATTTTCAAGTCTTTTTGAAGCGTGTCAGAAAATTTGACAAAAATTTCTAAATCTCAAAAAAATTTTATTCATTTTTTGAAAAAGCTCTGACTTTTTGAAATGTTGTCTACTAATTGAAAAATTTGACTGACATACAGACAGGCAGACATACAGATACCGAAGAAATTTCATGATTTTCGGATTCTGTGTTTGCCGAAACGTAAAGATACGTTAAAAACCAGAGGTCGAAAATTTGCACGATTACATTGCACTCCCATGCATAAGAATGTAAAAGTGTGTAGATCTTTCTTGGGTGCACAATAGGGTGGTTAAAAAATGCATTACGGAATTTTTGTGCATGCTAGAGGGCAACTGTTTGCCCCATTTTATTCCAAATCCGAAGAAAGGAATTCTGAAATTTTTCATTTTATTTTATTTTTATATTTTAACGAGTACCGGGTTTCACTTGAAGTTCCGATGAAAAATGCCTAGCGAAAAATCACTTATTTTTTAGCTTTTAGAAAATTTTTTTAGGGTTTTAAAAATGTGACGGGAAAGTATGGAGCCTGTAGAGAATTATCCAACAAGGAATTTCATGCATCAGACATATGGGTTTGACGCCCCTAGCACAACCCCACGTGTACCTGAAAACTACCCTTAAAACAGAAAATGAAAATTCTTCATGAAATCGACCTTTCGAGTACTGTATTTTGGCCTTTTTTTAAACATAAAATCATTAATATTGGTCTAGTGCAATACCAATTTTTATAGGTTAATTAATTTTCAGTTATTTAAACAAATGGAATTTGCCCAAATAATATTTTTTGAAAGTTCGTATTTTTTTCTGAAAATTATTATTATTAGTCTAGTAGAATATATACTAACATTAGCTTCATATTTTTCAATTATTTAAACAAATGGAATTTGTTTAAATATTTGTTTTGTAAAATTCGTTTTCTTCCTTCGAAATTATTACTATTGGTCCAGGGAAATATTTATTAACATCAGTGTATTAATTTTCAATTGTTTAAAAAAATGTAATTTGCTTGAATATTTTTTTAAATTAAAAATTATCAATATTTCATTATTGAAATAGTAATCAACATTGTTCGATTAATCTTATTTTTTTCTATTTTTTTAATAAAAATTATTACTATTGGAATAGTGATTATTTAAAAACATTGGTTAATTAATTTTGATTATTTAAACAAACTTCATTCGTGTAAAAAATGTTTTTTTATTAAATATGTTGAACTGGCAGCTTATTTTCATTAAGTGGCATAAATTTATTTTCCAACATTTTTCAATTGTTGAAACAATAAATTATTATTTATTTGCAACTAATAATAATAATCAAGGTTGTAGCTTAATAATTTCATATTTACATCTTACCTTTATTATTTAACAAATCATTATTTGTTTGCAAAGTTTGCTTTTTTCTCATACAATTTTAATCTATATTATTTTTCAAATACGTTTCAAAATATATTTAAATATTATATGATCCTCTTAAGAATTAGAAATGAATTGTTCAAACAATTTAGAGAAATGTACAAATTTAGTGGAAAAACTATTGCTTAAAAAATTAAAGAGTATTGAAAATAGATAATAATTTAGGCTTCATACAATTATAAAATATTTTGAAATCAATTTATGTCATTAAGGATAGCAAAATGCCAGTTCGAAGATTTTTTACAAAAAAAATAAACTATTTAACAAATCGAATTTGTTTAGATAATTGATAATTAATGAACCAACATTCATCAAAATTCCACTTGACCTACAGTAATAATTCTGATTAACAAAAAATTCGAAACAAAATTATTTACACACTGTCTATTTGTTTGAACAGTTAAAAATTAATAAACGAATGTTTTCAAATATTCCACTTGACTAATAGTAATAATTTGAAGGAGAAAAATACAAATTTTCGAAAAGCATCATTTAAACAAATTCAATTTGTTAAAATATTTAAATATTAATTAATCAATGATAATAGATATCCCACTAGACCAACGTTAATAATTTTAAGTAAAAAAAATACCAGCACAGTGCTCAGAAGATCGATTTCATTAAGAATTGACATTTTTGGTTTGAATAGTAGTTTTAAGGTACTTGTGGAAGTGTGTTAGGGGTGTCAAACCTATATATCTGATAGATGAAATTATTCATTGGATAATTCTTTACAAGCGCCTTTACTTTCCCCTTACATTTTTTCAAATTCTAATATATTATTCCAAAAAATAAAAAAAAAGTAATGTTTCCCCATGCATTTTAAATGCGAAACTTCAAATCAAAACCGACATCTGTTGAAATGAAAAAAAAAAATAAATAAAATCAAAAATTAATTGCTGATATGTGTACAAGTTAACTTTGAATTTTCAAGTTATTTTCAAGTAAATAATGGATATTTTTGAAAGGAATACAAAATTATTATAGATAAAAGTATATGTCAAAGTATGCTTTTTAAAGATAATCAGATATGAAATTGATGATTTGAATTATCAGATAAAACTTTTTCTCCATATTTGATTTTGTTAATATATGGCCGAAAACGCGGACTGTTACGTTACATTCAATCGCATATTTTGATATGAAAATGTTGGAAACACATAGAATTCGATACTTTGGATATTTCATATGCATGTCACTAAAAGAATAACTTTCAAGCAACAATTTTTATAATCATAATAATTTATGTATCCCTTGTTATTTAGGAGTAATAAATGTTTAAACACGGACTGTTACGTTACATATGTTTAGCAGTAGGTTTTTACATTTCTTTACATTATTGAAAAAGTCTGTTTTTTTGGCAGACTATTCAGAACTTCTAGTACGTAATTTTTAAGTTTTTTAATATAAGTGATGAATTAAATATCAATGACGTAAAAAATTGTTTTTTCTTTTTTTGTTAAAGCAAAAATGTTTGGACTGTTACGTTACCTGTGCGATTGACTTTGACACGAAAAGTAAACTTAAGTATTAAAAACGTTTAACATAAAGTAAAAATATATTTGAATTGAAATTTGAAACTAGAAACAAATCTTCAAATATTCATTTCAGTGGAAGCTTCTAATGTGTCCCCTAAGGGTTTACATTTTTCTTACACCTTCTTTATTCCTTTACACACCCTCCACACACTTACTTGGTGGTGGAAGGGGGACCTACAGTTTAAGGTGGGTTCCGAACCACCAAGAGCAACAGCCTTAAGTACTTAGAGAAAACCTTTTTCTCTAGAGGTACCGGTCCCACGACTCTCCGGAGATGAACAAGTCCCTTGCTAGGCTAGTGTTCACCGCATGGGCCACCGAGACTCTTCCAGAGTGCTAGGCGGGAATCGAACCCGCAAGCCGAAGGAGTGGGTCCAAAGCCTACGCTTTAGCCCCCACGACCATCGTCCCACTCTCTTCAAATATTTAGTGCACTTATTAAATTCGTTGAAATTGAGATAAAAGCTTCAAATTAATGCAAAATCCTGTTAAATAAAACAAGAATTTAACGACCAAATTTGGACCACAACTAATAAACAAAAACCAAAGATCCTATTTTAATCTGAAAAAACATGGATGTGGTTGGCTGCCTTCTCATTTTTCTTTTCTCTTTTTTATTTTTGTCCAAAAATTTTATTTGTTTTTTTCAGATTACAATAGTGTTTTTGGTTTTTGCTAATTCGTTGTGGTCCAAATTTGGTCGTTCGATTCTTGTTTTATTTAACAGGATTTTGCATCAATTTCATTATTGGACGTTAAAGGGGATTTTTAATTTCGCACAAATGTAGTTTCTGCAGAGCCAACCGCTTTTGTAGGAATTTCAATTAAAAGGCGGAAGAAACGCATACCATGTTTTTGACTTTAGAAATGAATTGTATTTTCTAAATAATTTTTATAGAATGTTGATATAATGTTTGCGCCTGAGAATTTTATATTTTAATAAACAATCTCGTAAACTTACTATTTCTTTGGGGATGAATTTTTTTTCGCTGATTTTGCATTATTATATGAAAATGCACAGAATTAAACAAACAAATCCTAAGGGGAAAAAAATGTAATTACAAATCATTTATACTTATATTTTCTCCATCGAAATTTTGACCATTGATGGTTTTTTTAATTAAAATCTCTATATTATATTTTACAGACGGATCTACCAGGGAATCATCAGACAAAAGTGGCGAGGGACAATCTGGAAGTTAGTATTCGACAATTTTTTCAACTGAAATTTTTTTTCGGATTTAGAAGAAACACCCAATTTTATTTCTTAACCCTTTCAGGGGCAGTGGTACATACAAGTACTACCTATTTCCTGCTTTTTGTTAATGTTAAGTACAGTTGACAATTTTTAGCATGTTTACCTTCCTTTCCAGACTCTCAGGGATCCATGCTACGTATTTATTCGAGAGTGTGTAAAATTGTTTATTCGTACATAGTTATAAACAATTAATATTCAAAAGACGCGTTTTTTCGAATGAATTCGGCTTTATTTAAACCAAAAGTCGTAGAGATTTGAATTTTTTTAAAACATTTGACATGTTATGTCATAACATATATTTTTTTAAAATTTTCGGCAGACTAGTTTTTTCAAAAAAAATTGGAACATGTTAGATATAACAAAAATGAGCCTAACTGATTGAAAAAGTATTTAGACATTTCACTGATTAATCAGTGATTTGGAACTTATTCGCTTATCAGTTCGGTAACAACAGAGCAAATCACGTGAAGCATAACCTCTAAAATTTTAAGTTAGCACTATTATTACTTTTTTACTTAAGTAGCAAGAAGAATTTCTTGATGAAATAAATTTTCAATATTCGGACTGTACGTCTGCTAAATTGACTTCGAGATAAATATACTGTAACTCGTATAGGAAGTACTTACTAAACGGGTTTGTACATGAGAGTCCAATTTTGAAATTAAAGTAACATTTGAGGTCGTTCGTCATTTAAAGTCATCAGAACTTTTCACATTTCTAAATATTTTATCCTAATCATGAGTTTTAAGTTTTTACTATGATTCTTTGATTGAATTTACTAACAAATTATTTTATTATAATTACTGAATTGACCTGGTGCACTGCTGCCAAACTTTAAAAGTGGTTATTTTACTGAATCCTTTCACCGACTGCCAGTGACCCATTTCTAGCTATTTGAATCAGTCAAAGTTCACTAATTCAGATTTAGAGAGTATGGAAAATGAATCAGTCAGCATCAGAATAAGTCTACAATGCTGATCATATACAGCGAAATGATGCGGTTTGTACAAACATAACAATGCATGTGTCGTTGCTCTTGGAGGTGCCAAGCTTTCAGTGCAGTTTTTCAGATTGGCACCCGCTCACGGCAAAATCCTGCGATTGTCCTTATGACAAACTATCAATTATGCAGGGTGGACACGCTGGGGCTTACATACATGGCGCACTTGATTGCCACTCGAGTGACACAACGGCAGGGAAGAAGCCATTGTACAGGGGCATTTTCATATTTCGCGCCGTTAAAGTTGCATTCGGATCGTCCATTCGGTCAAGTCCGTGCATATTCGGATCAAGTTTATCATAGTTTCCATGGTTGCGTTCGAAACTTCAAATGGATATAAGTGTCAAAAAATATATGTTATGTTATGTTGTAATTACAAATAATGAAGTGAGACTTGTGGACTGAGAAGTAATTATGAATTTTCTTCTGTGCCAATAACATTATGGAATGGCTGCTAAGTGACAAATACTATAAATTGTATGTTATGAATGGACAGGATTTGGTTTGTATTAAGTGAATAAAATATTACGTATAAAAATTGTTGCTTGGCATTACCTACAATTACTTAAAGCGCTTTTGGGAAAAAGGTGAATACGACCATACCCGGTAAAAAGCGTTGAATTCAGAAAAATTAAGAATTTTAACCCTAGAAAGGCAGAGTTGAATTAGTAAGAATTAAAATTTCAGAATTTACATTCCGCATGAAGGAATTAAAATAACTTATCACATATATTTTGTGAACTTATTAGAAGGAATTAAATAAAATCAAAGTATGAGCACTTCTGAGGATCCATTTGATCCATTTGAAGTTTCGAACGCAACCATGGAAACTATGATAAACTTGATTCGAAGATGCACGGACTTGACCGAAAGGCCAATCCGATTGCAACTTCAAAGGCCCAAAATATGAAAATGCCCCTGTACAATGGCTTCTTCCCTATTGTTGTGCTACTCGGGTAGCAATCAAGTGCGCCATGTATGTAAGCTCCAGGGTGTCCACCCTGCATATGCACTTCTAAAAGTATGATAATGCATGTATGCAGTCATAATTATGTTTGTACAAGCCGCATCATTCCGATTTATATGATCAGCATTGCAGCCTTATTTTGATGCAAAATGCATGAAAACCTTAACTTCGAACGGCTATATCTCAAAAACTCGAATTTTGTGGACTCAATGCTGATCGAGACTTCTAATCTACACATCGAGAGATACAAGGAAGGAAAGTTTCAGACATTTTAGCTGAGATCCATTTCCCATACAAATTCTGCTGTGTCCTTTGTGGAAATTCATTCAAAATCGTGAAATTTGTCAAAATTTATTATAATTTATAAATGTGTGTGAGAATTTTATGAGTATGTACAGAAATTTATGAAAAACTTATGTAATTCGAGGGTAACTTTTACCAACAGTTCCACCAGACACATACGCAATGTACCAGGCTATAATTTTTAAAACGTATAAAAAATGTATGACGTTTGATGAAATTCATGAATATATATGACGTTGGCCATGCTTTTTTATGGCTTTTTGATGCTTTTTGGCTCTCCAGTACTTCTTGTAGGATTTTTTCGGTCTATATTCAAAAGCCATAAATTGATAATTTTGCAACCGTTTAATTGGAATTTATTATAAGTAGTGTCTTTGTGGTCACCGATTCCAAATATTTGGGTTTGATGAAAAAAAAATCAATAAAAATTCCTATATTATACCTTACAACTGGAAATAATGAAGAGCATGCAACAAAATTTAACCTAATTTTCGCTGTGGAGTAGTAATCTATTTAATTACAAAACATGCATTTTATAACAAGTGAAAAGGATGTTTCTTCCCCATACTAATTCTAAGCATTTTCACTTATTAATTAATTAATGAAAAAGGGTCCACGAAGTAAGGCATAACATTCTCGATAAAAATAAAATGTTTATTTAAAAAATTTCTACTCTACTTTTTACAAATTTTTTCCCTATTTCGGACTAAAATCAATCGCCTACTCTTTCGAAGTTGATAGATCACAATAGGATCAGTGGGTCGAAAACCGTAATGTTAGAAAAAAAATTCAACCATTAATCTACGCGTCGATACAACTTTTATTTTTTGTTTATATTATTTACTCCTAGTTACACGTCATAAGCTCTTATTTTTCTTAAAATTCTCAGGATATTTCGCGTTAAACGCAATGCAAATATTAATTTACACTCTATCCCTATTCGTAGCTTTATTTCAAGCGTTATTTACTACAGAAAAATGTGTCACTAGTCAATGACCTCAAACTTTTATTATAGGGATATATACTTTATATTATTAGGCATTACAAAAGGGTCACTTGCCCCAAATCTAATAGCTGGTTCTTAGGTAAACAAGGTATTACCATGAAAGGATGATGCACCTGACGCGCGGTAGCAGGCCTGAGTCGGAGCGCTCTCTGACTGCAGGTGTGTGTGTGTGTATCCCTTCTACACGAGGAACAGAGATAACGCTCTACCGAGAGCAAGAGAAATTCTCAAGGAGAAGATTTTTGAAAATAAAAGAAAACCTTTTTCGTAGGCCTGAGTATTAACCGAAAATTATTCTCTGTACCCGGTACACAGGCTTAGCGGCTTTTTTTACAGGTTTCGAGCGAATTTAAACTCATCCACCCCTAAAAATCTAAGGTGAGTGACAAGCTATACAATTTTTCCTGTTCAGCTGCTTGACCTCGAGCACAAAAAATTTATCCTGGTCGTTTCTTCTAGAGTTACAGACCAAATTATTTAACTTAAGGGAACAATTTCTGATTTTTGCCTGAAGCGATTGCTTTGAAAATTTACTTTTAAGTTTAAGAGATCTCGCCTCAAAATATATTATTTTATAGAGGGATCGCATACGATGGTTTGAGAAGCTAGAAAAATCAAATTTGACGTTCAATGTCGCACAAGCTCTGGACTAAAAGAGAGGGCGCTTCACCGACAGGTTTCAAGGGTATTGACGCTTTTCCTCTCATCAAAGGAACCTCTTTCATAAAAAATAGTGGTGATAAGATTTCTTCTAAGGCCACTAGAATTTTTTCTAAGAAGAGAGAGAAGACCCTCTTACAAGGAAGCTTTGCGAGGCCTCGCAAAATTCAATTAACCTCTTACGTTCAGATATGCATCAAAATCATGTGAACCGATGACCCTCGGGGTCATTGTACGGTCGTATAAACTCAAAAAAGATCTAGACGGCTGATCAGCGAAAATATGCGTTAAAAAAATGGTTAAACATTGTGTCTAGATTCGGTCGATTAAGGCGAGGTTCATCGTAGATCTCATTAGTCCACAAAAAAAGAAATCCTATGTGGATCCAGCCCGCTAAGGCGAACTCCATTGAGGGTCTCGTTAATCCATAAAAGAAGGTCTTATGTAGATTTGGCCAGCTACGGCGAGATGGTCTCGTCAGACCACAAACAAAAGTGCTCAGGGATTTCCATCTGAAAAATTAAACTTGAACTTGAAATAACCTTGAAGGTCAACGTCAAGGTCAGCTTCAAGGTCACCATTCAAATCCTCGTCTAAAACTCTGGAACTGTCGTCTGAAACATGTCTCTTGAAACCGCATATTTTCGCTTTTTTTGTTTGCATTTTCTTGAAGTATATATATTTTTTGTTGTTGAACTTTTTGTATTTATATTGTTTAAGGTTGCACATTGCCGTTTTCAAAAATTCTGAAAATTAAAAAGGGGAGAGAGGTGATGCACGAAATAATAATACTAATTTTATTCATTAAGTTTTTACTAAACAATGCATAC
>NC_046657.1:53374275-53377138 GCF_010883055.1 Belonocnema kinseyi
GAGAGAGAAATGTATGTGTGTGTTTTTGTGTACGACATCTTAACTTTAATGTCTGGCTCTCTGAAAAACTCCTATCCGCGGTCGAAATGTTTGCCAATTTCAGTTTTTATAAAATGCATATTGTATAATTACGTATAATACTACTCATGAGACCCTCATGCCAATGAAAGAAGCCTTTAAACAAATGTTGTAAAAATCCTTTCATTATATCTTACAGGCAGAAGTAATAATCGACAGTTTCGACCATTCAGGGGGCTAATTCCTGGTGTAAACTATCATGAAAGTCCTAGCAGTCGTGGTAAGTATATTTATTACTTCTTTTGAACTAGTTACATACTTTCTGGATTTAAGCAAATCTAAATTTCATTTCTTAACCACCGATGAATCAGCTCAGGCTGTAAATCCTGTAATTCGCCAGAATACCGTTAAATAAAACTGCAAAATGAACGAAGCCGCCCAATTGGAAATGCCTATATTGAAAAGTAACTTACAACTGGCGCAGAACTGAGCCAGTGGTCTTGCCAACGTCCAGCCATTATTTTATTCGTTAATATGAGCATAATATTGTATTTGAAGAATTCATTCGCAAAATAAAGCTAATATATCCTCTAAGCGATATTTTAGTTCACACATCCTATGCAGGCCTCTTTTTGTTATAAATTTAAATAAACGTTGGCCTAACTCTGTTTATTCTTCATGTCTAGTACTGCGCCAATACTGGCTGCTAGTACTGCCCACCAGCACTGGTGCAGTACTGAAAGCCAGTACCGAACATAGTTATCATCTACAGGTCCTGCCAACACTGCGCCAGTACTGGCGGTCAGTATTGCGCCGACGCCGCTAGTGCTGGCACAGTACTTCGCCAGTATTCAATTTCCCATTGAGCGAGTATATAACAAAATCTGTTCAAATCTTTATGAACGTGTATCGCGGATTCTAATTCATTTTCTAAACTTTTTTAGTTTTTCTGGATTAATTTGCATATGAGCTTACCATATCTGGCAAACAACGGTTGTAAAATATTATATAATTATTAAAAATGCAGTTAATACTGTTAATCCAAATATTAAAATGCGGGAAAATACGTCCCGAGCATTTAGCTCACATACTATCTAGTTGTCCAACTCATATGGGAACGACCAGCATCCAAATTCACAATGCGGAACTAAGAGTGCTTTATTACCATCTCTGTCACTCTTAAGGCATTAACCTTAATATCATTCCTCTAAACGCCCCTAAGGAAATCGAGTCAATTGTCGAGAATGGGAAGAGCCTCATATACTGGAACTTTATATTCTCGGCAATTGATTCTGTTGCACATTCGAGGCCTGACATGGTTCTTCTTGACTTCGAGGAGCGAACCATGTTCGTTATCGAATTCTGTCAAACTAATCGTCCTCATCATCGGCGCTCTTGAAGGTGCAAAACATTCACTCGTAAATAGCCTGAAAAGCATCCCTGCGTGTCAACAATATGCTAAAACACTTGCGGGAAAAATGCAGAAGGCGGTAGTTCTTGGATCGCCGCGTGTTCTCAGGGTGCACGAAACTTTTGCCAGATCATCGTATTGATTCCGTTACAGAATGTAACTACCTAGCTCCCACGGTCGTCAGACGTGGTTGTGGCTGAAATTTTACCGCGATTTCGCTGGGAACGGGTGCGATTCTTCAGATTAACACCCGCTCCCGGTGAAATCCTGCGGTTGTCCTTATGACAAATTCTTAATTTATATTGTTTAAAAAATTCTATATGGGGCGGAATGAGCGACTGTTCAGGGGCACACTGCGCCACGTCTTCCTGTGCATTAAAATCACCTCTTTGTATAACAGTCAGTAGTTTAGGATGCAATGTTTCATATTATCAGATTGTGCAGGATATTAATTATGGTGTTAACTTATAAAAACTAATATTATCGATAAAAACGTTTGGAAAAAGTATGACAGCACTGTTATAGGTATGATAAAACAATATGACTTGCTGTAAACCAGAAGAGATATTTAATTGAGTGACCCATTGTGCCTCAATGCCTTGCTCACCCCGCCCCGGACATGAGGCGATATGAGCCAAGCGCACTAGTTCTTCATTTGCTATTCTAATTCGGCATATACTTCGTTAGTTACTTTTATCTTGGCAACATTTTAATTATTAATTTTTGTAGAATATACATAACGTTTTACTTTCAAGCTAGGAATGAACAGATTTTAAATACTGACGTGAAAAGGACAACTATTCTTATCTCGCCCCACCATACCCTAACCGGCAGTTACAACTCTCATCAAATAAAGTACATCAAAAACAGGCATACCATAATTTGAGAGAACTTCCTTTATAGTAAAAGAATATGCAATCATTGCATTTTTGTAGATTATGATTTTAAAAATATTGATTTACAATTTATTCAATTTTCAAGAATTATATTCCAAAAGTATGTAATTTGAAACATTTGTTTTAAATACTTCAATTTTGCAGATTCATAGTGGATAATTTTTCAATTTGTACGATTTGCGACTGTATTTTCAAAAGCTACAATTTGCATTGATTATTTTTTTTTAAATGGAGATTTGTCAATTATTTCATGGCTAAGAATTGTATTTTAAAGTAACGTCTTTTTTAAAGTTTTTTTTTGTCGGTTTAAGTTTTAACATTTTGTGATGCTACTTTTTCAAACCAAATAAAAAATTTAGTCTGAAGTTCTCTAAAGAGCGTAGATGGAACTCTAATTAAATAGATTTAACCACACGAAAGTTGACAATTCACATAACTTTTACACGGGACGATTATACACTAATCATAACTATTCCTTGCATGGAAAAAAGGCAAACCAATTCAATTAAAGTAAATGAGAAACGAAAAAGATAAGACA
>NC_046657.1:53377238-53384801 GCF_010883055.1 Belonocnema kinseyi
GTAATTACAAAGCTCGTATTTCCATAATTAAATTAGCATCAGTTTATTTTGATGATCAACATGCAAAAGGTAGTGCGAAAACATAACAAGACCCTCTAATGAGGTGATCATAAATTAGCCAAACAACTACAAAATATTAACTTTTCCAATTTTTCGTAAAAGAGAAGAAACATTCTTGACAATATAAAATGACGATACAAGGTTATAAGATTGGAATGAATTTCCACCAAAAATTAAAGGAGTTAATCAATGACACACTATATGAATTCATAGTATAAATGTTAGGAGTTGATATCATAATTAAATCAAGCAGCTGTAAAAAAATGGGGACCAACATAAAAGCATAAAATAATGGGGACCGACATCCAAGTAAAGATAATTATGAGCGTCAAATTATGAAGATCGATGTCGAAATGCAATCTGATATCAATTTTAATACAAAATTCTGCGCGCCAATATGAGTTAATCAATATTTCAATATTCCAAATAATTAGGGGAAAAGCATTTGAAAATTATATGGGCCGGTATGAGTTAAGCAATATTTCGATATTCCAGTAAAATTAGGGGAAAAGCAATTGAAAATTATATGGGCCGGAATGAGTTAATCCATATTTCGGTATTTAAAAAAAAATGAGGTAAAGCAATAAATGATTAGAGGGGCCTGTACGAGAGAATGGCAAACAATCTAATCCAGGTAGCTTGTAAAGTGTTCTCGGAGGGGATAAATGCATTTGCGGAAAGATCCGTGTTGGATCATGACGTGTGTGGAAGGGATCTTGCTTGCAATCTGCGTAGAAATGTCAAATGTACGAATGGGTGGTATGGAGTGGGTTCCCATATTCTCTATTAAGCAAGCGGCATCGCAAGCGGCTATGGTTACTAGGTCGTCTTTTTGTTTTGTGCGGAAGAAACCGTGGTATAACTGGGCCTAGCTGAAAAGTAGAAAAAATTTTTAAAAAGTCTAGGAACTTGTAAAGTTTCTGGATTCGCGCAAGGGGATATCCTTAAATATGATTTAGACAAAAAGGCGTATCAATCTCTAATGAACGATAAGAAGGCAAAATACGAAAAGGCTTTCCAGAATGCTCTTGAAGCAGCCAAAGGCTTTGCAGAATTCTGGAGGGCAGCCAACTTTTTTAAGATTAGGCCTGCGCATGGCAATTTCATAGACCTGCAAACGTCGCAAGAATTCGCGAACTCGCTGTACTCTCCTAAAAATAGACTTGACCTTGCTTGGTCCGTAAATACACACCCCCTCCTGGATGGGTCGATTATCAAAGGAGAAATAATTACTGCCATACGGAAATGTAAACCGGGGAGAGCCCAAGGTTAAGATGTCATTTCTGCAGAATTTTATAGAGCGCTACCGAACTTAGGAGTGAATTACCTTGAATGATTGTTCAGGAGGGTCGGGGAAAATGAGGAGGTCCCTTCAGATTGGGCAAATATTGTTACGTGCATGCTATTTAAAAAAGGGTGACAAGAAGGATTCAACCTCATACAGAGACATTGCTCTAGTGGATATTATTGCTAAACTACTCACGCGGATCCTCCTGGACGGATTGGCAACGTGGATGAATGAGGGTGTTTGCCGGAATTTCAGGCAGGTTTCAGGGCGGCCAGAGGTTGTATGGATTATATCTTTGCTTTGAGCTCCATCGTACAAATTCATCTTCACACTTCTGGATGTAATGTTTACGCCTATTTTATTGACTTTAAAAAGACTTCCTTTCAGTCAACCATGATCTGTTCTGGCAGAAAATATTGAACGTAGGTACCAGCACAAGATTTATCAGGATAATAAAAAGTCTTTATGATGCAACTAGGATGTCTATTCGTATTTCAGAGGGCATCCTGCCCCCAGTTGGCGTATTTTTCAGAGTCGAGGCCTTAGGGAAATTTAAATCGATCACCAGATCGAGATGATTCTTTTGGAATATGCTGACGATATAGCTGTATGTGCTGATTCTAAGATTGATCTACAAAAAAAAAAAAATATTGCGTTGCTGAATATTGTAGGTTTAACTATTTGGAAGTCAACACATCGAAAACCAAGAACATGGTTCTTCATATGGGTAGTACACCGCTGATGCCAAATTTTAAGTTTGAGGGCACTCAACTGGAGATGGTCTGGGAATATTTTTACCTAGGCAACCTATTCGGAAGTTCTGGTACCTTTTCTTTAGCTTGCAAAAAAGTGTTACTGCCACTAAGATAGCCGTGGGTTCATCTTTGAAAGTCCTTAGAGCATACACATCGGAACCTTGGTGCTGTAAACTAATCGTATTTCAGAGACTTATCTCAAGCGTTCTTTTTTACGCCAGAGGGGTCTGGGGTTTAAAGTGTTGTGAGGAGGTAGAGGTAATTCACACTACTTTCTTCAAGAGAGTTTTGGGCCTGCCCTCACACACTCTAGGTTACGCGTTGAGACTGGAACTAGGCCGTGTTCCACTAGCATACAACATATTAAATATGGCCCTAAATTGGCTACAGAAGATTCCAGGTATGGGTGAGGAGAGGCTTCCTAAAGTCTGTTTAAAACGTCTACAGGTCCTCTCAGGCTCGGGTAGGGCAGTTCCCAAGTTTAATTGGGTCCTGCAGGTAGAACATCTTTTAATTTTGGGCGTAATGGAGAAATTTTGGCCCGAATTGGACTTGGTACCCTTGAAAAACAACAAAGATTAAATCATCCGTTTAATCATCAGGTGTTGCCCCACCTATAGATCGATCTCATGGAGCAGCAGTACCTTTATGTTGGTTTACAATTTAGGTACGTTAGACTTCTTGCTCAGGTGCGTCTTATGGGAGACGTAAGTGGTGGATTCTCATTGGGGGATCTTTCTTCTGGGTTCAGTAAGGGGCAACTCTACACGATCTGCAATCTAGGAGTGGAAGAGAATCTCTTTTATTTATTGGCAGAATGTTCTATGTATAGGGATATCAGAAAGGACTGCTTTGGGTCTGCGATAAGCCCTACAGCCTCTAGCCCCTTCTTATTGCGCTCCTAAATTTCCTGGATCAAGCAGAATTATTGCTTGTCGCTAAGTATTTAGCCAGTGTACTAAAAGTTAGGCCTTTTATAATGTCTCCATAGTGTAGATAATTATATATATTGAGTTAATAATGCTAAATAAAATATTTTTATTATTAAAAATTGTTTTTATAAAATAGAAACACTTTTCCTCGCCACCTATACTATCTACAATAATCTTAAGTTTCTCAAAAGTATAATTAAATATATTTTTCGGAATTTTGTTCTTTAAGTGCCCGTCCTATTCTAATTTTAAATTAAAATAAATTTATTGGAAATTCAAAAGATTGAGGTGGTCCCGACCTGACCACAGTCTGGGCGTGCGTTTTATCCGTATCAGGTCCCGATCGAGGCCCGATCTTAACATTTTTCTAAAGAAAGGCTGGAAATATTTGCTTCAAAATGTAAGAATCCTTTAATAATCTCATGGAAGATGATCTTTACATATTCATTGAACTAAAAACGGACGTTTTTAAAATACTATTTCACAGTTCTTTAGAATAAATGCTGTTTTAGTTGATTTTTTTAAACAAGATAAACATCGAGTAAAGGCATATTGTCATAGATTTTAGGAAGCGAAACAATTTTGAATCATTAATTGCAATTTACATCTTGCGTCATTTTCGAGAAAAATGAGATTGTTTATTCAAAATAAAAGAAATATTTTTTCTCAAAGATGCATATTGATATTTTTTTTAGCTTTATATAATCGTAAACATGATTTACATATTTTTAAACTTACCACAACATTTTGCATTCAGATTAATTTTATATCTTGTGGGGTTCCTGGTTGTTTTTCAGGCCTATACTAAAAATGGATATATTATTTGTTACAGAAACATGGGCTGGAACACCCATTATAAAGAAAGCTGCAGACTTACGACTGTTCCGTGCCGGCCAAGTCGTGGCGATTGCAGACGAAAGGTTTATAGTATACAACCCTGATCAAAATAACCTTACAGAAAAATCCATTAGAAAGATGACTAACAATGAGAAGGTGGTTTTCAACAGGATTGCTCAACGAAAACCCCGCTTTCCAGGTACAAATTATATCAATAAATCTTATCTAATTTTGTTAGCCAAGAATCGAACTTTAGAGAACGACACAGTTAGGGCCTAGGACTGCTCTCACGAGCCATTTTACAATGTTATTTAAGACTATATTTCTCTCACTTTTACTATTTTTGTGCAAGCATGTTCAGGGGAAAAAGGTTCGTTTTTTAAATTTGGAAAACTTTGGTAATTATGAGTTTAACATTTTGATTTTGATATTTGGAGCTCTTGGGCATAGAACATTTTTGCTAGCATGCTATAAGGCATTTTTTAAATTAGGAATTTAATATTTTCTAACCATCTAAGATTGAAAAAGCGTGCACCTAAAATAAACAAAAATTGTCACAAGATTTTCTCGAAACCTAGTAACATTTTCCAATAGAACTATTCACGGTTCAATTGGGCACTGATTCCGAATTAATTTTTAATCGACCTCGAAACTTTGTGTCATGCTATCTTTCAAATTTCAGAAATAATTCTACTAAGCTGATGATTTTAAAATAATTTTTTTTTAATAATCATCTAAAGACTTGAAACAATACAAAATATCAAATGGATTTCCATTTTAAAGGCTTAAACTTGAACACTATGAAATTAAAGCCTTAGACAATAAAAAGTGGATTGAGATGTTTTTATTAAATGCTATAAAGATTGAAAAATTACAGAAATAATAATAAATTTATCACTGTTGACTTTTAATGAGTAAAATGGCCTCAGTTGCAAATTGCTTGATTCTAAATTTGCGAGATCAAAGCTTCTCAAATGTTAAAACTTTTGTTTGAAAATGCAGAAATTTTCCAGAAAAAAATTAATAAGTTTTCGTTATACCAAGTGTCATTTGAAGTGCCTGGATCAATTTCTTGAAAAGCATTGGTAATGTTTCTTTTGAAAATTGAAGAATACAAAAGTTTCGGCTTCAAAAACTAGATTATTCAAAATACCTTGTAATTGACATAATTTTAAGTACGTCTTGTATTCAAAACTGACCGATTTCAAGCGTTCTTCAAAAGTGAAAAATTTTGAAATTTACCATATATATTTATAATTTTTTAACTTGAACGTTGTATATCTTCATTCAGATGCTTGAGCCATAAAAATGGTAGATTTCTAAAAGATTAACTGCGAAATTATCTGATTCTGAAGGTTTTTATTTACAATTGCTCAAATTTCAGGAATTTGTATTGAAAGATAATCATAAAGTAAATGTTAAATAATAAACGCAATATTAGAAAAATCGGTATTTAATTTAATATACATTGATCGATTGATTCAATCTTCATGATTGAAATTAAACGTACGGTTGTAACATGGAATTATCTGAGCGATTATCATGAATCATCATGATTAGCAAATATTTTATTGATTCGATTGAAAAATTTCTTTAAACTAAATAAATATAATTTTTCATTTGACCTTGAAATTTCTTTAAATGAAATAACCGTTCTGGTTGAAAAAAGAGAACAGGTTGGTTTAAAATGAATATACATTTTCTTTGAATCCAATAACGAATTATAAAAAAATTGGTTTCCTATTAAGCAAATAATTCCACTCTTTTTAAAACTGTAATCATTCTAATAAAATACCAGTACCAATTTCACTAATACGATGCAAGGATGTCGCACACTTATTTATCACAAATTTTTAAGATTTAAACCTTAAGGGGCACACTGGGTGTCGGTCACCCAGGGACTTATTTGCGCTTTGACGAAACGTACCAAATTTAAGAAAACGGAACATATGGCGCCATCGAGTGGTAAATTTAGAACTAAAGTTTAGGTCAGTTGGGTTAGGAAGAGGGCCGAAGTATTAGTGTACGTTTGTCAGCTGTTCATAGTAGAAGCTGAAAAATCGTCGGGTGCTAGACACCCAGTGTGCACTTTGTAAGTGCTTTAGTGGATTTGGAGCAGTGTTTCTTTTCGTCTCATTTGAGCTATTTGCTCGAATTTTAACCTAAGTAAATCATCAAAAGTAGACGGATTTTTTATATTTGCATCATCTCTTAGTTTTCGCATCTGTAAATGGCATACATTTTACGAAAAATGAAGTCACGCTGTGCGGCTTGCCAGCTCCCAATATGTAACGAGCATCGCACAGGTCTTTGCACGGAATTTGCTCGCACAGATTGATAAGTGACATGAAGAATTATTTTTCTATGTCGTTTTCACATAAGTTTGATGTTTATAATCTCTTATAAGCAAGTTAACATGAATGAAATAGTTTGAGCACACGAAGTACGGTGTTAGAACGAACACTATGAGACTAATTTTATTTTTAAAACGCCGTATCTCAAAAGTATTCAGGTAAAATTTTAGGTAAAAATATCAAAATCTTAGAAAGTTATGAATTTTAGGGTGAAAAAAGTCATTTTTTAATTTTGTTCCAAAAACAATTTTTTTTAACCACTTTAAGTTTCAAAAAATGTTATAAAACCTTTATCTCCTTAAACTAGATGGATTAAACATCATTTATTGATTCTTTTGTAAAAAATTATCCAATACCGTCGGCGCAGCACACCTTTGAATACCCCTGGGTCCTTAACACCCAGTATGCTCTTTATGTAACTTTATAGAAGTGTGCCCTTTAAGGGTTAAATTATTAGCAAGAGCCCTCCACCTGCGCGTCTTCGCACAAATTTGACAACACGTGTTTCAAAAGACGTGGCCACGTAAAATAATCAAACTAATTTGTTCTAAGCAATCTCGTGTCACCTTAGTAATGTTGATTAAGAAAATATTTCTTTGATTCAAAACAATAATTTGCTTATTTCAAATTACTGCCTAGAAATTATTTCTGTTCTTGTTCCTAGCATCTTTTTTTATAGCAAATTATATATTTTTTAATTTAAAGAAATCATCTAAACAAGTAATTTATTTAATTGTATAAACTACGGGACGTCATTTATTAAATTCAAATATATTATCTTTAAATATAAAAATATTTAAATGTTGAATCAAAAGAACCTAGACAAAAAAGAATTTTTTTTTAATTTAATGAAAACTATTTTTGGGTGTTTTACAGACTTAAATTCGGTAATTCCACTGGAAAATAAATGTATAAATATTAGGAGATTCGAAAAACAAAATATCTAAATTGAACCTTTTAAAATCATTATTTACTTAATTCTCTATCGTTAAAATAACTGGTAACTACGTATTTTACAGATGCATATCTTATACCGCAAATCAAATATGCGGCTTATGATCAAGTGGTGCACGAAACAGGAGAAGATGGCCGGATAGTGGTTGCAGAATGTAGATTCGTTGATAACAAGTGGAGGATGTTTAACGCAGAGAAATTGAAAAAGGGTAATTCAAAAAATAAAATATAATTTAGAATAAATATTATAGAACTCAGTCTAGAACGAATACAATTGTGGTTCCGGATGCAATAAGGGCACATAAACTTTTTTCGTGCGAAAACGAAGTCCCCTGGAGGCTTTAGAAAAAATTTTCGAATTTTAATTTTCAAAAGATATATAT
>NC_046657.1:53384901-53389440 GCF_010883055.1 Belonocnema kinseyi
TTAATGTAAAATGAAAACTTGCCACTTTTTTATTAAATCACTTTTATTAAGCAAAATATATTCAAATTAAATTCAATGTAATCTTGACACTCAGACGTGAACCCACAATTGTTCTAGGTATGGAGTGTATTGCGTACTTGCATACAAAATAACTATTTTAGACGTTGTAATGTGCCCAGCAGTTATAAGCTAAATATTTTTTCTATTCTTGAACTTACTTAATGACTATATTTTTCTTACACAATCAGGTAAACACAGCGAAAAATTTGAATTAGTGTGGGGTTATGTACTGATGCGTCGCGGAGACTATAGCCGACGGACAAGGAAATTCGAATATGTACCTATTGCCACATATTTTAATGATATGTGGCTTCCAGCACATCTGCTTCCTAAAGATGGAGGTAATATAAAAACTAAAATGCAATCTAAAACAAAAATAATGTAGATCTGTGCCTAAAGTGTCCAGGTTTTTTAAAAAGGCTTACTTTGGGGCTCCCAAATACAGTTTTCATGCCAGGTTCATTCAATACAAAATTTCTTATACAGGGTCATCAAAAAGTATCAAACCCCTTCCCCTATTAGAGAAAATATACGTTTTTGAGAGAAATGTTTCAAGTTTCCTAATTTTGGACGAGTATCTAAATAAGGACACTGAAGCTGACCTTTTCGTAGACCTTCAAGGTTATTTCAAGGTCAACTATTATTTCTCAAATAGAAACCCCTATTTTTCACACCACCGATCGAACGAACGCAAAATTTTATGTTCAGTTATGTATCAAGGTCATGTGACCCGATGACCTTCGAGGTCATTCTAGTGTCATATAAACTCGAACAAGTTCTAGACGGCTGATTAGCGAAAATATGCATTTTCAAAAAAAAATGCTTCAGAGAAAAGTTTCAGGGTTTTTTATGGATCGACGAGACCCTCAATGGAGTTCGCCTTAGCGGGTAGGATCTACATGGGAGTTTTTTTGGCGGACTGATGAGACCTACGTTGGATCACGCTTCAGTCAACCCGAACTAGATAAAATGTTTAACCATTTTTTTTACCATAAACGCATATTTTCGCTGATAAGCCGTCTAGACCTTGTTTCAGCTTACACGATCCTGGAATAACCCCGATTGTCATCGGGTCACATGACCTTGACCATGACAATTCAGATCCTCGTCCAAAACACTGAAACTTTTGTCTGAAACATTTCTCTTCAAACATATTTTAGCTGATAGTTAGGGGGAGGGGTCCGATATTCTTGATGAATCAGTATAGAAACCATATTTGATTATTTATTTATTTTTTGATTATTAGCATCGAATTAATTTGGGCCAATATCACATTTTTGGGTTACAATAAAAAAGCTAAAACTATATATTTTTCACCTTTTTGCCGAATAATTTACTTAGTAATTTCTAAGTACGTATCTGTTATTGCTTACAAGAATAAACTTTTATATTTTTATTACAGAACCATGGTTATAGTTTGTCAAGGATGAGGCTCCTCCCGGGGGTTTTGTTCACAAGTTAGTTTTTCCGGTCGGGTTACACCAAAGCACAATCGCATAGAGGTGCAGGCAAATGCGGGAGCTTGCAACTATAAAACTATCAAATAAATTGTATTAATGGTATTCCTAAATCTACTCATTTCGAAATTCTCCTCATAGTCAGGCTTCAAATTTTATTTGACTATATTTGCAACAAATAATTAGAAGACACCACTGTGACTGACTAGTGACATAACGTATGAGAAAAATCTCTATTAAAGTGTAGTAATGGGCTTCTCACCATTTATTTTAAGGTAAAATTTTCATAGTCAGGATTTGCAAAACATTTTGAATACAATTATAATTCAATTGGCTGAAACTAAATGAATAAACTGTTAATAGAAAACTGTGTCTCTTTCTAGCAGGAGCTACATTTTTAGGTAAAAAGGACGAATTTTTAATGCAAAAAACAACAAATTTTGTATGAAGGAAGGGAAATTACAAAAATAAATAATTTAATTTAAAAACAAAAGGAGTTTTAAAGGATACAGTTTAATTTTTAAAAAATCATAACATTTACAGCCGAAAGAGAAGAATTTAAAACAAAATATAGAATACTCAAATTTTCAAACAAAAAATAAGACAAAATTGTAAGCAAATAATAAAATATTGAACTATTAAAATAAAATGGATTGGGCTGTTACAAGTAAATGTAAATTTTTTCTATGAAATGATAAATTTCCAAGAAAACAATTCAGTTTTTGACAACAAAACTAATATTTAAGTAAATAGCTAAATTTTCAAGGAAATAAATAAGTTTTCCAAAAAATAGTTGATTTTTTTAAAAGAAAATATAATTTAATATTAATATAAAAAATATAAATATCATGTATAATATGCTATCAGCATCTTCGAACGAAAGGAATAAACTTTTAATTGAAATTACTTATAAACAAAATAAATAAATTTTTAATAAAAAATATAATGTTGGACTCACATAATAATAAGAATTGGCTAAACTCTTAGATAACGGTCGCCGCCGGCCGTGATGATGCCTGATTGTTGCTACCTCTGGTAGTAGAGCGCAGTTGCTGTGCCGTGTTGACCGCAGTGATCCCAGATCAGTTGCGCGCGCAACCAATTTCTCCTCTTCTGAATTTGAAAACTCGAAGGTGCACGATTGCCGGTCGCAGCACTTCGGCGATTCTATTTATATATCTATCTGCTAACTGCTTTGAAATAAATTCAGGAGATTGAGATTTTAATATTTCCCGATTTCGATGCTGGCGTTTCTCACGATTTGAATAGATCGCGCGCCTCTTGATATGCGTATATTTTAAGGTTATGTTATTTCATGTATAAAATATAAATTATATAAATATTAATACTATTATATATATAATTAAAAATTTGCCATAAGGACAACCGCAGGATTTCGCCGGGAGCGGGTGCTAATCTGAAAAATTGCACACGCTTCCAGCGAAATCGCGGCAAAATTTCAGCCACAACCACGTCTCACAACCATGAGATAGGTGGTTACAGTCTGTAAAGGAATCAATACGACGATCCAGCAAAAGCCTCGTGCACCCTAAGAACACGGAGTGACCCAAGGACAACCGCCTTCTGCATTTTTCCCGCAAGTGTTCTAGCATAATGTTGACACGCAGGGATGCTCCAAGAGCGCCGATGATAAGGACGATCAGTTAACCAGAATATTCCGGGTACAATCGTGGAAACTCCCTTATAAGGTCTCGATACCTCTCTTTCTTTTCGTTCTCCTTGGCTATGACGTTATTGTCAGCTGGTGCCGAAAATTCGATAACGAACATGGTTCGCTTCTCGAAGTCAAGAAGAACCATGTCAGGCCTCGAGTGACCAACAGGAACAATTGTCGAGAATATAAAGTTCCAGTATATGCGGCACTTCCCATTCTCGACAATTGACTCAATTTCCCTAGGAGCATTTAGAGGAGCGATATTAAGGTTAATGCCGTAAAACTGACAGAGATGGTAATAAAGCACTCTTAGTGCGGCATTATGCCTTTGAATGTAGGTCATTCCCGCGTGAGTTGGACAACTAGATAGTATGTGAGCCAAATGCTAGGGGTGTGCATGGCACGCCCTGCAGCTATCATCGGGAATGTCTTGGCTCAAAATGTGGCGACAGTATGTTAAGGTGGAAATGACACCGTCTTGGAATGCAAAAATGAAACCCTCTGTACCAGACTTCAATCCGGGCGATTTAAGGAAAGCAAACGTTAGCTTACAAGACATTGACTGACCCTTCACATTTGTGTGGAAGATACGGTGCATCCACTTATCGACGAGCTGTTCACGAAAGTTTTTCTCTTGTGCATAACCTTTCTTGTCCCGACATCAAGAGATCTGAACTCGTTCTTCGTCCATGGAACTACTCCAAACGAATAGAGTAGTACCGGGATGGCAAGCATGTTCGTTATAGATACTTTGTTCCTCAGCGACAGTTCGGAAGACCAAATCTGTCGGATGAGACGTTTGTACCTGCTTCGGAGAGCATCCTTTATAGATGTCACATCCTGAATGCGGCTATGTGGCACGCCCAGGTATGTATAAGTCTCTCCAGCGCAAAGGTGTCGTATGGCGCTTCTATCAACGAGCTCAGGATCTTCAGGGATGCCATTAAGTTTTCCTCGCTTCAAATAAACCTTGGCGCGTTTGTCTAACCCAAATTCCATCCCAATTTCCTTAGTATATCGTTGGACAATCCCCAGAGCTAGATGCAGTTGCTCTCTGTTTTAAGCATAGATCTTAAGATCGTCCATGTAAAATACATGAGTGACCTTGTACTTTCGATCTGCAGGTTTGCCGCACAAGTACCCGTCGGAATGGCGCAGTGCTAGAGATATTGGCAACAATTTAAGGCAAAAGAGGAGTGGGCTCATAGTGTCGTCCTGAAAGACACCTCTCTGAAACGTGACCTGGTTAGTTGTCACACGATTTTTGCCAGATGAGATAGTGAATCTGGTTTTCCAAAGCGGCATCAATCTCTCTATGCACCCAACTATTTGCGGATGAACCTTTAA
>NC_046657.1:53389540-53390846 GCF_010883055.1 Belonocnema kinseyi
GGTTCTCCCGACATCCGGCTACGCCTTTCTTTGAGCCTCGTTGTTCATACATTTCTTGCCACACAGGTTCAATTGCCCGAAGAATCCTATCATTTAGGATAGTTGTGAATATCTTATAAAGCGTGTTCAGACAAGTTATTGGCCTGTAGTTCTTCGGGTCAGCTAAGTTGCCTATTTTCGTCAGGATTATTGTGCGCCCTTCCACCAACCTCTCTGGAATCGGCTCTTCCGACTTCAAATATGAGGTGAAAACACGGGCCAAATGCTGATTGGTTGAAGAAAACTTCTTCCACCAGAAGGTTTTGATACAATCTGGTCCCTCTTAATACTTTTTTCACCTCCTCGGTAGTGATGGGTGGGCATTCTTTATCAGGTGCTATGAGGGCAACACATAACTCCTGGAAGCTATTTATATTTTCTGAGTCTTTGTCCAGTCTATGATGAACTTCGCTGACTTCTCTCCAAAATACTTCAACCTCCTCTGGTTTGGGTGGGTGTTCGACAGTAACTGGAGGGTCTTGGAAGAGTCGAGATGTGTCAGAGAGAAACTGTTGATTTTCTCTGAGCCACCTCTACCTCCGCTCTAGACTTCTCTTAGCGTCAGATAGTATCGGTATTCTCTGAACAATATGCTGCCTGATGGTTAGCAGCTTTGACTTGTTAAGTGTGTGATAACGGGTCTGGAGTTCGCGCGCGAACTTTCGAACCTTGGCGGAAAAATTCCAGCCAGATGTGATGTAGTCAATCACACATTGAATGCGGGACGCGTACTGTTTTGCCCAGCCTATCTTTATGGCAAGTTGATGCATTCGTCTTTCGGTCTTATGATCAGCCGTTGGTTTTGTTTTACGGTTCGCATCGGCCAAAGCTCTCGCTGCATTATACACACAATAATTGATAGCCCAGAGGTTTGATTCACCGGAAAAATGTCCACGAAGCTCGTCATCCATTTCAGCCTGATCTTTAGGCTTGAGAGAAACCTTAGTGTTTATGTTTCTCCGGGTCGTAAAGCATCGCTCTTCATCTATTGGATGCCTGCCCGCGGTTGGCCTTAGTGTCGCCTCTCTTTCTTCGTTGTCGGCTTCTTCTAGCTGTGGTAGAGTAGGCGTTCCGCTTACATAGCCCCTTTTACGAAGTAGTTCAGCATGGTTTCGCAGACATTGCTGCGAAAAGTGCGATAGCTCCGAGTGTTTCTCGCACCACAGAGCATGCAGCCGTGCCATGTAACCCCATTCACGGGCCACGCTCGCATCGTAGCAGTCTAGCAAGTCGTGATTCAGTTGCTCCGTCCACCCGAAGGTCACGA
>NC_046657.1:53390946-53432459 GCF_010883055.1 Belonocnema kinseyi
ATTATAATTATGTTATATTATAATAGTCTTGTTTATATCTGGATCCGCGTTTGAAAGAAATTAAAGAAATTGGCGATTTTGGAATTCATCTCCTTTGGATAAAAACTCAATTATTTGACTGAAAAATTAATTATTTTGTTAAAAATGTAACTATTTTGTAAAAAAAGTCCTCTTTTCTATCAAAAGCTCAACTGCTTTTTTAAATTTTTTATTTTTTTTTTGAAGGTTCATCTCTTTCGCTGAAAATACATTTTTGAAACTGAAAATCAATACCATTTTTGGTTTAGAAATCATCTGTTTTGTTAAAAGGTCGTCTTTGTTTGTAGAAATTAAATTGTTTTATTGAAAATTTATACTTTTTATTAAAAATTACAATTTTCGATTGAATTATCAACTATAAATATGTCTTAGTTGTAAAGTCGTTCTGTTGTAAATGCAACTTTTGTTAAAAATTAAAATCATAATTTTTGGGTGGAAATACTCTTTTTTTTTTTTAATTAAACAATTTCGTTGAAAGTTCATGTGTTTTGTTGGAAATTGACCTTGTTTAGTAGAAATTTAATCTTTTTGATTGAAAATGTATCATTTTTGGCCAAAAATGCAATTGTTTGGTTAAAATATCAACTGTACATCTTCTTGGGTTTGAAAGTCGATTATTTCACTAAGAGTTGAACTACTTTTTAAAAAAAATACGTTTTTCTAACAATGTTTTTTAATTGGGGTTGAAAATGTAACTATTTGGTTGAAAGTTTAATTCTTTCATTGAAAACGCATATTTTTTGCTTAAAAAATTCAACTTTTTGTAGATAATTCGTCTTTTTTACTTTAACATCAAATAATTTCTTTAAGGATTCATTTATTTTGTTTAAGATTTGTCTTTTTTTTGTAGATCATCAATTTTCTTGGTCGAAAATTCATCTGATTGGTTGAAAATTTAACAAATTTGTTTAAAATTAATTTTTTCTGTTAAAAATTGTTTATCTTTATCTGAAAATGTAACTATTATATGATTGATTAAAAATTAATCGTATATACTGGTTAAGTTGGAAAATCGTTTCTTTTATAGAACATTAATCTTATTGGTCAAAAATTCACCTTTTTCCTTGAAAATTTAACAATTTTGTTCAAAATTCGTTTTTTTTCTTGTTCAATTCAATTTTTTTCCACGGTATTTATCTGGAAATTGTATTCTTCCATTTTTGGTTGAAACCTTATCCTGTATATTTTATTAGTTAAAACACCAATTATTTGATAGAATATTAAATTATTTTCTTGAAAAGTAAACTTTTGGGTTGAAAATTGATTTATTGTATTAATTCGATTTTTTCCTGAAATTAAAAAACTGCAAATTAAATAAAATTACCTTAAAATCTTCCTGATTCCTTTTTTTTAATTTTTTAAATCTTTTCAAATACTCACTTAAAATTAAGTTTTCAAACTAAAAAATCATTTTCAATTTTCTTAGCAATCACAACAATTTTTGTTATTCTTTATAAATATTTTACAATTCTCAAAAGCTTTTTTTTAAATCTGCAAAAATCTACATCTTGTGTCAAATTATTTCAAATAATTTCAACTTTTTAATTAATTTTTAATATTATTCTAAATTAAAATTGTAGCATTCAAACATAAAATGTAGCTAATTACAATTTTAAAAATTCGAGATTTTCTATTTCGAACCACTCTGTTCAAATTTGTATAGTTTTTAATAGTTGTTTATAATGGCTTGTCCCAGATCACAATTATATATTTTTTTTTTCAAAAAATCTCTCATCCAATTCAGAAATACATACAATTGCTTTACAAAATTTCCTGTTCTAATACAAAATTCAGAATGAAATTAGAAAATTCAAAATTTTAAATCTGAAAATGATTTTTGTTGAGGCGCAAATCTTTTGAATTTTAAAGTTTTAAAACTGAAGCTTGACAAATTTTTACTTCAGAAATATTTCATTTAAACGCTCAATAATTCATACGTATAAAACACAAACTTTTAACACCTTTTAATTTTACAATTTTTTTAATTAAATTATTTTAAAATACGAAATTACCATTTTAAAATTTTTATGGCTTTAACATTTTGCAAACTTCTACTTAAAAATACAAATTACGCTATTATTTTTAAGGTTCAAAATGATAATAGTTCAACAAAAAATTCAGTTCGTAACATTAAAAATTGAACGATTAAATTAATTTTTCAACTAAAAACTTTTTAAAATAAAAGTTATATTGTTTTTATTTTAAGTTATTCCAGATTAATCTTTTTGCATTGTTATTTAGAGATAAAAATTTTAGTTTGCCAATTGAAAATGTTAGAAATTAACTCGTTTTCAAATTAATTGAATTTTCAACTAAAAAAAAAGAGAATAACAAATTTCCAACAAAATAATTACATTTTCAACTAAAATGATAAATCTTCAAAAAAAAAAGTTTTAATTTTTAATTAAAAACTGTTGAACTCATCCAAAAAGATATTAATTTTACACAAGAGTTGACTTTTCTGTCAATAAGGATTTTTTTAAATTTTTGAATTTCAAAGCCAAAACGATTATTTTTTTACAAAACAGTGTAAAAATATTTTTAAAAGGAATAGTTCAAGGACTTCTGGTTAAAATATATAAACTTACTTTTAATGCTTTAAATTGAAGGATAAATAAATAAATTTTTTAATGTTAATGACTATATCATTTTGATCAATAAAAATGGATTAATTACAATTCTTTTTTAATTGGAAACTTTTTAAATTATAAATTGAATTCGTTTATTTTAAGTGGCTTAATATTATTAATTTTTACATTTTTATTTAAAAATCCAAACTTAAAAGTCTTATTTACGAATTGACAATTTTAAAAATCGAACGGTGTAACAAAACAGTTTCATTTTCAACTAAAAAAAAACAACGAAGTGTCAACCAAATCCTTCAATTTTTAACGAAGGAGATGAATTTTCATTTAAAATTATGAATATTCATAAAAAAAGGATTACATTTTTTATTAAAAATTGTTGAACTTATCCAAACAGAAAATTTATTCACAAAAGAGTTGAGTTTTCCGTTTTTTTAATTTTAGGAAAAAAATCAAATTAACACAATAAATCAATTTTCAACCTTAAAGTTTACTTTTCAACAAAATAAATTAATTTTCCATCAAATAATTGGTGTTTTAACTGATAAAATGTATAGGATAAAGTTCCAACCAAAAATGGAATAGTACAATTTCCAGATAAAAACTTTGCTAAAAAATTGAATTGAACAAGAAAAAAAAACGAATTTTCAACAAAATTGTTAAATTTTCAAGGGAAAAGGTGAATTTTTGACCAAGAAGATTAATGTTCTATAAAAAAAAACGATTTTCCAATTTAACCAATATATACGATTAATTTTTAATCAATCATATAATAGTTACATTTTCAGATAAAGATTAATAATTTTTAACAGAAAAAATTAATTTTAAACAAAGTTGTTAAATTTTCAACGAATCAGATAAATTTTCGACCAAGAAAATTGATGATGAACAAAGAAAGACAAATCTTAAAGAAAATATATGAATTTTTAAAGAAATTATTTAATTTTAAAGGAAAAAGACGAATTACCTACAAAAAGTTGATTTTTTTTAAGCAAAAAATATGATTTTTCAATGAAAGAGTTAAACCTTCAACCGAATAGTTAAACTTTCAACCATAATTAAAAAACCGTGTTAAAAAAACGTATTTTTTACAAAGTAGTTCAACTCTTAGTGACATAATCGACTTTTAAACCCAAGAAGATGTAAGTTGATGTTTTAACTAAACAATTGCATTTTTGACCAAAAATGATACATTTTCAACCAAAAAGATTAAATTTCTACTGAACAAGGTCAATTTCCAGCAAAAGACATGTACTTTCAACGAAATTGTTTAATTTTAAAAACAAAAAGAGTATTTCCACCCAAAAATTATGATTTTAATTTTTAACAAAAGTTGCATTTACAATACAACGACTTTACAACTAAAACATATTTATAGTTGATAATTCAACAGAAAATTGTCATTTTTAATAAAAAAGTATAAATTTTCCATAAAACGATTTAATTTCTACAAACAAAGATGACCTTTTAACAAAACACATGATTTCTTAACCCAAAAATGGGTGACCTTGATCTTGTCTTTATGGTAAGTTTGTACACCTTATTAACGTGAGTCTATTTACATTTATTTCGGGTAACATGGTGTGGCTTTGGCGAGTCTGGCAGATTCTTATTACCTTATGTAATAATTTATCTTAAAAACCTCGTTACAGCACCTCCAGGCCTAGCCGAAGCCCGCCGGTCTAGCTTAGTCGTGGCTTAGCCGCCCTCCAGCGCCTCCGCCAGCATTCCCAGCTTATACTTACTTTTGATCCATTTGGCCAAAGAAACCCAATATCGTGCATTAAAACATACTAATAAGCCATAAAAAGGAAAATAAACTTCATGTTGGGTTACCTGTGGTTCCTCTGCCGGGGTTCTCCCGATCTACGTAGCTCCTACTTCTAGTTCTCCGCAGACCTGCTTTTACAACCTGGACTATTCTTGTTGTCAAATTGCCTACCTAATGTGAAAGCTACTCGACTCAATTCTGCGTACTCATAAATAAAAGACAACGGATACTGAAAACCAACGTGTCCAGTTATTTTCGCTCCTCAGCAGTTATTTCTCTGAGACCGCAACACTGGTCCAATGTTTCCGGATTTTCATCCCTCCTCTCCACTACTAATTAGGTACCCTCCTCAGTATTATGCTGATTAATTCCAGGTGGTCCGCCATAACCCAAGTTCATTTGCTTCTATCGTGTACGATTCCGAATTTATGGATAAAGTACATAATCAACAATACCTGTTTACCCATGCTCGAAACCATATCGATCTTTATCATTCGCAAATCATGATCAGTCTCAATAGGGACATAACACGTGGTTTTTACTTAGCTGAGCGCATTATCTACAGTCCTAACTGCTTGGTTCGGTGTCTTGTGCAGTGTAGCCTTGTACTGCTCTGCTATGACTAAGCCAATATCTCCCATGGATGTGCGGGATGCACCGCTATCTATTAGAGCAAGAAATTTAGGGGTGTAATAAATTCGGGCAGACGTAAAGACTCACAAGGTAAGCCCTTCCTAGAAGGTTCTTTAACTTATAATCGTAGCGATAACGAAAAACCTTCATCTGATGATGGTGCTTCTGAGATAGTCCCACTACCGACAGCTCCGCTAACACAAGCCTATTTTTCCGGTATTCAACAGTACTCCTGAGGGGTCAATGCGGGACTAGAGGAAGAAAGGCTGATCCTAACGCCTTCCTCCGAGCCATCATCTTGTTTTCTTTGGGTGATCGTCTCTCAGCTTTTTTTCGGAAACTGGTTCGACTTTTTCTCAGATGATTTTGTTAAGTTCTTTCCGTACCGAAGGTTCCTATCTTTACGTATGTAGGATCCCGCGGACTCAGGTTCACTCGTGGGCTTATCGCTACACGTGTCTGCCGCTGATCTACGCCTCCTGTTGCTAATGGCTGCGATGAGCGTTTTGATCAGGTGTGCCAGCTCCGACGAGCTCTGTAATATTCCACTATCAACGAAAGTCGGGGCGATAGCCGTTACAAAGCTGCTCCTTTTTGTCGGTGGCCCTTTCCCTATGTACGCATCTCTAAGGATAACAGATTTTTTCTGGGGGCGGTGGGGCCAGATCGTCACCTAATGTGGACTCTACCTGTTCGTATTTTTTTGCAAGGACTGCCAGACCGTTGTATTTTGTAAATATGTAACGTCTGGTGGCCCTCCTGAAACCGGATCTGAGGCTCGCGTATAACTCATTCATTTCGATCTCGTGATCCATTGGGCTAGTCGGAAGCTGATAGAATCCATACATGCAGGTCAGGTAATCTGCTACCGGTTTATCCTGACCTTGCATGCGTAGGAGGATCTGCTATTTTAACCTCTCTTGTTAGAAGGCTTCCTCGAAGCGGGCTTCGAAATGCTGCTTGCACTAGTCCTATGTGTTCCATATTAATATGTTCTGACGGCATCAGTTCCACGCGATATTCTGTAACAGAAAGGGCATAACGACTAACAACACCTCGTCCGTGAGGGAAGAAGTTGCTCTTAACAATATTCGTCTATTCTCTTAAAACCTTTCCAATTTTCCCAAAAGCTTCTTTTCTTTGAAAATTAGATCAAATATTATGGAATATTTTTCAATTTTTCACCAAATTATTCTTTCAATATATTGAACTGTTTTCGACTATGCCAAAAAATGTACCTTTATTTTCAAACTTAAAGGTAAAATACCATGGTAAAAGGTATGTAAATAAATAAGTGAAAGGCCTTTTCAAACTAGAAAGAGTTATGAATTACAAATTTATTAGAAGTGAATATTTTTCTGAAAAAAGAGAATAATTTAAATTTGACCAAAAACATTAATTTTCAACAAAAAATATTGACGAATTTTCAACGATATATTTAAATCTTTCAATGAGAAAGGAAAAACTTTATAAAACTTTCTTTTTTATTTATTGCGTGTAATTTAATTCTTCACTAAAAAAAACTAATTTTCAATAAGACAGCTAAGTTTTTACCGGAAAAAAGATAAATTTACTAAAACAGAATATCGTGATTAGAATCTGAACTCCACGCATATGGCTGAAAGTCCCACTAATTTAAGCATTAATATTATTACAAAAATGTAGATATCAAGCTAAAAAAATATAATACATCAATTTGTAACATTTTTAACTTAAAAATCTAACTGAAAGTAATTTTAAAATAAATTAAAATAAATTACAATGATCACTGTAACAAAAAACAATTTGTTTAAACACAAGAGGTTTACTTTAAAGCGGCATTAATCTGCTTATATATAATTTCAATCAGAAATATCCAAATTGTTCGATTTATATACTTTAAAGCTTAAAAGTTCACACTTAAACAGTATTTAATTATAATTCTCGAAATAGGAAAATGTTAAAAGCTTCCATTCTGTGTGAAAAAATGTCCTAGCTAATAGTTTCTAAACTTTCGATTTTAAAAGTTTGAAATTCGATTTTGAGTTTTCACTTTGATTGCTTTAATTTCAAGTTTAGGTTTGTTTAATTTGAATTACAAAAATGGTTAATTTCAATGACTTTGGAAAATTTATAGGAACCCGGAAAAATTCGAAAATGTAGAGCACATATAACCTCGAAAAATATGACGCATCTATAAAGCTACTGCTTTTGAATTGAGAAACAAGAATAATGTACACATCTAATATATTCAAGCTTACTTTATTCACATGCTTTAACAAATTCCATTTGTTTACAACTTTGTTTAAATGACCATTTTTAGTACAAATAATTACTGCTGCTCTAGTGGAATAATTAATAACATTAATTAACTAATTTTCAGTTAAGTAAACAAATTCCACTTGTCTAAAAAATCTATTAACATTTATTTGAATTTGCCAGACAAATTAAAAATTTGTTGAAAAAATTATTGCCCAAACAATTGAAAGTTTTTTGAAAATAAATAATAATTTATGGCTTATATAATGGAAAAATATTTTTAATAAATTTGTGTTATTACCGTTAATAAACTGCCTGGTAAATATTCCTATAGACAAACAGTAATAATTTTCATTAAAAAAAATGTTACAGAAAATTTATTTAAACAAATGGAATTCGTTTAGATCAATATTCTACTATACCAATTTAGAGAATGTCACGTGAAAAACCACTAGAAAAAAGTGTTTGGAAGTTCGATTTCATAAAAAATTTACATTTTTTGTTTTGGAGGTATCTGAGGTAAGTATTTTAAGGGCATGCTTTTCGGTGACCACGTGACCAAACTAGTCCCCGGTTATAAGCATTTTTTTTGGTGTTCACTGTGTCCACGCGGATTGAGATATCGCGTTTATTATTTTTGAAGCATTTTCAGTGTTTTCTAGCGGAGAAAAAAAGAAACATTGAACGTCGATAAAGTCGAGATTACGTGACTAAGTTCGTTTATGAAATATTTGTGTAGAGAATGAAATGATTTTAATTTTTTTTTTGTCCTCACTACGTCCACACGGATTTAGATATCGTGTTCAACTACGAAGAAATTTTTCGACTAAAATACTGCAGGAATAGGAAATAAACTTTTAACGTCGATATAGTAGATGCCTCGATTTAAAAAAATCGAGGAACATCTTAGAATGTGATACTCGAAAATATGTCCAAGTCCCATTTTGAGAAATGTGCATCTTCAGAAAATAATTAAAATTTTATAATGGTTATACATTCTTGTAGATTTTTTGTACTGGTCTGAAACAATTCTAAGAATAAAAATTGCTGGTGTTGATATGTTTCCAATTTGAAATTTATCTTTTATTTTTAGTACTAAAAAAATGAAAATCATTTTACACAAAAATTTCATGAACGAACTTAGTCACTTTATTGGGACTTAATCGACATTCAATGTTTCTTCTTTTCTCCGCTATAAATCGCTAAAAATGCCCAAAAAATAATGATAGGTTACATGTGTGCAGATACTTATTTGTTGATTTGCAACGAATGTGCAAATCTTATTGCTCATATTAATTTTTTCAAGGTTTAAACGATTTAGTATAAAATTGGTGCCAGTGCTCAATATGAGTGAATCAAAAAATCTAAAATGCACAACACCAAAATTGATCTGCAAAGTGCTATAACTCGAATGGTAATATCCTATTCTATCAATTTATAAATAAACTTGCTTTGAAATTACCAACAATCCGTGTGGACATAGTGAACACCAAAAGAAATGTTCATAACCGGCGACTAGTTTGGTCGCGTGGTCACCGAAGAGCATGTCCTTAAGGTAGGTAAGAATTTTAAAGGCTTTCAAGAGAATACTTTTTTTTAATTCGTAGAGAATTAGGAAATGATTTTTTATTCTATAAAATTGATTTTAAGAGTATATTTATGTTACATCTCAAAATTTCATAATTTGAATATAACGCCTAAAACTAGGCACAACCTACCTTATTCCTTATGAAAGACTATAACGCCACCAATTATAAAAAAGCGCTTGACTGATCTTCTCGGACATAGATCCTAATTATAGTAACCTTGCTACGGTTGTTAAAACAGAAACTACAGATAATTACATGTACGATGTCTGTTAAAAAAATACGCGGATTAAGGTCATAAAAAAAATGTACTTCATTTGGAAGTTACACGTCCGGGTCTCCTGCGAAATACTCTCCTCCCCAATGTACATACTTATCCCAACGGTGTTTCTACTTGTTGAAACAGTCCTGGTACGCTTCTTTTGTGATGGCTTTCAGCTCGTTCGTCTCATTTGCCTTAATCTTCGAAATCGTTTTAAATCTTCTTCCTTCGAGGGTTTTTTTTAGTTTTGGGAACAAGAAAAAGTCACAAGAAGCAAGGTCAGGTGAGTATGGGTGGTGGGGAAGAACAGTAATCGAGTGCTTGGCCAAAAGCTCACGAGTTCTGAATGCTGAGGGAGCTGGAGCGTTGTCGTGATGGAAAAACCAGTTGTCGCTTCTCCACAGTTCTGGTCTTTTGCGTCGGACGGCGTTCCTCAGACGTTTCAGTACTTCAATACAAGTAATCCGGTTGACTGTGGAGCCTTGAAGGAGGTACTCGTAGTGAAAAATACCCTTAGCATAAAAAAACTGTCAGCATAACCTTGACATTCGACCGAACTTGGCGACCTTTTTTGGATCTTGGGGACGTTTGACCCACCCATTGGGATGAATGGACCTTCGTCTCAATGTCATAACCATAAACCCATGATTCATCACCGGTTGCACAAATTTCGCCGTGACGCGGTGCATCTTTAATTTTTCGGTCAAAATCTCGTAACAAGATCCAACTGATATCCCATACTCTTCGGCAAACTCCCTAATGGTCAGACGTCGATTTTCGCGTACCAGGGTTTTGATTTTATCAACGTGTGGGTCGTCAGTTGACGTTGAAGGACGCCCAGGACGCTCATCATCGTCAAATCGACTGTCGGCCACCCATGAAACGTTCATGCCACTTGAAACATGCAGTACGCTTTATGGCAACATCACCGTAGGCAAATGTTTCAGTTGCAGATTTCCTGAGTTTCACACAAAAGGACCTCGCACCAAATAAACATCATTCCTACCAAAAAAAGGTTCATATCCAAGATCTAGAAAGATAACGGTTTATGGGGTATACACCATGATATAAGGGTGTTTTCATACCTCAGACACCCAAGTATGGAAATTATCATTTCTTAGTAACTAAAGTCACTAGGTATTTTTTATTCAATTACTAGGGTATGAAATAACTTTTAGCTAAAAAACGCTACCTGTACATATTTTAAAGTGATTTTGTTCATCAATGTTATTATAAAAAATCTCTGGTACCTTATCTCGTTTAAATTATCGATTTCCTTGGGTTTTTATAAATAGGGAGTGATTAGGCGGTCCTGAAAATAAATTCTTATGCAAATTCTGCTAAAAAAAACCCTACCTGTATATATTTTAAGGTGATCCTGTTCATCAATGTTGTAATAAAAAATCTCTGGTACTTTGTCCCGTTTAAATACAGATTTCCTTGGTTCAATAATTAGGGGATGATTAAATGACCCTGAGAATAAATTCTACTGCAAATCCTGATAAACAAGGCACTCTTTACTTAAAACCGTGTAGCTTATCAACAAATGAAGATATCTGCGACTGGAGTACCGCGTTTTGAACAACTGATCTGTGCGAACTTAGCGACACGAAGCGGATTCTCCTGAAACCAACTCGAGCCATGAAATTCAAAAAGTCCGCGTATTTTTTTAACAGACCTCGTATATAGTCAGACTATGAACAGATATATTACTCATTCACTAACATTACTGACCGATGCCGTGAATATAAAATACTAGTCACAACATCGTGTCATACGAAACTCAGTATCGAGAATCTCGCGCTTCAAGCAACGTTTCCTTGAATTGTCAAGGCGTCCCCTTCTTAAGAGAAAAAATATGCATGCAAGTTCATATTTTGTAACTATTTATCTGTTCTATGACCTACATAATAAATCTCCTGTTAATTTGACCATCTCTCTCATTTACAAACACTGAAACTAACACAGTTCCCATAGAACTGAAAGGTGACAACGTATGGTAGGAATCTTTGAAGTTTTGAAGAGTCTGAAAATATTTTAGCATTATTCTAATTATATATTTTAAATTACATTTTATTTGAACTTATAGAATTTCCTAATTTTTATAATCTGAACCGAATTTTTCAAAAAATTTCGTGAAATCCTGTAAATAATCTTAGGAACAATTTAATCTGAAAAATAAATTGTTATTCGAAATTTTCATTTTGTATCAAAAATTATTTCTCACTCAAATGGAAAAAATACGCGGGAATGATGCGCGCGACTAAAAAAGATTATTTTTAACGTGGGCAAAGTAAGGTTGAATAGATTAGATCAGCAAATAGCTGCTGTTTTTCCATTCTGAAGCAGCAGCTTGTAAATATGTCACTTCTATGAATGTCATGTGGTCTATATTTCTTACCTTTTCAGGGTTTGTGTAACTTTTTCACAGTCATTGAGATAAACCTTTGTTTCATTTAAAGAAACCAAAGGAGAACGAAAAATTAAAGCATTCAAATTGAAACTCATTTAAATTTAAAACTTGTCCAATTAAAGCTTGAAAAATTTTTTGTTACAAAATATAATGTAAAAGCTCGATAATTCACATGAATAAAATGTAAGCTGTTAACACTTTCGAATTCAAGGATTTTAAATTGAATAACGCTCAACTGTGAAATCCTAAACTTTGAACGTTTGTAAATTGAACAGTTCAAACATTTTTCCTTAAAAATATAAGGCCACGTTCTGAATTAACATTTATTTTGCGCGAAGAAATAGTTTTTTTTTTCTAATAAAAATTCTTCTTTATTTTAAAATAAAATCACTAATTTTGATTTTTCCAAACAGTTTAAGACAATTCTATCACTACCTGTGTTCTATATCTTTATGTTCTGACAGCTCTGTTAGTTGCCATAAATGTTAATGAGAAAGAGGGATAAAATAGAATATAGACACCGTAATAAACTGTTATCTATTCTTCACGTATTAGTGAAAATGAAGCCAGTAAACTGTTACCCAGTTTTAAAGAGCTAACGTCTTGAAAAAAGATTTCAACACACCAAGAATTCCATTGTAGGTACAGCATTATTCTAATCCACAACAACTAAGGCAGAAATTCGTAAGTGGGGTTTTCAAGCTTTCAATTAGAGCGAAGCAATAATTTAACAGAAATAATTATTCAAATAATTAATCATAATTGATGTCGTGCAAACTCTCGTCAAGGAGCTGTTTGCGGAAGCTTTTCTTCTGTGCTTCCTTAATCCGAACATTCAGGATTGATTACTCGAGATGAATCAGATTTGATATATTTTTCTCACTCCTGATATGGAAGCCTCCTCTGCTGCCTTATATAGAAACGCTCATTTACCCACTTCTTCGTGCTTCATGACTATTTTAAGAAGATGGTCTCGTGCATTTTCAAAGATATATGCTATACCCAGAATTCATCTAAACAATACAAAAATATTTGTAATTGAAAGTAATCCCCCGAGACAGTTTTCCAGGACACAAATTCATATCTTTGTTTTCAGAGAAATGCTCGAAAACCACAAAAAAACCTTTTTACATCTTTATGGCAATATTCAACAAGAAACATTATAAGTCTCTAGTACATTTAAAAAACCCGCCTCAGCTTTCTCTAACTAAAACACCTAAAACAATTTAAGCCAAAAGTAACCGCTTTACACGCCTAGGTTAATTCTTGGTCGTTGTTGAAGATCACGATCACAATATGGATCCTAAACAGCTTTAGCAATACGCCTGGGGTGACTTTTTTCTCCTTTGAAACGTTCTTGGCTATTTTAGTTGATGGCAGCTAGGAAGAAGTTAATTAAATATGCATAACGAAGGTTGGGTTTGATAGTTGTTGAATATCATTGTGTGGATAAGGATATGTACAAGAGTTTTTGAATGGTGTATATGGTGATTTGTTTTTAATTCTTATTGTTTTGGCTGTTTTATCAAATTAAACATGAGACGAGGTTCGTTAAATGTGCTAGAGGTTCTGTCTGTGGTGTGTTTAATATTAGTGTATTGACGAAGACACGAGCTAGAGTCTTGGGAAGGTTTTGGGGTGAAATATTTTTAATTGCAAATTTTTTAGCTAATGTAGTTGAAGGTAGCTAAAATGGGGAACGTTTATTGCATCCCAAAAATTTAAATTTTCAATATAACTAACTTGGCACGATCTACCTTATTCTACACGAAACAACATAGCACCACCAATTATAAATGAGCGCATTAACAATTCTCTCTTAGTTTGAACCTAACTATTGCAACTGTACTACGGTCAGTAATATAGAAACCACCAGATAAATGCAATGTTATCACAGAGGGACGAGAAGTCAGAGAATATCGATGAAATAACCGATGCAATATTCGTACTTCTGAAAGCTCAAGTGTAGAGATTTGCGATCTCCGATCGTCGCGGCCAGCGGCAGCTATTACTCATCGTATGCCATAGCAAGGCTCGCGAGTAGCAAATGACATAAAGCTGATTAAATGGAGGAGGTAAGCGAAAACCGACAATTTCAGCAGATACAATTATTCTTCACTTAAGAAATTCGAAACTCAGTGACATAAAATGTTTAAAATATAATTTCAAAATGAGCTTGCGATATTGAAAAGTTGCAGCTTTCTTCTTGGGAAATAAGAACGTGCTATATTGAGAAGTTGCAGCGCTCTTCTTGGAAAAGAGGAACGTGCCATATTGAAAAGTTTAACCGTGACTTTAAACACGTACACATCTGCCCTACCCTTAATATGACAGAGCTTTCATATAGAAACCCCCGAGCATCACTGTTCATTGTCTTTTTAGTTTCAAGCAGTTATACAGAAGACTCGATTTACGAACAACGATTCGCTTTGACAAAGTCGTGTACTTTAAAGTTTAAAAATAAAATAGTTAAGGTGTTCAACCCTTGTACCAAAGTCCCGTCGGCTAAGACTTGCTGTCGTCGTTAACTAAGTCGTTTCCGAATAAAATCCGCTGCGTTAAAGTTCATTGAAAGAACTCAAGTGTGGATTGAACAACTATTTCGGGCCTTGCATTGCAATACCGTTAGTCGAACGTGCATGTGAATTGTTTCCACAGAGTAACATTCTCCCTCGCCCTTTCTTGAAACAAAAGTTACATGTAAGTGAATATTTTTAAACTATCTATCTATTCTATGACCTTTATAATAAATCTATTGTTAATCTGACCATCTCACTCTTATTTAAAAACACTCAAACTGACACAGTTCCTGTAGACCTGATAAGTGACAACTTACAAAGAAAAATAAACTGTCCAGCCTTACCACCGTGATATAATCAGCTCTCTGGTCTCTCTCTTTCCATATTTCTACCATATTCTACCCTCTTTCGATTTGCTCGGGACGTGGCACGTTAGACGTGTGACTTCTTTGGAACAATTTTTGCGAGCTGCTGAATGTTTTTGAAGCAATTAAGGTATAAACGAGAGTCTTGAAAACGTGTCTGGGGTGGTTATTTTTTATATTTATGCAGGTTTTTTGCTGTTTTAGTTTATGGAAGCTAACATGGAGATTTCCTGATGTATTAAGGGTTGTTTTTTCTGGTTGTTTTATATTGTTTTGTGAGCAAGGATTGGTATGTCTATGACCGAGGCAATGGACTTTATTCTTGACCAAAAATAATTTTAAATTAGGTGGTATTTTATTTCCCGAAGGGTCTAGCATTATTTTTAAAATAGCTATTTTCAAAATATCCTGAAATATCTATAGTTTTCCTGAAGTATCTATAGTTGGAATGTTCTGTTCTCTTTTAGCTGAAGTAATTTTAGTCAATAATGACGATGATTACAGAATTTAGCCTTAAAAAAATCGATGTAAGGTACAATTTGGTCTACACGTGGGTCGAAGCTCGAATTTTACTAACTAATTATGTAATTTAGTTTTTTAACAAACAAAATAATAATATTTCTCAAAAAATTGAAAATAAAGTTTCAAGAATGATGCAATATAATCTAGAGCTATTAAGTTTGTTTACTTCTTATTTTTGTATCAAAATATAATTTATAATGGTAAATAAGACAGATGCAGATATTTGTAACCTAAATTAAAATAAAGATTTAACTACAAAAATCTCTTTCATCAACCTTGATTGGCCTCAGAAATAAGTTGAAGAAATGTTCGCGATAAAAATATATTGGTTTTTTCGTCCATTCAAACAGATCTAATTTCATGAATTTAAAAAGAACTGTGAAGACTTATCTCTAAAATAAGCAGAAGAATTTAGAACAATGTTACTTAATTAAGTTTCATTTTTTTTTAATTTCTTTACGAGGAAATTTTAATTAAAACCTTTTTTAAATTAAAAACTTAATTTCGAATAAAAAATATTTCGTTTCAATAAAATGATTCTAAATATTCTTAACATTTTGGAAAATCTTTGTTAATTAAAAAAAAAATGGTCTTAAAATCTTTAAATTTTTTTGAAAATTGTAGAAATATTTCGGAAATCTTACACAACTTCTAAATATTATTTTTAATCATTTGAAAATTTTCCAAGATTTTTTTCTTATTGTAAAAATTGCATTGCAATCTTCTAGATTCTTTTTTAGGAATTTTGTAAATCTTTTTAAATGCTTGAAAATATTTTTATATATTCGCTTAAAATTATTTTCTCGGAATTAGAAATCATTTCAAATTCTACAGGAATCGTAAAAAAAATTTAATCTTGAATACTTTTAGAGTTCTTAAAGAGCTTAAAAGTCGCCTAAAATCTACATTTTTTAAAATTCTTGTACTAAGTATCTGTTGAAATGATTCGATTTTATTAAACAAATTTTTTATAAACCTCAAAAACTTAAAAGAATTGCCTTGCAATCTCCAGGATTATTTTTTTCTTTATTTCCATAATCCTTTAAAATATTTAAATATATGGTTAAATTAAACAATATATGATTTTTCGAAAATAAAAAATAATAAAAGTTTTTCTGAAAATTACTACGACATTGAAAACTGTGTGCGTGAAAATTTGATCTATGATGGTGTGTTAGCAAAATTTTTAAAAAGATATCATTAACAAGATTAAAAAATCATTATAATTAAAAGTTTCCCTTTCATCAATGATGTTAGTTCCTTTTTTTGTAAAATAAGCCCAATAAAGTCGGAAAAGTTCAATAATTTTGCAGATATATTTTCAAAAATTGTGAAAAGAAAACTCCGTATTTATTTTTGTATAATCTAAGGAATAAAAGAAACACCATACTCATATTATTTTGACGATATTGAGATTTTCATAATATTATTATAATAAGTCTTCTAGTATAATTGTTCAACAACAAGGCAATACAATTTAGAGTAAATCTTGAGTGACTAAGAAATGCAAATCTCAGGGAGAAACAGCGTAATTGGTTAACATTTACCAAGTTTCTGTAACAAATTCAAAATGACTGCGATATTATCGCCTTGAAGAAATATTCAGGTCTGACGATTATGATTCAAGAAATAATTAGGTAAAGTTTGGGAACCATCTGATTAATTTTTTTAATTTAGAAAATTAAGGAAATGTTGTATTAAGTATTATAAATTCATTTTCAGAATTCCTGAAAATAAAACCAAGCATCTAATGACCAAATTTGGACAACCATCATCAAAAGTTCCTATTACAACCTAAACACAAAAATAAAAAAATGTTCCTAAAGAAGAATAGAAAAAATTCTTTTTTTTTGTGGACAAAATTAAAAAAGAGAAAAGAAGAATGAGAAGGCAACCAAGAAAATCCCCTTCCTTCTTTTTTTATTTCTTTCGTGTTTTTTATTTTTATCAAATCATAATACAAAATCATTTGTAAAAAATAATTACCAATATTACGGTACTCATGCGGCACCTTGTCAAGGCAAAAAAATTGTATAAAAAATTTTAACGAGGGGGGATTTTCTTCGTTGTCTTCTCATTTTTCTTTGCTTTTCTTCTTTTTGTCAAAAAAGAAGAAAACCCGGAGATATGTAGACTTAATGAAATGTGTAATATTATCCGGATTCAACTAGGAAATATCGATTGAAACAAACTTTAATACATTTCTAAAACTAAACCTTTGAATGATGCGTAAAGTTTTGACTTTCGGAACTAATGCTAAATTTTTTGTGCGAAAAAGCGCTTAAAGCTAGGTTACTTTATGCGAAATGATAAAAAGAGTGTTAAATGTTAGTAAAATCGTTAAAAAACTTAGCATGGGACGTAACCACATGCAATACTTAAGATACGCCAACTATCCCACCCTTGAACAAATTTTAACGCCAATACAAGGGTTTACATTCAACAACCCTCAAGAACTACTCCTGGTACAATAAAAAACCCATGATTCAGTTAAAAAATTTTGGGTCAAAAATCAAATTTTTATTTTTCAAAAAAGAATTTTTGATAAATATAACCAGAACTGTTAATAAAAAAAGCCCATTGTTTTCATGCTCATGAGAATGTGAATGTAAGAATTGAACCAATCACTTTAAACTACAATCGAGATTTAAATAAAGCATCTATTTGTGAATTCTTAAAATATTACTTTATAATTTTCCAAAGTTTATAGGTTTTGAATACTGAAATTGAAACTCTTTTTTTTGCGAAATTTTAAATTTTGTGGGAATTCAATTAAATCTATTGAATCTTGTGAAATGCTTTGAAGTGCCTTGAATAACCTTGACATTTTCTAAATCTCTTGAAATTCTCTAAAATTTGTTAAATGATTTCTAAAATATGTGTCGTTTCTCTATCTTCTGCTTCACTTTTTACAATTTTCTAACAGAATTCCACTCAATAGTGATTTTCTAATCATGATCTTCCAAGAGTCGCGAGGAAATAATAAGAAATTCAATTTTGAAAAATCATCATAGGCCTTTTGTGAATTTTTCCAAAGAAATGGTCATTGTTAAAAATTTTAAACAAAACATCATGCGTAGATATCGTAAGAATTCCTAATTTCTTTTATAATGTCAATCATGGGCGATTGTTGTGACTCATACTGGAATAATCTTGACATTTCCAAGGATAGTAAATAAAGATTTTCTATTTCACAGCAAGCAAAATACGTTTTACAGAACTGTTTATTTTTTTTTATTTATTTTCCCACCTAAATGTAGATAACCATATTTGCTTAAAATGTGATAAAGGCTATTTTAAAAGCAAGTACCACACGTATGCAGAATATTGTCAGTCTTGGCTTTTGAAATTCTCTCAAAAGCAGTTCAGTGACTTTACAAAAATGAAGATATTAATGCTAACTCTGATTCTTATATTTACGATATCGCTTGATTCTGTAGGTACGTGCAATATTATATATTTTAATCTTCACGTCTACCAATAAATTAAATTGGAATTAAATTTTATCTCACATTTGCACATGTTATAATTTTTGTAACATATGTTGAACGAAATTGCAGCACAAGCTGTTATGATGAGGTTTTTACAAATGCTTATTACAGCATAAGCTGTATTTCTTGCAAAAATATTTAAATAATATTTAAAACTAATCTTTATGCCTACGAAAAGAAATGATTTTTCTGACATGCTGTTCCGTTGCGGTAGGTCTTGCGAACGTGAGAAAAAAGTTGATATTTCATTGCAAACTCATGAAAATTTTATTTTGGGAACTCTAGTGGTTAATCAGAAAATGAAAAAAATCTAAGGTTCTACACGAAGAAGTCACGTGGCTAAGCAGTTACATTGCGCAGATCCGTGACTCTTCAGAAAGTTCAATGCTTTTAATTAAACAAATTGATTTATGAAAGTCGTGAGTAAAGGTGAACACCTTTTCCAGCAATAATTTTTGATTGTTTAAACATAATTTTAAATAATTTAATAAGTAAGAGCGACATGTAAACAACAAAGTAAACATGGAATAAAAGAACGCACTATTTAGTTCGACGAACCTTATACGTTTAACGTACTTTACTCCAGTTTATAATTACGGGTACTATACTAAATTCTCCGGAATTAGAGAAAAGCTTTGTCATCACTTTGGTCTTCGAAATGGGTACCGCAGCGTGTATTTGTTGTGTACCCTCAAATGTAATACAATTTTTTAATCTTTCGGTTATAAATGCTTCTTCTGTTTTATGAAATTTTGATCTGATTGTCGAAAGGATTTTTATGGTTTGTTTTTGCAGTTCTTCTTTGAAAATGCCCGCAATGCAATCGCAAGGACCTTTGACATGTAAAGAGACCCCTATTTTATGCGAAGCGCATAATCGCATAGTGTCTCAGAATTAAATATAATTCGAAATCTTTGCGATTTATGAAGTTTCTAAGTTAAATAAACAATATTTGTCATCGCATAAAAACGAATAATTTTTTTTCAACGCATAATTTTCGAATTTTCGCATAAATTTCGCACAATTTTCGCATATTCTGCAATAATTCTCATAATCTTTCAAAATTTCGCATATTTTGCAAAACTAAAACTCCTAATACATTTTATAACAATTTATTGCTGGTATTACATTTTGAGAGCATAATTTTTTTTTTATTTTGTGAAATGTGAGTGTAAATTTGAGCAAAGCCCTATTGTTGCATTTTGAATTTCGCGCTTTTTGACAATTCTCTTTCCTCAACGGCCGATAGCAGTGGCGTCAGAACGCCGATATCTCTGGCATGCGCAGTACGCTGGGGGCAGCACCTATTTCAGTAGCCAATGGGAAGTTGGCGGGAACTTTTAAATGCAAATATGCACTTCTTTATTTTTCAGCAGTCTGCTAAAACAAAAGACAATCTACTCGCCGTAATGCATTTACAATAGCCAAATTATCGTTAAATACTTATGATTAATAAAAAGTACTCTTGTATATCAGTTATATAAAATATTTTTCTTTTATCCAGCATCATCATTTTATCTTCCTTACTGTAATTCTGCTGAAAACGAATAAAGTGCAAATTTCCGCATTTAAAAGTTCCCGCGAAATTCCCATTGGCTACTGAAAGAGGTGCCGCCCCCAGCATACTGCGCATGCTAGAGATATCCGCTTCTGACACCACTGGCCAATAGGAAAACCTGTGTTATTTCAGTCATTTCTCAAATGGCGTCTGTGAGCTGGTTGAAGCAAGTCATCTGTCAGTAGTGTGATCATCGATCAATATGCTATTGTGAAATAAATATTTGATATTAAAATTAAAAACTTGTTCTTCTCGTTTTTATTAACTCAATAACGTAATTATATCCTTATGTATAATGAAATTAAGTAATATTTATCCCAGTATTAAATATTTATGTGAATCATTATTATGATTTTTCCATCGCATATTTTCGCATAATCCAGATTTTTACAGCAGTTTTTTGTAGAATAATCCATTTTCCATCAGATTGGAAATCACTAACGTGAGAAACTTCCAAGTAGAAATTGCCAATCCATTCTCTATCATTCTTTCAATTTGGCCCTCCATATTGGATTTGCCACTTTTAGTTTTCAAAATTGGACTTTAGATTTGAAATTGGCGACACCAAAATTCTCCAAATATCGATACTGGACCAAATCGTTTATATTTTTAGAATTTAGTTCGGCTATATTGGACATTCTATCTTGTACTTTAATTTTTTTTTTAATTCAAAATCAGCAACCTAAAAACCCCATACGGTAATTTACGGTCGTATTAAGGCGGTTTTCCAACTTTGGTCCACGTTATGGAATCCGCGATTGCGAATTTGGATATTTTAAAACGGAATTTCAATTCAGCGAATTCTTTTATTTTAAATAGTATGTACTACGAAATGTAACCAATTTTGTGAATATTAATTTTATATTTTAATCCAAAAGTTATGAAAGGCGAAAAAAATTGCGCTCGTGGCTACAATTTTATTGTCCTATAATAAAAATTGATGTATTATTTCTTACAGAGTCAGTACAAATTGAACCACCAGTAGCAACTCCGGAAAATCTCAACAGATTTCGTCCAGGTCAAATAGTGATAGTGTCTGGAATACCTCATATAGTCCGAGCTGGTAATACTGGTCGTAAACAAGCTAAACCATTAAATCAGAATGAAAAGATGGTTTACAAAAGGATGAGGGAGAACCTAGGGTCCAAAGATCCAAGTAAAAGTCCTAGCAATAAAGCTTAGCGCTAAAAGAGCTTAAGTGATAAGTTTTCTAAATAATTCACTTTTTATAAAATGATGTTTTAATTAAAAAATGTTTATTTAAAAAAATAATTATTGTGATTCGATATTTTAAAGTTAAACAACTGACGGATAGTGCCTATCAGACTACTTATTCTGATAACTTATAAACAATTAGCCCTGACTGTCCCTCACGTTTAACTTTTAGGATGATATAAGAAAATTAATGAACTAATTCAATATTTGACAAAAGCGATTTTAGTGATTTTGCATGCTTTTGCTTCCTAAATATTACTTTTGTAAAATCTCAAATCGTGGGATTAATTTTCCTAGATGTTGTCAAAAGATGAAATTGAAATACAAATTTCTCAAAACTTGGTTCATTATTTTATTATTCTCAAATGATAAATCAATAACGGCAAGAAACACTTGCCAATTTTTCATTAATTATCTAATCATTGTTTTGATAAACATTGTAAAACTCATCATGAGTTGCAGAAATCTTTGTTTGAAAAGATTCAAAAATCTACTCAAAAATATTTTTCAGAATTGAAAGCCCGAAAGTCCAGGCAATCCATTTTTTTTATTTGAAGAAGGCCTGGCGTAATTATATATTTAAAAAAATTCTGCTACAGAACCTGATGAAGGGGTTCTTAACAATCTTATACTTTTCAAGCATTCCTAACTGTAAGCAAGCCTAACTGTGAATTTTCACGTATACCCATATGCGCTTGCGCAGTTACATCAAGGATATTTCACTTCTCCCTCAGATTCAAGAAAAAACGTTCGCTTTTCTTTTTCCAAAAGTAACAGTGTTCTTTTACCAAACACTTTCCTCAATTTAGCAACTAAGTATCTCGAAAGGAAATTATTTTATTTTTAAAATAAAGTTAGATCTTTCATACCTGCTTTAAATTGTAAAGCGAAGACCTCGAACAAAGAAAATTTATTTTTTCGACACCTTAGACACTCTTACTTCACCTCAGAGGTCCGGGATTCGAGCCCTGAGCCGTTACCTCTGGAAATTTTTCTATGTACCTTTACCGAGGTTCTGGTGGTTCGGAATCCACCTTAAGCTGTAGGTCCCCTCATCGCGTACTTGACTGCGATCCAGTCCGTCAATGATGGGGTGAGAACCAGGCCTTGTCCAATATGTCGGGGCAGACTGCTCTCATCAGATCACTTGATTGCATTATAGAAATGCGTCCGTAAATGATGAAATATATCGGGATAGCCCCGTGTAAAAATAATCAAATAAAAATCCAAATCTGACCTTTCTGACTTTCTTTCTCTTTTAAATTAAAAATTTGATTTTCGAGAACATTTTTATTATCTTTTGTAAAATTTTAAAAACGTGAGTTAGGCCGATATGGCTTGCTACCTTTCAAAAGTGAGAAAAAATCGCTCCAAAATGAAAACCAACACTTTGAAGTAAAATTGCTGGATTTTACAAAAGAATAATAACAATATCTCGTATGCCAAGTGTCGCTTAAAGTGACTTGATTAATTTTTGTAACAAATACTGAGGAGATTTTCCAGGACATTTCTTTTGAAAATTAAAGAATCAAAAATTGTAAGCTCACCAGATTGTAGCATTTGAAATATGTTTAATTTATAAACTCTTCAATTTAAAAACTTATATTTTCTAATGTTCTTATGTAAAATCAGTAAGTTGGTTAATTTGCAGTTACAAATTTCGAAATTCGAAAATGCTTAATTATAAAGTTTTAATTTAGTTGTTCGAGTACTAAATGTTGTAAAATACTTAAATATTAACCGTAAAAATTTTTACTTACGAAGTTCTAAATTCAGAATTGCTTAAATATTGATAATTTGTGATACAAATTAATAAATAGTAAATGTCGAATAATAAATTTTTTTATTTGTAAATCATTGAATATGTAGAGTTTGACGAATAAAACGCTGAAATTCATAAAAATTAGATGGCTTATATTGAAATTATCAAGCTAAAACTTAAGATTGAATATAGAGCGTTCAGGAATCAAAAATCAAAAATTTAATATTTAATCAACAATAATAATGAAAATAATCGTTTAACTATTATTATTTAAGTTTTGAACACTTTAATTCTCAGCACTTTATTTAGAATTTTTATTCATACTTGGAGACTTAGTTTTTGAATCTTTAATTACAATTATTTTAATTCGTATAATTTATAAGTGTAAGTAGTTGTTCAACTATTACTGGTTTCAGTTCAGAAATTCAATTAAAAAATAAACGATTAAATATTTTGAGACTCGAAAACAAAAATATCTAAATTTAATTTTTCAAAATTATTAACGTATTTATACAAGTAAAATGAAAAAAGTATTTTCGATGCGAAAGTATTATAGTTATCTATTTTTTAACATACGGTATTTTTTCAATCAATGAATCTTACTTTACTTAATTCTTCTGCATTAAAAAACGATGTTCAGAATTCAGAATAAAAGTAAAAAGAATGATTAATTGATCAATTTTGCATTATTACAATAACTCGTAAATATATTTTTTAACAGATGAATATTATATACCTCCAATCTACTTAGAGCGTAATGATCGGCTGTATCGTAAAGTTGAAGGAAAATTGACACTGGTTGGATTAGTTGTTCAGGTTAACAAAGAGCTGATGATAGTTGATCCTGATAAAGAAAAGAATGGTAATTTAAAAACTAAGATATAATTCAAATGTTAGAAAACTCTGTCCAGAGAGACTAGCTTTTTTCAATTATGGAATGCTTTACGCACTTGTATCACAAATAACTATTTTAAATGTAGTAAAGTTCCAAGAAGTTCGAAGCTAAAAACCTTTTTTATTTTTATGACTTCACTAATAATTATATTTCTCTTTCATAATCAGGAAAGCATGTACCAATTAATCCTCGAAGGGGTGATGAATTGTACCGTATAGACCATACATTTGAATTCGAAGAAACGGGTATTAATATGCATATTGCAACATATTGGAATAATATGTGGCTGGTGCCCGATTTGCTCCTTCTGTACGTCAGAGGTAATGCAAAGACCAAAATAAAATCTGAAAAAAAGATACTATAGATGTGTGCCTGAAGTTTACAGTTTTTTTCAGTAAGAATGACTTTGGGGCTTTTAAAAATAGTTTTCATTCCAGGTTAATCAAATATTAATTTTCTGATATACAGAACCACGTGCTAATATTTAACTTTCTTTTTAGTTAATTAAGATTTAATTTCGTGCAAGCAATATCAAATTTTTGGGTTAAAATTGATAACGTCCCTAATAATAATAATGATAATAGTGCAAATAATAAACTTTTATATTTTTTTTTACAGGATGAGTAAAATAACTTCAAAAGTATTTGGCTTCTTCTGTGGGGTTTTTTCCACATGCGAATTTTTTCTGTCGAGATGCATTAAAGCACAGTCGTATGAACTGCATGTAAATGCAAAAGCTTGTAACCATAATGCTGTTGAATAAATTGTACTTCTTTTATTCCTTAGTAGACTCATTCCGGAACCCTTGTCCGCTTCGAAGTCTCATTTTGAATTTATCCGACCGCGGGTGCCAAAATATTTCGCATTAAGGCCATGTGACGAGAGGGTCACGTGACCAAACCTGGTCTTCGATTTTTCTTTCCCAACTTACGTCTAAACGAAATGATGTATTGCTCTGAAAGTTTGGGAAATGAAAGAGAAAGTAATAAAGTCCATGTATCTGCTTTGTTCCGGTGGAAATTTTGAGCAAACATTTTTTTTTGAAGAAAATACCAGTGGAAGTTTTCTTTCCCAACTTACGTCTACACGGAATAAGATATCGTGTTAAAAATTTGGCACGATAAATAGAAGGCATGCAACAATTTGTCTCTGGTCCTAAATAATTAGAATAGTGAAAAAAGTTTTTTTTTTTAATTTTTATTTTGGAGAAATACCGACCGTGCTGTCGTCAAACCCTGCTCCTTTAATATTTATTAACATTTCCCGAAAAAAATTTCCGCGTTATTTAAACTTTTATTTTTCAATATGGGTGAAAAAATATTGATCTTAGGGCTGACTTGATCAGCTGTTACACTCATCACATGGCCTTAAGTTTGTTCTCGAGGTGTTAAACTCTAGTTCCATATATAAACCAGATCTTATTACGTTGTAAAAGCTTTAGTGTTCGGAAAATTAAAGTAAGCCCTAAATAGTTAAAAACTATAAAATGTACAATTTAAAGTTTTAAATAAAAAATTGTCTTATTTAAAAGGCAATTAGAACCCTGCAATTTTCCATATTATTTTGTTTGGAGTGTTTTCAGATAAAGTACCCTACACAGACTGCATGAGAAAATGTCTTTCGGTGGATTTGGTTAAAACTTGATAATTTTGTAGGTTATAAGGGCCCAATGAAATATCCATAAACATTTTTCTTAAATAAACAGTTTTAATGCTATACGGCTCCGAGCGCTCAAAACCAGAGCATACGATATATCCGTATAGAATTGAAAGAAAAAGCGACGACAATATCAGTATCACGCATTAAGGCCACGTGATGAGTATAACAGCTAATCAAGTCAGCCCTAAGATCAATATTTTTTCACCCATATTGAAAAATAAAAGTTTGAATAACGCAACAAAATTTTTCGGGAAATGTTAATAAATATTAAAGGATCGCTTGTTGCCTTGCAAAGAGTTGGAGGAAGAAAAAATTTTATTTATGCAAATACCTTAGACAGTATATTTTAAAAAGTTTCAATGATTTTGAAAGGACTTTAAAGAAAATGATTTTGAAGACTGTCGGATATGACGTAGTTGTCAACAGACTCTCACGTTCTCTTGTGTCTTTTGAAGCATTTTCGTAAAAACTCTAAAAGAATGGGGAGGGGGGTAACTCTCTTTTTATTATAAATTTAAAGATTCAGGCCTAAAATAAACACACACACAAAAAGATTTATATATATTTATTTATATAATTTATAAACTAAATTATTAATCAAATTAAGCTCCTTAGACTTTGCATGATTTGAAAAAATAATTTTATATTAACGAAATATAATTGACAAAAAAAAATAATTAGAAATTAGCAACGCTGTTACTACGCGTTGTAGAAAAAAATGTCATTATCATTTTACAAAGAAATGTTGTTAAGTTATCAAAACACATCACAATAAAAAAATCGTTTGAAATTATGTTCACAGTGACGTAAATCTTATTTTTAACGTTTTAATTTAATTTTTACTTTTTTATTTCCCAAAAAATCTGTACATTTATCTCGCGCTTCGCGCTCGGATGTGTATTTATGATTTGTATCATGATTATTTTAATATTTGTTTCTTATTTTGCTTTAAAATGTATTCTGAGTTGCGCTGAAACATGTATCATTTCAATAAATTTATATATTGCAATTCATAATATGCATAAAAACTGAATCATACTAATTCTTATTTCCTTGTTTTTATATTCTTTTTTTAATTTTTAATTTTTTCTAAGAATAAAGAAAAACTACTGCGCATCTGCATAGGGTCTAACACAGGAATATTTATAGGGTCCTATACAGGAACCTGTATAGGATCCTATGTCCTCTTTTGTCTTTTCGGTCCTTTTTTCAAAAATTTAATTTTTTTCTTTTTGATTATATTTTTGAAAATTGAAAGAAAACCTACTGTGTCGTTTTTTCAAAAACGCATACACAATTTTTGTCTCATTTTTTTCGTAGCTTGTGTTGTTAGTCCAAAAAGTTTTAATTTTTTTATTTTTAATGTTGTTTTTACGACTAAAAACAACAAATACGCGTCCTGTCGAAAAGTAATTCATAACAAATTTGTAGATCTTTCCAGGGCGCGGAATTTCAGTTCATTAATTTTTTTGTAGAATTTTGAAAACCAAAGTAGGTGGTTTACGAACTTGTTATTTCTTTCTAGGCCTTAAGAAGTGTGCGAAAACAGAATCCAATCTGATAAATTTTTCGAAAGTTATCGCTTTTGTAAAAATCGTTTCATCTGACTCGGGGGTACCCAAAACGTGGAGATTTGATGAAAAACGACAAAGAGAACTTTTACATAAAACCAATACCTTCTCTGCTGGGAGCCGGACCACAGAAATTCCGATTGCCGGCCGGGTACTTTCACATTAAACTATTATAGAGACCGAAAAAAGAATTCTTTTTTCAGAAATACACGCTATCTCAAGCCAGCTGTTACATTTATGATTTAAATTTCTCGTATCATTAATATTACACCTGGCATGAGATAGCGTGTACTTCTGAAAAAGGATTCTTCTTTCGATATCTTTATTAGCTGAATAAGAAAGAACCCGACTGGCAATCTAAAGTTCTGTCGTTCGACTCGCTCAGTGGAGCGAAGTGAGCTATTTTAGCAGAAAAGTTTATTTACAAATATTTTTAATTTTTTTTCAGGCAATGAGAAAATGCGTTAAAGTATTGTCTGTTAATTGAAGAGTTAACTTTATAAATAGTTTTGATCTCTATCTTTAAAGATTGTGGAATGACATCTACACTAATCGATGGTATCTACCTCTGATGGTAATAGAGTTTCCTTTGAAAACTCTCAAACAAGATTTTTTTGTACTAGAGAACATACTTTAAGTAAATATAGAATTGTTAAATTAAAGATATAAATATAAAAATGTATAGTTTACTAAAGTTTATAAACAGTAAGCATAATGATACTTTTCAATTGTATTTTCTATGTGACAAATAAAAAATCCTTAAAAAGTACTAATTATTGCAGAAGTAATAATAATCAGGTTCTATATAATTATAATAGATATAACTTTTTAGGCACATTAACTTGTATCGTACCGCTCGTCCAATGCATTCCGAAATATCGCGAATCTTAACCTACAAAATTGTATGTTCTTCACCAGTGATCCATGCTAACACAATAAACTTAAAACTTAAAACTACTTTACAGTAGCAATTGTTATTTTACGTTTTTATGTTTCTTGTGCTGATTTTAAATTTTTTCAAACGAGCTGAAGCTATCTTTCTCGCAAGTAAAAGAAAGTAACCAACTTTGTTTTATTTATTATTCTCTTGAAATACTGCGTATTTATAAATAATATTTTAACAACAGACGTGCTTTTTATGTTATTATAAGAAATCAGAATCGTCTAAACTGAATCTAGAACGGTACAGTGACTAAACGCGACAAGAAGCGATACACCGCCCAAACACGACGTGGAGAAGTATGGAATCTAGGCGTCTACTTGACATTCTAAGATATTAGTTTTGTTTTAATTCGTGAGATCTCAATAAAAAGTTTTGGAAATTTTAAAAGCTTTAAATTTCGAAATTTAGAAAAATTTCAAATTTGCTAAAAACGGTATCGGATAATGTTAAAAAGTGCTTTAGTGTGAGGAGGTGGGCCACTGCATCCACTGGGAAGGGTTAAAAATTAATGGGTATAATAGTCCAGACACCTGGCAGTTTGGTTCCGGAAAAAATCCTAGTTCCTATGTTTTGTATCAGAAACTTTCGTTAAGGTGTCCCTTTTGACATATAAAAAATGATAGAACAAATTAATTGCCAAACCGGGGTTTTTTTAAATAGTTCCAAAAGTGAGATTTGCGTGGACGGATAATTCCTATTACAATTTAGAGTAATATGTCCAACTACAAAAACCTGCGCAGGTATGAAAAAGAATGTATTTTAAACCTATTATTTTCGGAATTGCAAGGTTTCAAAAATTGATTTTTTTCCAATAACAAGCTATTAATTGTTTATAACAAAAGCTTGCTATCAATAAGGTAATATGTTTTATTAATAATTGTTTGTAGTAAAATCTTTTTATAACCACTGTTAAGTACTTTTTAAGTAATTTTCTGAAAAAAGTAGTTATAATTGATTAAAAATGTGATACATACTTTTCATCTAAAAAGAAGTTTTTAAATAATTGTTTATAACAATTTTAAAAGGATGAAAAACTATTTTAAACTCAGGAATAAAGTGCGTTATTCAATTAAAAAATTCAATAATAACAAATTTTTTCATCCAATTATTGATTAACAATTTATTTCTTATTTGCATAATTCTAACCTGTTGAAGTATTTTGCGAATTTACTTAAAGAACTTTTCAGCACAACCAATTAATACACTTAGTTATTTATTAATTTTTCTAAATAATAATCACTCTCAGGAGTAGATACACTGATGTTAAGATCTGTTCCTCCACACCACCTCCTGAAGGTAGGGGTGGCGGCAAGTTCGAAATCCTAAATAGGAACCCCTATTTTTTAATGCATATTCGGATTCTTCATTTTAATCATATTCTCACGTGTTGTTGGTTTTTCTTTGCACACTTTGCCTTTCAGATAGCCCCACAAACAGAAATCTGATGAAGTAAGATCTGGCGATCTTGCAAACCAATTTATCAGACCGCCTCTACCGATCCAGCAAACATTGAAATCACGATCAAGAACTAATGGTGCTACCCCTGAATAGTGTGCCGGACAACCATCATGTTGAACCCACATGTTCTGCCGTATTTCTAAGATCAAGTTTCCAAGCAATATTGGTATTTGATTTTCCAAAATGTCTTGATACTTTAGACATTTTAAGCTCCCTTAGATAATCTGGGGACCGATCAGTTTGTTGCCAATTATTCCAAACCGTACGTTGACAGTCCATGGACGCTGGTGTTCGATTTCATGAAGCTACTGCAGATTTTTAATACTCCACCTTGTGATGTGAGGGTCAATCCGTAATTCAAAAGAATTCACACAACGGAAAAGTGTATTTTCTTGAATTTCAGCACATGCACTTGTAATTCGGTCAATCATATTCTCACGTGTTGTTGGTTTTTCTTTGTACACTTTGCCTTTCAGATAGCCCCACAAACAGAAATCTGGCGAAGTAAGATCTGGCGATCTTGCAAGCCAATTTATCGGACGGCTCTTCCAATCCAGCAAACATTAAAATAACGATCAAGAACTAATGGTGCTACCCCTGGATAGTGTGCCGGACAACAATCAAACAGAACACGTGGTTGAAACCACATGCTCTGTTTTATTTCTAAGCTCAAGTCTTCAAGCAATATTGGCAGTTCATTTTCCAAAGTGTCTTGATCTTTCGGACAATTGAAGCTCCCTTCGATAATCTGAGGACCGATCAGTTTGTTGCCAATTATTCCAAACCATACGTTGACAGTCCATGGACACTGGTGTTCGACTTCACGAAGCCACTGCAGATTTTCAATACTCCTGTAGTGCATATTGTGCCGATTAACTATTCCATGGTTCGTAAAAGACGACTCGTCAGAGAATAATACATAACAAAAAAATTTGGGATTTTGTTGTATTTTTTCACGTGCTTACTGACAAAAAGCGAAATGATTTTGGAAATCAACGCCATTAAGTTTTTGATATAAAGAGACATGATACAGATGAAATTTATAACGTTTCAAATTTTCCAAACACTACTCTAAGACATTCCGGAACCATGAGCAATTTCTCATGTACTAACGTGAGGATTATTGGCCACTGCAGCTAATACAGCAATTTCATTATTTTCTCCAGTGACTGTCGTTTTACGGGACTTTTTCTTGGGTTCGACATTTCCATCGGCAATAAATTTTGTAATAGTACGATAAAATGGAGCACGTGACATAATTCTATTTAAAAACGCTGAGCGTAGAGATTGGCAGCGTTATTACGATTTCTTCCAGTTTCTCCATACACCAGAACTATTTCAATTTTTTCTCGTACGGGAAGAAAATGCATTTTAAAGCAGTATTCGGAATAATCCTTTAATTTAACTAAAACGAGTTTTGTCTTAAACGTATTTTCTCTAATTTACTGCATTTAGGGAAAGAAAAAAGTAAACACTTTCGTAATGTTTCGATAGCCTCCGCTGACTTCAGTCTACAATAATGCCAGAGCTAAAATTTAGGAATATTAAGGAAACACTGATCATTTAAACGTATTACTCAATAATTACTTCTCAAGAACGGACATGCGTTTTGGCAGGTTTTTCAGAGTAATAATTACCAAAGAGATCCGAAGCTCCATTGTACCTATTTTTAACCGACTTCAAAACGAAGGAGTTTCTACCTATGCTCGTCACTATGTATTCTTTATGTAAGAGTTTTTATTGCATTCGTTCAACGATTCCGTAACGTTTTGAAAAATTCTTTTTTTTCCACGGTCAGTCATGTCATAATGAAAATGGTGTAATTTTAATTGTCAATGTGTTGCAGAATCGTAAACGTGCATTCTCAGTAACAGTGAAGTGAAGAAAAATTGAATTTTTTCGATTACAGCGCCGTCAATCGCGAAACGAGAAAAATTTTTTTAACAAATCGTACCCATTTTTATCAAAATAATCCGAATATGCAATAAAAAAGGGGGTCCCCTTTACGATTTCGAATTTGACCCCACCCCCACTTCCAGGGGTTGGTGTGGGGGAGCCGATTTTAGCATCAGTGTATGTATTCCTCAGAGTGATTACATTTTGATCCATAAAATTTTTTCGCAGAGTGCCTATTTTTTGAGATATTTGAAAGTTTTCAGTTAAAAATATCATCCTGTGTAAATAGGACATAGTTCTTTCTTTGTAATAAAAGAGAATTAAGCCAACTTTCACTCACCCGTAGAACACTTTTCCGTAAAGCAATTAGGTACAAAGGTACACAGTGTTTTTTGAAACTAAGTGATTTTTGGCTAAGAAAAAATTGGGATTTTTCTATGTGTATAAATCGAAAAATGTGGAAGACAGCTGATTACTTTTTCAAAACAATTTTCTCAAAATTTCGTTCTCTTTAATTTTACTGTTGGACATTTTGCTCTAAATGTCAATTGGAATTATCCGTCGACAAAATGTAACTTTTGGAACTGTTATAAAAAAAAAAACAGTTTGGCAATTGATCTATTCTAGCATTTCTCATATGTCGAAAGGAAGACCTTAACGGAACTTTCTCATTAAAGACATTAGAAGTAACATTTTTTCGGGAATTTCACTTATTATTTCGACGTTGACAGCAAAAATGATTAGATTCAAACCATTTTAATTCGAATATTTTTGATTTTAGCTTCAGGATATATAAAAACTACTAAAAACGGTTCAATAGTTTTTTTTTTCGCTCAGAAGAGAACTAGTGCAAATCCCTAATTTTTCTTGAAGAGAATACAAATTCCAGGAACATGGATTTATAGACTTTTCCAGATTTGCCAGGATCTGCAGGACGCTGGACGCCCTGGTTGACCTCCTAACCAATATAATGAATTTTAAACTAAGAAATTTAATTTTTAACAAACAAAAAAATCAAATGGAATAGTCAAATTTGTATTTGAAAAAACAATGATTTTACACAAAAAGTGTAATTTTCAATCCAAAAAAAAGAGTGAAATTAACACGATTGAAATGAGATCCCTGCACATAATGTACGGGAAAACTCTTAAGAACGAAGTGAGTAGCGGAATTATTATCAAAGAATGTGGTGCGGTAAAGACGCTAGTAGACACATGGAAGAGAAATCGATTAAGATGGTTCGGGCATGTAGAGAGAATGCCAAATGAACAACTAACGAAACAAGTGTATCAAGGTAAAGTAAATGACAGTGTACCCAGAGGCAGCCCACGGAAAGAATGGTTAGAATGTGTGCATGCGACCTTAGAAGTGACATAAGAATCCACAAAAACACGAGGGCCTTCATGCAAAAATGCATGGACGTGAAAGAAGCTAGAGAAGTATGCCAGGATGTGAGGATGTTCACTTGGGTGAATGCTAGAGAGATTGATCAGCAACCTGGGTCGAAGCAGTGTTTTGGAAAAAATGTATTAATTAAATAAGTAATACGAGAATTTTAGATCAATTAAAAAATTCTATAAGCCCTTCATCCCATTATTCCCTGCCCCAACGAGTGAGTCACGCCTATCCCAAAAATAAAAAAAAGATTAATTAAAATTATGTAATTATATCTGGGCTTCCGTTTCCTCTTACTATTTCCGTTAACATGAATTCACGTATTCTTTATCTTTATGACTTTACTAACCTTGCATAGGAGTACAAGTTTGGCCTTTCCCTACTACAGGCCCCTTACTTTTTCTTATTTCTTTCAGTCTCATCATCCAGCTGGCCTCTTGTATACTGCCATCCAAGGTACACCTTATCCTGTCATCCACACTCTCACCACCCGTTTCGTCCCCAGTACATCTCTCTAAAACATGCTCCCCTGATTTTATCTCGTAATAACAGACTCTACATCTTTCTTCCTCTTCATCTATCCAGTACCTGCACTCCCATTCGTTCTTCCATCCTAAATCGTATAACGTAGCTCCATTCACTCTCCTTTTTCACCTTTCTTAAATATTCTGGCTCACCTCAGCCTTTACTACCATATACCACCTATAATACTTAAATTTCACGATTTTTTCCATCTTTTCGCCAAAATAAATATTTTAAATACGATTTTTTTGATTTCCGGGAAATTTGAAAGTGAAATTTTATATTGATTAATTATATTTAAAATAAAATTTTAAAAAATGCTAAAGCCTTTGTAAAGTTTTTTTTTCAAAATTGCGAAAATAATTGGAAGTATAAAAAGATTTGAAAAAAAAATCAAAGCAAAACGAAGATTTAAAAAAACTCCGTAATTTATAAACTTTCTCAAAATTTCAAATGGTTATAACAGAATATTCTTAAGATTCATAGGAAATATCAAATTATTTTAAAGGAAAAACAGAGAAACGAATTTTCAATAAAATATATGAGTTTTTAACCTAGAACAGTAATTTTGTACCTAAAATGAAATAACTTAAAAAATATAGTTAAATTTTCAATGGCGAAAATGAATATTAAACCAACTACTTAAATTCTTGATAGAAAAGACTAATTTTCAGAAAACAAGCTGCATGTTCTACAAACAAAATCGAATGAAATATTGTTCTTCATTTTGCTTACACTCTCTCCCTTTTTCTGGTAAAAGGGAGAGAGTACACTTTTACCGTATACATATATTTTCAATTCAGTCCGTGGAGAAATTTCCCCAGTTAGCCAGTTAGCCGAGAGCCGGTCGGGCTACATTTTTTTTGAATCACCATGTAGGGAGCCGGCCGGTTACTGGCCGAGCCAACCCTGGTTATATCTCATGTTCGGGAGCTGTAAAATAGAAAAAAACTGTTTTAGATTCTTTTAAAAAAAAAAACATCACATTTTTCTTAATGTTTCAGCTTATTAGATAAGAGTGTTCTCAATTTTGGTATGTGCATCAGCAGAAATGTTACAATTTTCACTATTTTCAGACAATGCTTGGTCTGTACACTTTCAAATTCACGCCATGTATATCCCCTTCTGCGTCTGGTGTGAGCGTAGACACTCACTTTTTTTGAGTTCCGCACTTCGAACGAGGGTGTACATTGCACTCACGTCGGGCCATTGCCTCGAAGTTTGCAGATAAAATCGAGATTCGAAATAAAAGATTATACTCTTGTGAATACATTTTTTTCTGTGTACCTTTCTGACCTAAAATCACCACGTGATGTCCAACGTGAAACAATTGCTACGAAATTCTATTATGAGTAGTTGAAATGCTACTCCAATTTCCTTTTCAGCATTGGTAAACTTGATTTGACCTTTAAAGTTCATCGTATTCTTCAGGATGAGCCTTAAAATACGAAACAAGTTACGAATTTCTCGCCTTAAGCAATATTTGTCAACCGCTTTGTGGTCGGATTACCCGACCGGATCCCAGACGGTATTCAAGCCGGGATCTGACCAGTTTACCATGACGTTTTTAGCCGAATCTCGGCCGGATTCCCCGACCAGCGCCCGGTTTCAACCGCGGCTATCCGGCCTAGACACGGCCGAATCCCCGATTAGATTCCTGCACGGGATTCTGAAGAAATTCAAAAATTTCGTCCCAAATTACGCAACCAAACATAAATTCATGGTTTTAATAAAGAAAATATTTTCTAATGCCTATACGAGGTCTGTTCAAAAAATACGCGGACTGTTTGAATTTCGCGCCTCGATTTGGTTTCAGGAGAATCCGCTTGGTGTCGCTAACTTCGCACATATCAGCTGTTTAAGATGCGGTATTCCAGTCGCAGATTTCTTCATTTGTTTCAAGTCACGACAACGCTCCAGCTCACTCAGCACTCAGAACTCGTGAATTTTTGGCCAAACACTCGATTACTGTTCTTCCCAACCCCCATGCTCACCTGACCTTGCTCCTTCTGACTTTTCCTTGTTCCCAAAACTAAAAAAACTCCTCAAAGGAAAAAGATTTGAGACGATTTTCGAGATTAAGGCAAATGCGACGAAGGAGCTGAAAGCCATCACAAAAGAAGCGTACCAGGACTGTTTCAACAAGTGGAAACACCGTTGGGATAAGTGTGTGCGTTGGGGAGGAGAGTACTTTGAAGGAGACCTAGACGTGTAACTTCCAAATAAAGTACATTTTTTGTATGACCTCAATCCGCGTATTTTTTAACAGACCTCGTATACCCTTGCGAAAGGGATGATCTTTACCCGCATGCTCAGTGCTCAATAATCTTTATTTATGGATCAACTTACTGAGTTTCAACGCTCGAGCTGAAACAATATGTTTCAAACCTAGGGATGCAAACTTTGTATTTCAACCCGCTCTACAGGTACTGAAACTCGAATTGTCAATAGATTTGCTGTGAAAAATACTATCCATTACTCGGAATGTAATACTACAATAGCAAGTCGGGTGAGTGCAGGCATAACTTCGCTCGGCCAGTACACTTCACACTTGAATTTAGACAGGAGGAAGGGTCCCGGAATGAGACAACTCAGTAATGGAAGAAATGGAATTTATTAAACAGCATTTTTTTTAATAGCTCCCCCATTTGCCAGCACCTTCATACGATGATGCGTCAGTGCAACCCTACAGGAAAACCAACGTGTGGAGAAAACCTCCCGGAGGAGCGGCGTCTTCCACCAAGTATTTTACTCATCACCCTTCTGTAAAAAAAAATATGAAAGTTTAATATTATTAAATTTTTTTTTAAATTTATAAAGTTCCGGAAATTGACAAAAATATGCGGTCATCTATGGTAAATTTCGAATTCAATATGGTGACGTATCATAAATTATCCAAAATTCAATTTCCGGACATTTGATAAATTTTCGGAAAAGCATGGTAATATTACAGGAAGTTAGGTTAAATTACTATTAGTTGTCAAAAATTCAATTCAACCATGTCTAAATTTCCGGAAATTTATGGAAATTTTCGGTCATTTATTTTAATTTTACGGGTAAATATGGTAACTTTCCTTAAATGACTGTAAAATTCTATTATCTGAAACCAAATTTCTTTACAGTTCTAACAGTTAGTGGGCTGATTATCCTAAAGTGCCAGATCATAGATGTATAATTTTCATTATTCACCTGGCACGTCACTTTTTACTCCCTAGGGAATAAAAAGTGGAGCTTTAGACTCGCTTAATAGGCGTCGAACAGGGCTAAAATTATGTATGTGTCATAAAAAAAATAGAATTTTAGTTTTTTCATTGCAAAAATTAACTCGGGATGAATACTATTTCAGGGGCCCTAAATTAACAATTATTTTTAAAATCTATACACAATAGGGCCAGATCTATAATAGCTTTGTTTTTTATTTTATTATTGTATTAAAATTACATACCTGGCCTTCTCCTACTTCACGCTCCACTTTACATTGCGGCTCATATTAGATTTAAGGAATAAAATATTCCCCTGTAAAGAAATATAATTACCAGTTATTTTAACGATAAAAAATTACTTGACTCAGAAATAATAAGGCATACTAATTTTAGATAAGGATTCTCAAAACTTTAAAATTTTGTATTAAGATAAGCAAATAGCAAGTAAAACAATTATAAATCTAAATTGTAAGTTCAAAAATTGTTCACTTTTGAAAGACGTTTGGAATCGTTTGGTTTAGGATCTGTCATATTAAACATTATTTCAATCATTTTGTATTTGAAATAATTCAATTCTGACACCACAGGCTTATACAATAATTACTTTTCAAAAAAGTCTCATCCATTTTTTATAGAAATTGATCCAGTCACTTCAAATAACAATTTATATAACGAAACATTTTTATTTTGTTATGGTGTAGCCGCACATAATAAGCGTATTCTACTTCTTGTAGATTGAACCTAATTTTCTCTTTTTAAGCGGCGTGCGTGGACCAGCATCTATAATGTATTGCCTGTTCTTTTCGGCTTTTGATTCATTATGCAGTTTCTTTTTGTACTAAGATTTATTAAAGATTTATAAGTATATTGTTTTAGAAAAGCAGAAACAACATGATTGCACAAAAAGGGGCAGACCTGGGCTCTGAGGATGTCGTTTCTCAATACTGTTATAAATCTCGATCTCATCTTTACTCAATTTTGAAGCGTATATACGACCATCTTTATCAGCACGGAGTATGTGAATAATGCCATTAAAAGTCACTATTTGACCTGGACGGTAACGGTGCATGTCTTTCGGTTTGACAATTGCTGGCGGTACTGCAGGCTCTGTAGGAAATAATATATAGATATTTATTATAGGACTAGAAAGCAAGCACGCACGTCACAAGCGCAATTTTTCCTTTCTCCCAATTGCTATGTTAGAATATAAAATAATAATTAAAATATTAAATCTAAAATAGAAGAACAAGAACTAGTTCTTGAATATTAAAAAAAACTTGAAATCTTAACATTAGAATTGATACATCATATTCCTACAGTTAAACCTAAAATTACTTGCACGTTCAGTTTTGTTTTTGTTTGAACGTGTATATCGAGCATTCCGCGGTTATTTGAAGCCTATAAAATATGACTAAATGCAAAAACACTACACATCATAACTGGAAACTGTATTTTACGGTTCAAGAGACGTGAGTTTTTGTAAACATCAAAATCTCTCAAAATGGCTGACCTTTTAACAAAAAATGTTTTTACGGATAAATGTTTTGAGCCTATGAAGTCTGTAAAAATTTAGAAAATTATATATAAAAAAAGGTTGTGTCTTAACTAACCCGTGTGGAAATAATTCCTGACAGACTGGAATTATTCTAGGGCCAGTACTGGATTATTCGTGGCTTCTGTTCACGCCGAATTAAATTGGCGCTCTTTTGGCCCTATCTACACCTACTTAAGAAAAAAACCCATCACGCAGTTCTATATAGACCCACTAATGTCGCTAGCCAGAATTTGAAATCACAATATTATAAAAATTCCGTCTAAAATCTAGCTTGCCTCTAGAAATTAATTCTATTTGGACTTTGAAAAAGAAGACGTCATTTGAAAACTAATTAATAAAAGATAACAAAATGAGATTTGTTGCATATAATCGCGCCACTTTTAAAGTTTCACTAGTCTTCCGCAACATTTCCACAGTCCTCAAATCGAAGGAAATATAAGAAATAAAGTCGGTATAGTCCTTGAAATTGGCAGACATATATTTCCTAACCTCAAAATTTGTATTAGTATCACTGAGAAATTAAAGTTATTGAAGAACCTTATTATTAACTGTTATATTGTAACTTACTAATTGATCTTAAGATAGTACAGAAATAAAACTAATAGTAAGGAATTTATTTTATTTTTAGTCGATATTTTAGAGTTTGGTTTTCCAGGAAAGTAATTTTCCTTTTCGTATGACATCTATCCAGTACTTATGTGCATTAAAATGACATATTTCCCAACCTCAAATATTATACAGTGCCAGCTACAGCATTCAGTCTTCATCATGCAATGCAATTCTGCAAAAATTAAAAAGATTTTCCTAAAATCTTCCAGATTCTTTTTCGACGTAAGTGCGTTGGAATCGAGGCCCAACCTCGAAACTGGATTCTGTCATTTTACTCCATAAATACTAGAATTACATCTTTCCTACATAATCAGAACGTCGTCCTCTTTTCAATTAAATCTTTATTCGTAGCAGAATATTGGCTAATTCCAATAGTTCTTGTATAAGCTGTTTTCTTTTATTCTAACCCCAACATTCAAAAAATAACGTCTCACGTAAAAGCTATTGAAATTAGCCAATTTTTTTACTCCGAATAAAAATTTGGTTTAATGCAGGAATACGCCCTAATGATTTGAAAAAGATGTAATTCTAGTATTTATGGAGTAAAATCAGAATTCAATTTTGAGTTTTGCTCCTGATTCCAACACTCTTAACGAATTTTGAAATCTCCTAAGCTTACAATTTATCTTTTAAAATAAAGCCTGCAAACATAATTTTATTTGAATCATCTCTTTAAAAGTTTTAGAAAATTTACCAATTATATATTGTAGAAGCGAAATGTTAAGAACAGAGAAATGTCCAAATATGACCAAATATTTAAAATTAACATTTTCTTTTTTATCAATACTATTTAGAAACATTTTTCCGAAAAAGTACATACGAGCTATATTCCATTTTTTTGACAGAAATCTGGAATTTGTTAATATTCTCAATGTAACTCATAGTGCTTACGTATTATAGGAATGATTTAATTATTAAAGAAGTATTAAATTTGCAATCTAGGTCGCATACAGATCTTCTAGATTTTACTAGATTCACTAGAACGCGCCAGTACCGCTGGTGTAGATAGCGGATAGTCGATTGGAGCGTTACATTTGCGCATCGGTCCAGCATAGTTTCTCGAGATAGTGTCAGTATAGACTCGTGGCGATCTAGACTGCAACAGTATAGCGCCATTAATTATTTCCACACGGGTAGCGACTTTTCTGTTAAAAACTTACAAAATTGACCCAATATTCTGAATATTTCTAGTCTAAGTGTTATCAGACTGTTTTTAAATACAACTTTTGACTTCTGTTCCCAGTGGGCACACAATTTGGCGACGTCTTTACGACATCATTACGACATCTTTACGACATCTTTGCAACATCCTATGTCCATGTTGTTAAGGTGTCTTTGCGATATTGTAAAGACATAGTCAGATTATACGACTTATTTACGATATCGTAAAGACACCTTAACGATATGGACATAGGATGTCGTAAAGTTGTCGTAAAGATGTCATAACGACGTCGCCAAGCTTTGTGCCCATTGGGTTTCTCACAAGTTCTTAATCAAGTTATTTATTTGTATAAGCAGTTGTAGATCTCGTCAGTTTACTTAGGACTGAATTGTATTCTGTTTTTTTTTTTTTTTTTTTTTTTTTGAACGAATAATGAGTATGTCAGTGTGTGCTATTTATTGCGTATGCGATTTTGTTTAATTCAATAAAGCTTACGGTGTATCCAAATTTAAATAAAAGTTCCCCCCCCCCCCATCAGTGATTTCTTAATGCCCTTTCTGTAAACCCACTCATATTTTCTACAAAGCCCTAGAACGCATTTTACCCAACTGATCAGTAAACTGTATCTAACATTTCATATATTTTACATTTATGTGAATTCAAATGTCAAATACCAAGTACAGTATTAATTTAAGCACAGTTCCGAACATATTCGTTTCAATTTATCACACTTTCATATCCAACTGGAAATGGAACTTTATCAAAGTACGTCCCAAGTTTACTTAACTGAGCATGTTAAAAATTCTTTGATTTCTAGTCAAGAACTTCGAGTTCTGCTAGCACCTAATTGTTTTTAAATTCATGCAAAGTCAATACATATAATATGCTTGTATTAATTCCACTCGAATCTCGTTTTTTTCGTTAAATGGATAAATTTCAATTACATAGGGTTAAATATCGAACCATTGTAAAAAAAAAACTTAGGCTAATATTTTAAAAACTCCATGTCAGATAACACATGATCCATATAAAAGTTATTGCGCTCTGGCAAGCAAATGTCTTTCAGACACAGGTAATTTTTCAAGGTAATTTAAGGTGAATGTGTGATTTGTGGCTAATATTATGTTGATAAAGACAAGATATGGACATGAAATCAATATATAGCCAATGAAGGCAAGACATGAGCAAGACTTAGTCAATATGCAGAAAATAAAGGAAAGACATGAGACGGATTTTGTTAATATCTAGCCAAGGAAGTCAAGACTTGTGCAGTACGTAGTCAATGTCCAGTCAATGAACGCAATACATGTGCAAGACTTCGTCAACATCCGGCCAATGAAGGCAAGACATGTTATGGATGTTATCAATATCTAGCCAATGAAGTCTAGACATGACCAGGACTTACTCAATATGTAGCCAAGTAAGGCAAGACATTAATAGGATGTTGTCACTATCTAACTAATTAAGACAAGACATGTGCAGGATGTTGTCAATAACCAGAAAATGAAGGCATCACGCTTAGGGATAATATCGATCTCTATGAGAAAGGTTTCCGGGTATAGTTTATCTGATGCAAAATGATAATTGGTGTCAAAATATTAAGAAGAGCTCCCTCTTTCATGCTTTTTGATTTAACATTCAGTTTGCTTTCAATTATCATCTTGTTATGTAGGTGAATAGGTGCAA
>NC_046657.1:53432559-53484267 GCF_010883055.1 Belonocnema kinseyi
AAAGAGGGAGCTCTTCTTAATATTTTGACACCAAAATCATGTCGATACACCTTACCGACTGCGAGTAAAGCCACCCATGCTTTAACTTGACAGACTGTATTTTTATTTGCTTGTCAATTTTGAAACTTTAAAATTTGGAAATCGGTTTTCATAATGGAAAATCCTCTTGAAATAAGCTTTTAAATTTCATGCATTGTAAACTTGCAATAAAGAAGGTTTTACCACCATGGCAACCTGATTGTTAATTTCCAACTGTTTGCAGTTTCTAAAAAGGAACTCTTAAGAACTTCGAAATACGCTGAATTAAGTTACGCTACCCGTCATAATTGCCTGACACACAATATTTTAAAACAAAGAAGAAATAGTGAGTGAAATATGTGAGTGGCTTCATATCAATAGTCCTATTGCCAGGTTTAGAACATTGCAATATACTTTATCGCTTGTATGATGTCGAGTTGCAATATTTTTTGTAAGGCCTACTCGAATTATCGAGTATTGATGAGCCTTTTTTTAATGATGGAGAAGCGTTTTCAGAAAAAGAGTTCAATTCAATCAGTCCCATAACTCGTGAGCAATTCTAGGATTTATACACATATTGCGATGCTGTGCTCGATGCTGTGAAAGATGGATGGCTATATCGCTGTATAGGTAAAAAGTATTTGATGATGTTTTTGTGTAAGCTTCACCAAAGGCTGGGTGATGACTTTTTAAATGCAGGCAAAATGTGAGTTCCATTATCTCTACTGTGAGAAGATCTTTGATCACACTTATAGTTCCCAACAACATAGGGTTGACGGCAATAATACGGAAGCAGTATATCCACAGACCTGAAATTCCAAAAGCGATATGCCTATATAGATGGAACTTATGTATATGTCTGTAAACAAAGCAATTCAAAAGAGATCAGGGAACATACTGCGTTCATAAAGGTCGTCACTTAATTAAGCCAGACTAAGTCGCAGCTCCAAGTGGCTACATTTTGGGTATTCATAGGCCTTACTTTTCTTCCTCTCGAAATAATGTTGCTGCCATGCTTACTAGCAAAATCGAAATAGGTGTTAATGGTCTGCGAGAATGGTTGCAAAAAATTGTCTAGGTTTCATAATATTACGGATGCGGGTCGCGGGAAACGGTAGAATAATGTACCAAATGTCGTTTTGTTTCAACAAACTAATTTCCATTGTTGTCTGTACTGACCAGAGCGTCATCCAATATTGTCTTAAGTGGCTGAATCACTACTGATATTGCCTTAATACGCCAAACCATACAATAATGTTGCTATAACTGATTTAAACATTTCCGGATGTTGCCTTCGTTGGCCGTATCGCATCATAATCTTCCCTTAACTGGATAAAAAATACCAGAATATTGCTATTATTAACCTGCTTACTCTTTAATCTTGCCTTAACTTGCTCGATAAACCTCCGTTATTGTCTTAATCGGCAAAATCCTACACTGATATCGTGTAAATATTGTACAAAATATCAAAGGAACAGTGAGTTCCGCATAATCCCGAAGCGTGATGCCAAACAGTCCTCAAGGGTCTGTGGAAATCCTCTCACGTTCATGAAAAGTATCATTTCGTCTCTCTTATCTCGAAACCTGGCGTTTTTTTGACCTAGTGTATTAGGACTTTCTTAGGTTAGAATATTATACACTAGATTATACCACAATTTCATGCGAATTTGAGCTGGACCATATTTTCCATAGATTTGCGCGGGGTCCTTCATGAAATGTAAAAAAGCTGTTTGTTTTACGAATTTTTCGAGTTTACCTTGCAAAGGGAAAAAGCTATAACATTTGTTAACAAAGAAAAAAGAGGCGTAATTAAACTTCATATAAGGAGATGCACTTTTTAATTTCAGATTTGAAACTTATTTCTAAGGTCTCCAGGATCCAACGCGGTGTAGTGAGAACCATTTATTGATGGTCAAGAAATAAAATTAGAATTTTTTTCCGAATCTTGAAAATAGTTTGCTAGTTCAAAATAATTACAATACACTTACGTGGTGAAATGAATCTGAAAGGCGCATTATTGTTATGCGCTCTTACAAGTAGACCTGGCTGCTGATTATTTTGTGCTGGAAGATAAAATATAAGAATTTTATTAAATAGCATGTTTAATGAACCTGAAAATTTTGCAATCGGCTACCAACATCCCACTTATACCAAGTTTCAGATGAAAATGAGCACATTTTACATTTTTTGCCGTTCTATTGGATCTTCCATATGAATTTGTAAATATTACATCAAATTGGATGCCAGTGACTTTAAAAACTTCCCTTGTATAAAGTTTCATACAGGTGCCGCGAAAAATCGGATATTGGACACTGATATTGATACGCCTATATGAATACAGAAGCACGCCTACGTGAATAGCTAGAGAGCTGAACAAAAATTCATACGTCCAGCAAAACGATTGTCGATTTTATAAAAGGCAAGCGGTAAATTAACATAAAAGTCTCAAATTTGAAAAATGTGATACATTTTATATTATACTTTCACAAAATTTTCAGTTTTTATAAATTTTCAACATTATCATAAATTTTCAAGAATTTCATCAAGCCCCATACATTTCTTTAAGTTTCAGAAATTTAGCCTAAGCTATTGTGTATGCATCTGAAAAACTGCTAATTAAAATTACATGTGAATTACTTCACGTTTCCATAAATTTCTGTAAATGCTCATAAAATTCCAACATGGCTGATTTTCAAAAATTTATTGATTTTGTTATAAACATATAAGTGAATGAAAATGGTTTTATGGGAATTGGCGGATATTGATTCACACCATATTTCCAACAATTTATGGACCAAAAGAGTTCTTTAGTTTAATTCATAAAAAATCATAAATAACTTGTTATTTTAATTGCAATTTTTATAAATAAATATCTATATAAGGTATTTTTCATGAAATAAAGTTCGTTCTTCAGAATCGATTATATATAACTTGGAAATAAAACCTAAGTATCATTTTTGGTCACTAAATAAAACATATTAATTGTTTATACTACTTTAAATAACAAATGCACTACTTGGCTATTTTTGGAGGAACAAACTTGATTTTTTCTATGCAATTAACTGTAGATGACTAGCTTCTAAATTTCTATGGACATTTTGATTACAATGGACAATTTATTATTGTAAAAAACAATTATTTAGACAAATTTGTTTTATTTTATGTACTTCTAAATAAAATACCGCTTTCTCATGAAATTAAAAGTCAGTTATTTAGCAATGATTTTTGCTATGAATCGATAACATTTAAAAATTGTTTAAACTCCTTTTGTTTAATTCCTTTTCATAAGCTATTAAAAATTGATGTTTTATTAAAGGAACTAAATTAATACTTGACTTTCTCTTTCGGTTAACGAAATTGACCGGCATTATCGAAATTAACTTTAAAAACCACTTTTCTATAAAAGGTGCGTGGATGACATATTTACTATAGTTCCCACTGAAAAAATTGAAGAATTAAGTAAGACATTCAATAGTATAGAAGAATTCTTACAATTTACTTTTTAATTAGAAAATAAAGACACCTAAAATTATTTGGATCTATCAATTAAAAAAACTGAAAATGGAAGTTTCATTACCAATTGGTACAAAAAACCTTCATGGTCAGGGCAATATTTGAATTATAATTCACACCATCAATTTAACTAAAATGTTGGATTAATAAAATGACTAGTAGGTAGATGCATAATACTAAGCGATTTCAATTTTAGAGAAGAAAACTTAAAAGAATTAAAAATTACATTACAACAAAATAATTATCCACTACTACAAAACTGATTTACATGTTTTGTTACCATATGTACAAAGTTTATCAGAGAGATTAAAAAGTTCTTTGAAAAATTTCAAAATTAATGTATATTTTAGAAACAATCACAAACTGGAAAATTGTTTTATAAATAAGAAAGATTTTGAAAAAATTGAAGATTTGTCAAACGTAGTTCATTTAATAAAATGCAAAGTTTGAAAAAAAGTTTATATTGGTGAAACAGGTAGAAAGTTAAAAACAAAAATAGCTAAACATAAAAGAGATTGCGGGGTTGGCAATTTGAACAAAGGTTTGTCACAACACTCGTGAAACTTTGCTTCTTAATACTGAGAAGTTGTTTTAATTTTGATTTATTGTTAATTAAAATAAAAATAGTGGATCCTTAATGAACTATTAAGAAAAAAGTTGAAAAATGTGCCATTTACAGTTAATTACAAAAAAATTTAAATGCTGAAAAATAGCCAAATAATGCACTTGTTAATTAAGTTTTGTTGATGAATTATACAATTTAATGGATTCATAACAAAAAATCATTGCTAAATAACTGACTGTTTATTTCGTGAAAAAGGTATTTTATTTATAAATGCAAAAAATGATAAAAATGTGTTTAAACAATTGTTGTTTACAACAGTAAATTTTTTACTGTCATCAAAGTGTGCTTAAAAATTTAGAAGATAGTCATTTACAATCAATTTCGTCGAAAAAATCAAGTTTGTACCTCCACAAATAGCCAAAAAGTGCATCTGTGCATCTGTGCGAAAGTGCATCCATTTTTATTCACTTATTAGTTTATAACATATTCAATTAATATTTTAAAGTTCGCATTGCTATTGGACATCTTTTTTAGATAGTTGCTTTTGGTTTTTCTAGGTATTTTCTATTGAATAAAATCACGGATGACAGTTTATCCGAAATCTTATTAGTTTTGGATTTGAAAAAAGTTAAAATCGGATAATGATTATCCTATGTAAATAAATTAGTCCACGGACGTTGTTTGTGCCCCACTGCGCCGCACAGTGTGCTGGATTAGGAAGTTACTATTCAAAATCGCCGACAGCCTACAATTATTTTTAGAAGTGGTCAGCAATAATAGCATAAAGAAACATTGAGGGAAAATGAGACATTTTTTAATTATTATTTTTTATCTTAATTTAAATAACTTAATATAGTTAAGCCTATTCTCGATTGAAATGAATTTTTAAGTATCTGAAGAACATACACAATGAACATTATATAAAATCTAACTGTTATAAACAAATTATATTAACAAAATATCAAAATAGTGAAAATTTTGCTTGCAAAGTATATTTGTAAGTTGAAATTGATTGATTTGATCGACCCTATTTTATAAACTAGTTGTATATCATTTGTTTACTTGGTAGGTAAATTTTATAAATAAATGAATAGTTTGACCATTTACAGATTTTATGTAAACTATTTTGTTTCTTATAATCTTAAAATTCTGTTAGTAGTGATGTTAGTCATGAGGATGTTTCATTCGGTATTATTTGTTTGTTTTACAGAGGTGTAGAGGTGTGTTAGCAATTTGCAGACAAAAAGTAATCTTTTTTATTATTGCTTTTTCATGTTATAACTGGAAACAGTTTCTAACGTTCTGGAACAATTATAAATAAAAATAGCCTATAAATGGTCTATAAATGGCCCAACTATGCATTTATTCATAAAAGAAACGCATAGTATCGAACGAGAAGTCTTCAGCACTAAACAACATGGCTTACAGAATTTTAAAACGATTAGAAAGAAAAAGATTTCTTTCTGTTTATAAATGAAAAGAATTTGCATTTGTTTATAAAATTAACAAATGCTATCGAGTGGCAAATATTTACCACTAAGTATTACCACTAACATAATTTAAAGATACTAAGAAAGAAAAACGATTACTTTCGGCCGATAAGTACATAAACTATGCCTTTGTTAATACGATTTGTTCATAAAATAAAAAAATTGTAGGAGACAAAAAATTTTCATGCTCAAATAGGATCGTGTCGATAAAATCAAGCAATTTCAACTTACAAATATACTTTGCAGGTGAAATTTCCACGATGTGAATATTTTGTTATGATAATTTTTTTGTAACTAAGAGATTCGATATCCTGTTAATTATTTATATTCTTCAGATACTTTGACATTCATTTTCATCGCCAATGGGATTGATGGAGTTATTGTTTATCTATATAAAAAGTACATAAGAATCAAAATTAAAAGATCTAATCCGTAGACGCTCTTATGCAACTATTGCTGAATGCTTCTAAAAAAATTTGAAAATCGGTGAAGAGTTTTACGCTGTAGGTGATTTTGAATGATATATTCCCAACAAATCCCACTGTGCGCCTTTAAGCGTAAACAATTTATTGTCACTTAAGAAATGAAATTGAGATTTTTCTGAGTTACGAACATTTGTTGATAGTTCAAAAGAATTATAATATGCTTACGGTGATGAATCGAACTTGAAGCGTGGTCGGCGTTTTGAAGACTCAGTCCCGTGAATAACTGACGGACCTGCCGCTCATCCTCATTAGCTGTAACATATAATGGAGGAATTTTTTTCCAGAATTTTTTTTAACAAATCCTAAAAATTTTGTATTGTGTACCGAAAAACCCTACTTTTACCAAATTTAGGATAAAAGCATATACATTTAACAATTGTTCACGTTATATTGTATGCCCCATTGTAATTTGTTGATTTTGAGATAAAATTCGATACCAGCGAATTAAAAAAAAACCGCCTTGGACAAAGTTTCATACAGCTGCCGCGAGAAATCAATTTTTTAGAACTATGATTATTCGTACGCCTCGACGGATGTAGTATTATTTGAAACATTATTTTGAACCGGGTTTTAAAGCAACGCAGGAAAACGCCTACGAGAATAGCTGGAGAGCCGGCAAACATCAAAAAGCCATAGAAAGGCATGCACAAAAATTTTCAGCACGATTCCAGAAAAATATTTCGTATGCGTCCGGAGGAACTGTTAATAAAAATTACATGTGAATTACTTAGTGCTTCTACAAATTTCCGTAAATGCTCATAAAATTATCATTAATTTCCAAAATTTCTTATAAATTATAATAAATTTCATCAAATTCGAATGAATTTCCACAGATATGTACTTTATAAATTAAAACTCAAAACTACTTTCAAATGTCTCTAGGAGCTAATGACTTTCTAGACAGAAATAATTTATTGGCAATTAAGAAATTAAATTTTAATTTTTCTGTAAATTTTAAAAAGAAAATTTACAGTTGAAAAAATTGCAATATACAAACATGAATCGCTAGAGCTTGAACTGCTAGAACTCACCTGCTTTTTGTCCATCTGGCTCCTCAATAACTCCGCCTGTAAGATATAATATGGGGATTTTTATTAAAGAATTTTTTCAATGAATCCTAAAAATTTTCTATTACTCCAAAATGAAGATAGCCCAGTGTACTCCCAAAGGGATTTAATATTGAGAAAACCATAAAGGGTCCAAATTTCGATAAAATAAATATAAATATATTTAGAGAAACGACATACCCTAAATTGTGTATTTATCTAGTATTATGTTGTTTTTACTTATTGCTTATAGAAAAAAATTCAAACGCGTACAAGCATGCGCACAGATTTTTTAAACTGAAGGTCAAAACATCGACAACGTTAATTTGGTGCTAGTGACTTCTTTTTTGTTAAAGCTCCTTCGGCTTTAACGAATATATTCTCATCGCGTATCTCGTGCTGTATCTACAAATCAGCCTTACCTTTTTTTAATTCAAAATTAAATCTCCACATCAGTGACTCACGAAACTTCGATTAATCAGTGTTTGGGGCAGGGGGCAATTAGTTTCATCTAAACCCACTAATATTAAGCCATTTAAGCAAAAAAATTGAAAAAAGCTGCTAAGATTTCTAAGAGGGTTATTGAGCCTGATTTTTCAATTAGATTTTTAATTTTTCCAAATAAACAAATATGACGACAAAATAGCCATTTTATCTATTTGACGTTCTCGGTGCTCGTCAATACCAGAAAAAGTATTGAAATCACCTTAGTTTCATAGAATAATATGAGCTAAGTATGTTCCAATATTATATAATAAACAACAAAATTTGATAAGCAAATTATTTGTTGAAAAAATATTTTGTATGATTTTCCATAATCCTACGGGTTTTCAATTTATATTAAAAGAAATTTGAATAGAAATTATATGATTTAAAAAAAATTTTCTTTCAAGATTTTAATTCTTTACATTATAAACAAATGTAATCAACAAATGCAGTCATCAGGAATTTTTCAAAAGAAAAATTAGTTTTTTTATGTACGTTTTTATAAATTAGGAACTTTATATTAATTTGAGCAAAACTCATAATTTGTGGAATAATCGTATGATTTTTCAAAAACAAATTTAATGAACAAATTCATTATTCGAACATTTGTCGGCAGGAATATTCGGGGTTTTCAATGCCAGTCTTTTCAGTTGGGAACTTTATTAGAATTTCAGCAACATTCATAATGACTTGATAAATTGTATAATTGCTTTGAACAAATTCAATCAACAAATGCATCAATCAGGCATTTGTCTATAGAAAAACTCGATTTTTCTATGGGAACTTTTTAAATTATGATATCGGAAAAAAATGTAAGGATATCTTTGCATAATTTCCGTGGATATATTTTCAGGCTTAATCAACTTCAGGCTTGAATCCACTGGAGTAGTGACAGATTTTGATAGCGAACTTCTCCAAAATATCTTTGATATATCTTCCTTGTGTAATCTTTATCTTCCCCTCGATGTGAGCTAATTCTATTCCTAGACAGTAGTGGATTTCTTGAGGATCTTTCATCTCAAACTGTGACATCAAGAACTGCTTCAGATTTGTGATCAATTGGATGTTCTTAGATGCTACTAATATATCATCAACATAAGTTGCTAAGATAAGAAGATCCAATCCCTTTTTATCGAGGTAGATACAAGGATTAGCACTAGAGGATTTTAAGCCGAAACTCCTCAACGTTTCGTTAAATTTGAGATTCCATTAAAGTCCAGATTGAAGAAAACCGTATAAAGCCTTCTTTAATCGACATACTTTATTTCCTTTCTTGATTTCGTAAAGCATTTCCAGAGCTTGATCATAAAGTTTTTTATTCCACTTGCACTTAATTGTGTGATATCATTTAACATTTCTTCAATAAGGTTAGGTAGATTCATGTGCATTTCTTTTGCAATCTCATCATTTAAGTAAGCAGATGATACATCTAGTTGATGTATCTTCATGTCCATCTCGACGGCTAGTGCCAACAATAGTCGGACAGAACTGATGCGACAGACTGGGACAAATGTTTCATTATAATCTACACCTGGCCGTTGAGTGAATCCTTGAGCTACTAGGTGAGCTTTTTTCTTTTTCGGTGTTCTATCGACATTCTACTTGATTCGCAGAATTAATCGATTGCTTATGATTTGAATTATTTTTGGTCCAACAGGTCCTCTTCTAGCTATACGTGAAGGTTCTCCTTCCTCGTTCGCTTCTTTAATATTTTTAAAATTTTCAACTTCAATTACTTCATCTTCGGCTTGATGAATTTGGTGTTGAGCATCTCCATCGATGTTGATGTAGTCAATATTATTTATTGGTAGCTCGCGATCATCCACCGATTAAAATTCTTCTTCTTGCTCCAGTACCTTTAATTTCAGTTTTATTTTATGGAGCACATCTTCTGCAACGAAGTTTTCGAATATTTGATTAACCTCAAATTCATCGAGAAATTGGATATCACGTGTAGCTTCTACAGTTCCGGTGTCAGGTAACCATACTCTGTATGCTTTCTTTTCTTCGGAATATCCAATAAATATTCATTTTCTAGATGTGTAAGAGCTTGCGATCCAAAAACTCTAAAATACGATACTACAGGTAGTTTTCCTGTCCAGTTCCACAACGGTATGTCTTCATTAAGAGATATTAAAGGGCATCGATTTCGGACGTGATTTGCTGTTACAATAGCTTCAGCCCCGAAATGTGGTAAAACGTTAGCTTAAATCATCATACAGGTAGCCGTTTCTATTAATGTTCTGTTTTTTTCTTTCAGCTACAGCATTTTGATGTAGAGTATGTTTAACAGTTAATCTCCTTTTAATTCCGGTTAATCTCAGGTAATCATTGAAGTTTTTATTTAAAGATTCAGTCACATTGTCTGATTGCAAGTTCTTTATTTTCTTACCAGTTTGATTTCCAACCATATTTTTATAATCTTGAAATGCGGATAGAGTCTCGCTTTTCTCCCTGAGAAACCATACTTCACACCATCGAGTATGATCATCTATAAAGACAACCATATAATTTGCTCCTCCTAGAGATGCTGTCCTCATTGGACCACACAAATCAGTATGCACTATTTCTAGTGTTTCTGTGGATTTGGTAGATTTTTTTGAAAACGGTTTCCACGTAATTTTTCTCTTACAGAAAACTTCACATGGCCGTAGTTTCGCATTTTTATGTAGCCTAATTCCATGAGCAGGATTCTTCGTGATTAAATCCTTCAAAATTCTTTCATTTAGATGTCCAAATGGTTTGTGCCAGACTATTAAATTTTTTAGTACTAATTTTACGATAATATTTCCTGTCTGTTTAATGTGCTCAGATATATAGTATAAATTATTAACTCGTATAGGCCTCAACTTAATATCTTTTTTATTATTTACCACTACAGCAGGTTCTTTATCAAAAATGACTAGGAACCCTTTGTCAGTCATTTTTGCAAAAGACATAAATTTGTTCGTAACTCTAGAACAAAAAGGGTATTATCTAATCTTAAGACTTTAGATTTCTCACATCTGATAACGTCAACTTCACCAAACCTTTGGCATTAACTTTTGCTAAAGCGCTGCTTGCCAGATTTAGTGTTGTATGGTCCGACTTTTCCAGGGTTACGAACTTCTTCTGATCCAAACACATGTGCGATGGGCAGCCACTGGCCATACACAAAATATTCATTCCATTTTCAGCTTTTAAGGCTAAATCTGCAAAAGCTTCTTTCACCACTGAGAAAATTATTCCTTCACAGCTCGTCGCTTCCTTTCTTGCTAGCAATCCTGTCTCTCCGACGTTTCCAGTGCTTTCACTCTTCGACAAACAATCTGAAATCTTGTGACCCATTTCCTTACAATGAAAGCACTTGATTTTCTTTTGCTCATCATTTCCCCTGAATTCACGTTAATTGAAAAAAAATTCGTTTGTACCAAGGAATCTGGAACAAATTCCATATTCTTCTTCCGTGAGTCACTTTCCTCTAGAATTTTAATTTTCAAAACCTCTGGTGTAGGGAGCTCATCTCTTGACTTTATTGCGCAAGTGAAGTTGTGAAAACTCTTCGGTAAACTTGGAAGTAACAAGATTGCCAACAAATCGGATTAATTTCAACAGCCATGTCGCCTAATTTCTCGACGACACCAAAGACATTTTCTATATGTGTACGTATATCTTCGTCATCTTCCATTCGTTACATTGTTAAATGTGACAAAAATGAAGCTTTTTTTGTCGGACCTTTTATTGATAAATTGACTCCAATTTACTACATATTTCGTGGGAAGCCCTGCAGCTTTTAATTTGTTTCAGTTCTGATTGACCAATAGCTGACATTATATCTGACTTAGCGATACGATCTGCAGTGTCCAAAGCCTTCACCGCTGCTTTTAAAACTTCGCCATTAGCTGTGACTTCTGGTCGTTTATTTTTACCACACATATTCCCAAGTATCAATTTTAATTAAAAGAGCTTTTACCTTGTTTCTCTAGGTTTCGTACTTCTTTTTAGCAAGCATCTTAAGTCGAATTAAGTTTCTTGAGCCCATAACCCGTTAAAACTAGGCTAAATCTATTACAGCAAATAGTACTTCAATATTTCTTTATTATATTATGTATTCAATAGAAACTGAGAATATAAACAAATGTCAGAGAGACTTAAAAAAAAGTTGTAAATAATGTAAATGACCATATGAAGTTAGGTTCGCAGGTAAACATCATAAACAAAACAATTCTTAAGAGCGGATTTCAAGAATTTGATGTTCCAACATGTCCATCGACAGACGCCCGCGAATAATGCATTCGTTTATTGAATGTGTTTTAAAAAAAATAAAATATATAGACCAATTATGAATTTTGCTGAAATCATCATGAACTTCTCATTAAAAATCATAAAATTTGTCAACTTATTATGAATGTTGCTGAAACTGTCATGATGTTCCCAACTGAAAAGACTGGCATTGAAAAACTCGAATTTTTCTGACGACAAATACCCGAATAATGTATTTGTTCATTCAATTTGTTTTAAAAAAATAATACGATTATTCAGCAAATTATGAATTTTGTTTAAATCATCATAAAGTTCTAAATTTATAGAAATGAGCATCGGGAACGGCAAATAAATAAAATGTTTTTTTTTCGTCAGATGTGTTTATTTGTACAAATTCAAAATCTAATTTAAAAAATCAGGCTGGACAACCCTCTTAGAAATCTTAACAGCTTTTTTTCAATTTTTTTTGCTTCAATCGCCTAATATTTGTAGGCTTACGAGGGCTGTCCCAAAAGTATCCGACCTACCTCGATTTGTCGGCGTTTGCTTTATTCTTCGTCAACCGGGGGGTGACATCCTTCGAAGTAGTCCCTATTTGATTGAACAAGAAGCTCATATAGATGTTTCCACTTATTAAAGTAATCTTGAAAGTCGGACTTCGGAATCGCCTTGAGTGCATTCGTCGCATTAGTTTCAACAGTCTCTTTATCGTCGAATCCATGTCCCTTAAGCGGCATGCAGCAGTATTTATTGAAAAACAGTGTTGCTCAGCTCCGCCAGCCTCCATACAGTCCCGATACAATCTAAATTTCAAGAGTGCTTTAATAAGTGGAAACATCGACATGGGCGTCTTGTTCAATCAAATGGTGACTACTTTAAAGGATGCCACCCCCCGGATGACGAAGAATAAATCATGCGCCGAGAAAGCGAGATAGGTCGGTTACTTTTGGGACAGCCCACGTAGTTGAAACCAATCGCCCTGCTCCCCAAACCCTCATGAATCGAAGTTTCGTGGCTCTGGGTATCTATTGCCGCCTACATCCCATTGTATTGAACACCCCTGAACGGGATCTTGAGTTAGACGGCCACAGAACAGAAAGATGTGGTATGTTTGGATTTCTCAGGCCGACTGCAAAGAAAGGACGCTGGGAAGACCTGCTGCAGTTGTTCCACATTTCGAAGTACTTAAAAAATTTTAATGGGAGAGAAATGTCGCTTGGGCGACAAGCTGCAGTTTTATCATCCTTAGAACTTATTAGAAAATTTTCTTGGTGGAGAGATGCCGCTGGGGATGCTTGCCGCTGTTTTGTGATCTTTCGAAGTACATACAAAAATTTTTTTGCAGAGAAACTCGGCTGTAGATTCTTGCCGCAGTTTTGCCATCTTTGGAAGTACTAATCAAATTTTCTTGAGAGATAGACGCCACGGGGGACACTTGGCGCTATTTTGCAATCTTTGGAAGTACTTAACCAATTTTCTGGAGAGATAGATGCTACTGGGGAGACTTACCATAAGTTTACCCAACGGAGTTTGGTAAAGTTTCTCGAACTATTTTTCTCCGTGTAACATGTTTTTGTTGTTGGAAAGTAGAGGTTCATTTCCGAAGTGATTTTTCACGTAGAATCCGAATCTGGGTCAGAATCGGCCCATCACATCAGGATTTTAAGATATTTGAGGTCATGTACCCAAAAAATGGTGTTTTCGGCTACTTTTAAGGTTATTAACGGAAGACACCAAATTTTTTGGGATTTTTTCTTCAATTGTATCATATGGCACTGCTCTTTCTCTTTAATTTGAGAGTTGCAGAGTTAAATTACCATTTTTCTTTACCAGGTTACGCCAATCTAAAATTACGAGATATGTCAGTATTCATTTTCACGCGCTCACTTCAACAATATTCATATATGTAATCCTATATTGCCAACCCTGCTAGAAGCTTCTAGCAACTTAAAAATAGATTTCAGACATATATTTCTGTGTCGCAGAGAACGTTCACAGAATTGCGCAAGTGCCGCAAACTTTTTGAGGTTATAGATCCTCTAAGAAGAGTTTAGACACGTTCCACCCTCCAATAGTCGCCGCTGTACTCAAACTTTGATATTTTCACCGGGCGCGAAAAGCTTGAACTGTTTTATTTTTTATTAATTCTTTTGTTTATGAAATCTTTAAAGTTTATGCGTTTCAAAGTGAATATTATTTCTCTTAACCTCAATAACTAACCTTCCCAATAATTTATCACGTTCTTGTCCAAATTCTGTCTCTATTATGTATTAAATCATCTTAAAAATAAAATTGTGATTTGAAAATAGTGCTAACTCGTTCTAGCCAAAACTCATAAAAATTTAACTAGTTCCGATACAGCGGCGCCAATCAGATCTGGAGTAACCAGTGTCTCAAGTCTCCTTTGAGGATCTCTAGTTGAGGTGATTGAAAAGGGGGAAAAGTAATGACATTATATGGGCCAGGCATAAGTAAAAAAATGGAAGCAAAGCGGAAACGATATCAGCTAATTCGCCATATTGAATAAGTGCACAGCAGGTATGTGCGAGTTGGACGAAATTGGAACTTTTTCAGCTAGACGATGTATGAATTGGATCATGTTTAGCATAATAGCAGTATTACATATCTGGTATTCTTAAATCATGCCGTAGTTAACTTCTGACAGCCGTAGCAAGCTTTCATGGTTTGTCTGAGCATCCGCTATGTACAAGATATGTAAGTTTTATTCTCAGGAAACTTCTCAAAAGTAAGTAAGGAATTATTCACTGCATTATGCGGTACGTCTAATTCGCAAGAAACGTGTTAAAGGTACTAAGATAATTTTTTCAAAAACTAAAAATTTCAACACTCAAATGAAGATAACACAGCCACCAAAAAAAAGTGTGCGGATCTGGTAACAAGACACACGTATTCCTATGGCTTTTGGGCGCTGAATTCAAATTCGGTATCAAGAATCACCCATCACGTCATGGTTGAGCCATAATCTCAAAAAATCACGGAAAATCATGCACTGAGGCAAATAAATTTCAAAATAAAGCCAGTGATGCAAATTTTCACTACAAAAACATGTCGACAACTGTGAAGGATCAACCCTTGCCTGATATCAACTTATTTAACATAACTTGACCCAACAGAACCTGACCTCACCTAACCTGAATTAACAGAAATTTATTGAACTGCACGTAAAGCTCTGGAAGCATATTTTCCCAGTAGCAAATGTGTGCTACATCGAATGGGTCAACTCGAGCCTAATAACCTAAAAATAAATCTAACCTAGCCTAACCTAACCTCACGAAACACAATTAAACTGATTGTGTTGTCCCGTTGTATTTGCGGTACCGCTTCATTCAGCTTCGGCTTAACCTACATAGAGGTTTAACCTATCCTAACTTAACAAAACCTGACCTAACCTAACCGATTACGCTGGCAACCCTGTTCTTGCGTACTTTCATATTTTGACATTAATAGCAGTAAATGTCTGGAGTTTCGTAACCGCTTGTTGCTAGCATTATTCGCCTGTGTCTGTAACCAGGGCACCTCCACGTGGTGACGGTGGACAACGGATCCAGATTGGCTGAGTCCCTGGGTAAACAGCGTCCCTGCCGTCATGGCAGACACAGGTAAAAAGTATATTACGATGCAGGGAAAACCCCCAGTATCGGCGTCTGGTCAGGGTGGGAAAGTGGGCTCTCCGCCGTCGTCATCATGCAACTGTAGCTCTTAATCAATGGATCACTTGGTTGGTGTAGAGTCTCATGTTACAAGGAAAAAAACCGCGAGCATTTGTCTGCAGCGCATGTCTGCAGGAATAGCTCAGATTCATTCTGTTACATTTGCAGTAAATATGAAGTGAGCAGTTTGCGAAAATCAATCGACGAGGAAGTGAAAAATCTTTACGAAAAGTGTTTTGACCGTAAATTGCTGCACCAAGAAACAAAATGGGTTCCTCACGTCATTTGCAATTCCTGCAGACTTATGTTGTTTCATATAAAAAATTCAAACAACGAAAAGTACCGCAAGTACTCTACACCAACCACATGGGAAAAACCCGTTATTGCGAAGGACTGCTACTTTTGCATGAATTCCGTCAAAGGGTTCAACGCCAAAAATAAAAATAACATTTCGTACATCAATGTGTGCACAGTCACAAGAGTAATTGAAATCAATAAAAATGCACGCCAGACTGATTTAAGCGCTTTAGAAGATAATAGGATGGAAGTTGAAAGCCAACGTCATGGAGACGGTAGTGAAACCAGTGATCGAACAGAAAATAGTTCTGATGATTCCGACGAAAATGACGAAAAAGATGACGCATAGGGCGTGCAGAAAATGAAATTGAAGGTTCCAATATTAGTGTCGCTACTAGAACTGAATAATTTTATCAGAGATCTTGGATTACCGAAAGACGGCGCTGAATTTGCCGCTTCATTTTTAAAAAGAATAAATCTTCTAGAGCCAATGACAAAAATTTCATTCTATCGCGACAGGGTCAAAGAATTCAGAAAGTTTTTCGTTAAAGACGAAGAGACGCCTCTAGTGTACTGCACTGACGTTAACGTTATAATGAATCACTTGAAGAAAAATGTGTACAGAGACGAAGAATGGTGACTTTTCATTGATTCGTCAAAACGCAGCATTTAGGCTGTTTTACTACATAACACGAATACTTACTTACGCTCCTATCCCTATAGCTCACTCAACGGTCATCAAAGAAGAATATAACAATGTTAAAATGCTTCTTGAAAAAGTTAATTAAACGAATCACAAATGGCAAATATGTGGTGATCTCAAAATCATAACAATGATATTAGGCTATAAATCGGGTTTCACGAGAGAGGCATGCTTTATATGCCTGTGGAATAGCAGAGATCGAGCCAATCATTACAGCAAAAAACATTGGCCTATAAGAGATTCATTCAAATCTGGTTCTCATAATATCATCAACCAAAGCCTCGTTGATCCAGAAAAAATTTTACTACCCCCCCCCCCCCCCCCCCCCCCCCCCCACACACACACACATAAAGCTTGGGCTCATGAAGCAATTTGTCAAGGCGTTAGACAAAGATGGAGAATGATATAAGTATATATCCCTTAAATTCCCTAATGTTTCAAACGCTAAATTGAAAGAAGGAGTCTTTGATGGACCACAGTTTCGAATATTGACAAGAGATACAAATTTCTTGAGACACGTGACGAAAATTGAAATGGACGCTTGGGAAAGTTTTAAAGCAGTAAACGCAAATTTCCTCGGCAACAAAAGAAGTCCAGACTACGAGAATATTCTTGGGAAAATGATAAGAAACTACAAAAAGTTAGGCTGCTTGATGAATTTAAAACTTCACTTTCTAGATTCCCATCTGCATAAGTTTCCAGAAAATGTTGGTGATTTCAGCGAAGAACAAGGGGAACACAACGCAAACGGAACACAACGAAAACACAACGGAGCAACACAATCAGTTTAATTGTGTTTCGTGAGGTTAGGTTAGGTTAGGCTAGGTTAGAGTAATTTCTAGGTTAGGCTCGAGTTGACCCATTCGATATAGCATACATTTGCTACTGGGAAAATACGCTTCCAGAACTTTACGTGTAGTTCAATAAATTTCTGTTAATTCAGGTTAGGCGAGGTCAGGTTCTGTTGGGTAAAGTTAAGTTAAATAAGTTGATATCAGGCAAGGGCTGATGCTTCACAGTTGTCGACATGTTTTTGAAGTAAAAATTTGCATCACTGGCATTATTTTGAAATTTATTTGCCTCAGTGCATGATTTTTCGTCACTTTTTGAGGTTATGGCTCAACCATGATGAGATGGGTGATTTTTGATACCGAATTTGAATTCAGCACCCCAAAATCCATGGGAATACGTATGTTTTGTTACCAGATCCGCACACTCTTTTTGTGTGTGACAGAAACTACAAATTACTTTAGCAAAAATATGATAGGCAGCGAGGTATTTAATAACTTGTTCAGTTGTTTTTAATACCATTTTTATTCTCTGGTTATAAAAACTTGGGTGATTACTTTATTCCTACAAATATCACCTTGAACGTTGCCGTGCAAGCTTTCCTTAAAAGTGCTTTTCAATATTCCATGAAAATTGCGTTTCATTATTCAAAAGAATCAAATTGTTTCATTTCGAACGGATTCAGAATCGCCCTCTAAAGTCAGTAAAGTATTCTTCGCGTTTAATTACTTCAACTGAATTTTAATCATAATGTTATTCATAGTATATTACTTACCATTTCTACATGATGCCTAAAAAATCTCTATATATATAATTTAAAATTTGTCATAAGGACAACCGCAGGATTTCGCCGGGAGCGGGTGCTAATCTGAAAAATTGCACCTGCTTCCAGCGAAATCGCGGTAAAATTTCAGCCACAACCACGTCTCACAACCATGAGATAGGTGGTTACAGTCTGTTCAGGAATCAATACGACGATCCAGCAAAAGCCCCGTGCACCCTAAGAACACGGAGCGACCCAAGGACAACCGCCTTCTGCATTTTTCCCGCAAGTGTTCTAGCATATTGTTGACACGCAGGGATGCTTTTTAGGCCATTAGCAAGTGAAAGCTTGGCACCTCCAAGAGCGCCGATGATAAGGACGATCAGTTTAACAGAATATTCCGGGTACAATCGTTGCAACTCCCTTATAAGGGCTCGATACCTCTCTTTCTTTTCATTCTCCTTGGCTGTGATGTTTTCGTCAGCTGGTGCCGAAAATTCGATAACGAACATGGTTCGCTTCTCGAAGTCAAGAAGAACCATGTCAGACCTCGAGTGAGCAACAGAAACAATTGTCGAGAATATAAAGTTGCAGTATATGCGGCACTTCCCATTCTCGACAATTGACTCAATTTCCCTAGGAGCATTTAGAGGAGTGATATTAAGGTGAATACCGTAGGAGTAACAGAGATGGTAATAAAGCACTCTTAGTGCCGCATTGTGCCTTTGAATGTAGGTCGTTCCCGCGTCAGTTGGACAACTAGATAGTATGTGAGCTAAATGCTCGGGGTGTGCATGGCACGCCCTGCAGCTATTATCGGGAATGTTTTGGCTCAAAATGTGGCTGCTTTGTACAGAAATGCTCCTTTGCCCACTTCTTCGTGATTCCTGACCATTTTAAGAAGAGGGTCTCTTCCATTTGCAACTCTATGTGCTGCAGCCAGAATAATCCTGTTGTGAAGAAATTCAAGACTCAATATTCAGCGACCCCCTTGACGGCGTGAGATGTACAGTCGCGGAACGGAAGACTTAAGATGCATGCTTTTGTTCATGTGCATAACCTTTCTTGTCTCGATATCAAGAGATCTGAGCTCGTTCTTCGTCCGTGGAACTACTCCAAATGAATAGAGTAGTGCCGGGACGGCAAGCATGTTCGTTGCAGATACTTTGTTCCTCGCCGACAGTTCGGAAGACCAAATCCGTCGGATGAGACTTTTGTTATCTGCTTCGGAGAGTATCCTTTACAGATGTCACATCCTGAATGCAGATTTGTGGCACGCTCAGGTATGTGTAAGTCTCTCCAGCGCAAAGGTGTCATATGGCGCTTCTATCAACGAGCTCAGGATCTTCAGGGATGCCATTAAGTTTTCCTCGCTTCAAATAAACCTTGGGGCATTTTTCTAACCCAAATTTCAGTTCAATTTCCTTAGTATATCGTTCGACAATACCTGGAGCTAGATGTAGTAGTTGTTCTGTGTTTTTGGCATAGATCTTAAGATCGTCTATGTAAAATACATGAGTGTCCTTGTACTTTTGATAAGCCTGCTTTCCCTCCACTCTAGACTTTTCTTAGCGTCAGATAGTATCCGTCTTTTCACAACAATATGCTGCCTGGTGGTCAGCAGCTTTGACTTGTTAAGCCAGATGTGATACAGTCAATCACACACTGAATGCGGGACGCGTACTATCTTGCCAAGCCTATTTTTATGGCGGTGGTCCGATATGTGAGCGGTACGTAGCCAGCCCGCACCGCCGAACGCCACAGAGCGACAGATCGCGCATGATTGGTTGGTACTTTGTGTGCGTACACGGCCGGATCATGTGTGAGCTGTTTACAGCACACTGCACACGTATTTTCTTGGGCAAACACCTTAAAGAGGAATGGCACATTGCTGACGATATGTGAGAGGTACCAGTGAAACGGAGAATTGATTATTTTACGATTCACCAAGAAGTATCTGGTTATCGATTAAAAAAAGACGGTTAATCCTAATGATACTATTGGGATCCGCTGCGCTTTAATACGCCATCTATTTTTTCAATGCGGCCAAAATGTGAACTCGCGAAACCATGAGTTAAGATTTTGATTTTAGTTCGAGCTTAACAACCATTTTTAATTATTTCGCATAGTTTAAACTAATAAGGAGATGAAAAAAATTAATATTTATTGGAAACTAAGTGTTACATATGTCTAATTTTCATCATATACTCGTACAACAAAAAACACGATTTATGTTGAAACTGTTTTTGTAAAAAAAAATCATTATCATTATGCAGATTCGTTTCTGTAAAACGGAACCTGCACTTCTCCATTCAGTTTGACATTGTGCAAACTACATTTAATTGAGAACTTGAAACGATTCATGCGTTTCTTTTGTCAATCGTAAAAAAAACGAATTGAACTTAATTTAGTTTTTTGACGTTGAGCTCTCCTATTCAGAATGGCATAAAACTATAGAACAATTACATCTGCAAATGTGGCTTAGCAGATTAAATAAAGTCCAAATAGCTGACCAATTCAAAGGGTCCCAAAACAATTGAAATGCAACTTTGCCAATCTGGAATTTGAAGAAACACATTTCAAAGAGCTCTACTTCAATCGTAACTTTTTTCGTGGGTTGCTTTCTCCCGCAGCATTCAACGAAGTGAAGTTAGCTGACGATCAAGTGAAAATACCAAATAGGCATTCACACGGAAGAAAGTGAAGTTAGCTGGTGATTCAGTGAATACACGTAATATCCATTCTTACATTTGCTTTGTTGATAACTCACCTTTTTTCATTGAAAACTCCATTATTTTATGAAAAGTTTCAAGTAAAGTGGAATCGTTAGCATATACTCTGAGATGTATATCGGTGGCGTAGCACACAATGAGATGGATTATTCATAATTTACCTTTCAGACGATTTTTGCAAATTAAACGTACCGCATAATGCAATGGATATTTCATCCGTTACCTTTAAGGCGTTTCTAGCGAATTAAAAGTACCGCACAATGCAGTCGATAATTCATCATTTCCATTTGAGAAGTTTCTTGAGAATAAAACTTACATGTCTTGTTCATAGCGGATGGTCAGAAAAACCATGAAAGTTTTATCCGGAATGCTGATACGTTCGACAATTACTCTTACCGAACAATAATTTTTAGCCCATGCAGGGAATCGGATCATCGCGCTTGTATAATGCAATCGTTTAACCATTAAAGTGCATACTTTTAGTGTTAAACTAGATCGTCTAAAGTGAAACGAATCTGCTTTTAAAGTATTCTACTTTAACGATTAAAGGACCGACTTTATCGCCTAGACGAAGTTTCTGATAGTGCATATCTGTAATACGCTTATAAATCTAACCATGATCGAATCCATACATGGTCCAGCCAAATAAGTTCCAATTTCATCCAACTCGCGCATAGTATACCAGCGACACGATCATCTTATTTACCATTCAACACAGCCGCCAGCTGTGCACTTATTCAATATGCCGTTGTAGCTGGTATCGTTTGCGATTTGCTGCCATTTTTTTACTTGTGCATGGAGGATATAATGCTATTACATATTGCCCTTTTCAATCACCTCAACTAGAGATCTTCAAGAGAGAGTTGAGGCACGAAGTACTCCAAATCTGATTGGCGCCGCTGTACCGGAACGAGTTAAACTTTAATGAGTTTTGATTGGCACGAATTAGCGCTATTTTCAAATGACAACTAGTTCAGTGCTTTTCGGAAATGACTGTTTTCTTGAACTCAAAGTTGTTATTAATTATAAACACATGTTAGTAATAGTAGCAGCGTCCTGCCTTCAATTCCTCCCCCTGAAGATAATTTTAATTTGATGAATGTAAATGATGATTTATTTAATATCAAGTTTTCTCGAGTTATTGAATTCAAAAACCTCAACCTCCGGCTGAGGTGGTTTGTGCAAACATTTTACAAAAAAAATATCTTAATTTGAGTAATTATGAAGGTGCTTACTTTCTTTCAGAACCTGATGTTCTACAAGAATGCTGTCAGAAAACCTGATCTGGAAGTGATAGTTTCTTAGTTGGTATTCGGTCGTTAGCCTCTGGACGTACGAGATTTAGCAATAAGGAGCGGAAAATCTTTATTGACTTTATGTATAATTTTCGTAAATTATTTTCACTAACAATAGAAAGTGCTCGAATCGAACCATGTAAAATTGAAGTGAAAGAGCATAAAATGATCGTCAGAAAAACGTATCCAGTTACATTTTCTCGTCGTGAGTCAGTTGACAAAGCTTTTCACGAACTTTTACATGTAGGAATTAACGAAAGATCTGATATACCATACTGCAACCCCTGAGAATTATTATAAAAAGTGCATAAAAACCAAATAGATTTTGATCAAACCTATTGGAAAAGTTTCCTCGTAATGAAAAATGAATAACGTAATTTTCTCAACAAAAAAATGGAGGGGGTGAAGCACACCTAAAAATATTTATGTTTGTGTTAAAAAACTTTAAATTCACAGGCAAACATTTTTAGAAATATGTATTTTGCACTTGAGACAAAAATAAAGTTAACGTCTTACGCCAAAAAACTTTTTTAAAAATTAATGAGGGTAGCCACACCTAAACATCATTATTTTGTGTCTATGATTATATATACTATCCATGCACTGCGAGAAATGGGAAATTAAATTTATAACGAAGGAAGTAAAATTGAATCTATCTAACATAATTAAAAAAGTACGCGGGGGTTAACTCCCCCTACATCTTTTTAAATGTGCTAAAAAAGAGCTAAATTCATCAGAGAAAAATTTAACAAAATATATTTTGCACTTCAGACAAAGATAAAAGAGGGTTTGGACATTTTATTTAACTAATGGGGGTAGGTACCCCTAAACTCTTTATTTTTTGTCTATAATAATATATACTTTTCATATATAAAGACAATCAGGAAGATAGTTTATAACAAAGGCAGTCAAATAAAGTCCATACAATATATGTTAATAACAAAAAAATTACGCAGTAGTAAACGACCCCTAAATATTAATTTTTATGTCTTGAAAATTGCTAAATTCTTAGGAGAAAATTTTTTAGAATTTATATTATGCACTTCAGATAAAAATAAAGATGTGTTTTGACCAACATTTTTTTAATTGAAGGGGGGTAACTACCCCTGAAAACGTTTTGATTTTGGGTCCGTGATAATATATCCTTTCCATGTACTAAAACAATTGGGAAGATACTTATATAACGAAGAAAGTAAAATATAATCTATCCAAAACAAATAAAAAAATTACGCGGGGGTAAATCATCCTCAAGGTTTATGGACCCTTCACCTATCGGACCTGCATTCGAGAAGGCAAAGTTTGCAAAGTCTCCAATATTAATGTGGCTACGGAGAGAGTGTGGTGTTTATCATTGTAAAAAAAGTCGGTATTGAAAGCTTTTTTAGAAAGAAATATTTTTTTAATATTTCGAATATCTTTGAAAAGCTTTGCAGTTATTTATGAAGGGGAATAAAAGTATAGAATTAGTCAACATGAGGCATAGTAATGGAGAAATTCAATATGTTGCGGACGGAATACTAGATGCTTTCAGATACTATTTTAGGGGATAATTCGGAGATCAACCTATATGACGCCACAACAGACTGTGCGAATTGATAACTTTATGTTTCGAGATGGGAGACGTCCCAGACGATTTGAGAAAAAGCGATTATCGTACCAATATAGAAAAGAAAAGAAAATCAAAACGACTGCAATAATTACAGAGGAATTCGCTTATTAAGTACCGTGAGTAAAATATGCTTAAAAATACTTATTGGTAGGGTGATGAAAATAACAGGAGAAAAGATTTGGGAAGTGCAAGGTGGGTTTATGCCAGGAAGATTATGTGCGGATCAAATATTTGCTTAAGGCAAATTACATAAAGAAGTATGAGAGTAGGAAAAAAAGTTTTCTGTGAAAACGTATACCTTTGTAGCTTATTTACTAGGGACGGGAAGATAGATGAGGAATTAAATAGACGCATAAACGAAGGTAAGAAGGTAATAGGTCGAGTCTGGCCCCTTATCAGAGGTAAAAATATATTAAATAAAGCTAAAATGGCAATACATAACTCTGTATTTGTACCGGCTGTACTATACGGTAGCGAGACCTGGACTTATTAAGAAAAATATAAGAGGAAAATTAACGCAATTGACATGAGATTCATGCGCATATTATGTGGGAAAACTCTGATCGATAAAGTGAGTAACGAGATAATTTTCAAAGAATGTGGTGCAGAAGAGACGCTAATAGCCACATAAGGAAGCAATCGGTTAATATGGTTCGGGCATGTTGAGAGAATGCCAAGTGAACGACTAACGAATCAAGTGTACCAAGGTAAAGCAAATGGAAGTGTGCCCAGAAGTAGACTGCGGAAAGAATGATTAGAATTCGTGAATAATAGCCCAGTTAGAAGAGACGTAAGAAGCCACCGAAACACGAGATCCGGCATGGAAAAATGCATGGACGTAGAAGAAGCTAGAGAAGTATGCCAGGACAGAAAAGTACGGCAGCAAATATTTAATGAAAAGAGTGTCAGTAGAGTGAATGACGCCTGAAACAAAAGACCTTGGAGACTAATGGACCCAAGTGGGAAGCTTACATAACGACTTTGTCAGGATCTTCACTTGGGGTGATTGCTAGATAGATTGATCAGCAACCTCGGCCAGAGCAGTGTTGCGGAACGAACCTGTTATTCACATAAATAACACGAGAATTCTAGATTGATCTAAAATTTTTTTATCTATTCCTCACATTACTCCTTCCCCCACCGAGTGAGTTGCGCGTACCCCGAAAGCGAAATAATACAAATACAACATATGTTAACTAAAGGATTCTGTGTGCGCGGATCTCAAGCTTGCTATTAGTTTTGCAACAAAAAAAAATTGCAAGAATTGTTCACAATATTTGTTGAACCAAATTATTTTGAAAAAGTTGGCCTCGTAAGTCTCTTTCAAATTCATTTACAAACATTGCTGGCTAAATTTTGTTTGATATGTTTAAGATTTGCGACCTGTAGGTGGTTTTCAACATTCCGTACCTAATGTGCGATTTTCCTGCTTGAATCTTTTCTCGAATGGTTTGCGAAGAGATAACCGCTGCCATGAGTGATTGTATGACGCCTCTTTCAAGCTATATGCAGATTTAATATTTATGCTAAATAAAGATTGGAAAATGCATCCGAGGTAATTTCTTAATCCAATATTGGAATTTTAAAGTGATAGATGACAAAAGAATGCGATTTTCATGCAAAAAATGTTATTAATTCTAACTTTACAAAAAAACAATTTTTCCTTTAATTTAGCATTTTAATTGTTTCTAAATGTTACTAAAAAGTTAATAAGAAGTTTTAGTTTTAAGGGCATGCGATACTTAGAAAATTGTCGATTTTACCAGTTCTAGGTTCCCCCGGCTTTTTTCTAGAATAATAAATATTTTGTCTTCAAAATCTGGGAAATGACAGCGAGCATGCTAACGGACGTCCCTACACACTTTTTTTGTGTTTTTTTATCAAAACATTTTTGATATTGCTAACAACGTGCGTGTATATTTCGAGGTTATGTGGGTTACAATTCACCCGAGCGTTACTTCCAAACTACCCAATATTTTTGGCCGAAAACTTTGGACTTACAAATAAACATAGTAACTAATCTCTCGGAACAAACCTTGTTTGCAGGCAATCAAAAAAGTTTATTTTATAAATAATTTCCAGATTATTGGATAGGCAGAGGTGAAAAACGACGTAACCTCAAAATAATGCATATGCATAAAATTTTTATTTAGGACAATAAATTTTTTTTTATCCCTCAAAAAATAGTCCGGGGACGTCCGTTATGATATTTTATAGAATCTCCGAATTCAGTTTTTAAAAATTTTTAGTTTTGTGGAAAAAAAGCCGTGGAAACTGTAAGTATCACATGCCCTTAAGCAAAAAATATTAGTTTTAATATTATAAATATGATTAGATTATTTGTATACAATTATATATATTAACAGTTTGTCATTGGGACAAACAAAAATGATTAATTTCTGTGAACTCAGAATTCATGACCTCTTTTTTATTGAAATTGCATTTTTTCTAACTGCCACTCCAAAATCTTGTTTTAGAATTAGGAAAATTCTATTTGAGAGTCTCTCAATCATTAGTTATTATAAATATAAAATCTGCATATTTATATAATTCGAAATCAGTGCGCTAAAACTGACTAACCGGGTTGTTGGCGCGACGCAAGCGCAGTTAAGAAAGTTCCCAAGATTGGGAACACTGACTCTGATTGTCACTGATTGTCGACTTACGTCTTTCGTGGCACATTCATGCGCGAGCGTCATATTACCAACTGTCTTGAATCTATGTGGCTTTCACGTTACACTGTTCTTGTTATTCAAAATGAACAAAAGGGCTGCCTGTTATGAGATTCATGTCGAAGTAAGGCTTAGCTAGCTGTAAATTATTAGAGAGATTACAATTTTATTAGAAAAAATATATCTATATCTTATCAAAACGTGGACTCCACAAAAATTGAAGACTGTTGGCAGCGCACAGGAGTAACATATGCTGCAAAAAGTTTCATTATTGCCTTAAACGTCGAGATGGAATTAAAATATTTTTTAAAACATATCTCGGGAAAAATTTCAGATTATACTGTAATCAGAATTTGTAAAAAAAATTAATTATAACAGCTTACACTGCAATTTTGTCCAACATATGCTGGAAAAATGACAAGATATGTGAGAACAAATTTTATTGAAATTAAATTTATCAGCACATGTGAATATTGATTGGAGATTGAAGTTTATAAACATATTTTAGCAAAAATGTTGGAAAAGCTGCACAAGGTTAATTACATATATTTCACCTTTTTTAATATGAAATTCAACTTTTTGAATATAATGAACATCTGGATGTAAGGTCTTTTACGGTATGAATTATTAAGGAGTATATAATATTCCACTTACGAACAGTATCAAGCAAAATCGTGAATATGAAAACTGGAGTTAAAATTAACGTCTTCATTATTCTGAAGTTACTTCTACTTTCAGATGAATTTCCACAGCCGCGGCATACACGATTTTTAACGCGTGCAAAACATATTCATGTACTAGATAATATCGCATTATTGACAACAATGATTGTCTATATTTATCTAAGGCAATAGAGCGAAAGAAATAGACGGGTTTGTAAAATGTATCTCTCGTTCTATGAAATGGGAAATCTTTATTTACTCTTCTCAGAAATGTCAAGAGTAGACCTGATATGAGCCGTGACAATCATAAACGAGCGACAACATACGAGAATTGAGAAATTTTTACAATATCTACACATGAAATATTTTTGTTGTAAATTCTTTGGGTTGAACCATTTTTTTATTAGTTAAACACTGTTAAACGGATTTGTAACTAACTGTTGCAATCGTTACCACCCTATGATGAAATATTATGAAAAATTAAGTATAGATCTAGGCAAATCGAAATATTTTTAAAAATTTACACAAACATTTTACAGCATTCCAAGAATTTGATCGAATCTCCAAGAATTAAAAAGATTTCGAATAAGTATTCTAAGGATGTCCAGCAAGAATACTTTTTAAAATTGAGCAAATAGAAATTAGAAGCTTAAATAACATTTTCTATGGTTTTAATCGTAAAATTCATATTAAAAGTAGAAATAATAGGTTTGTGTAAAAGCGAAAAAAAGGTGCGACAACAAATTGATAGAATTAAGTTTTTCAGACAAAAAAAAGATACAAATTTGTGATGATTTATTATATTCTTATCATTTATAATTGAGAAAGTATTCGATTTTTCCGAAATTTGACACCATAAGTTAAATTTTTAAACCGAATAACGGAACATATGAAAAAAGTCTCGAAGAAAAATTATAGCTTTTGCAAAAACCTTACAAAACGTCTTTTAACCATTTTTCAATAGGACTCGTAATTTTGTGCTTATTTATCGCAGGTAATATGCAGAAAATCAAGCACTCCAATATCACGCCAAGAAACATTAAAATTTTTTGAAAAATTGACAGTGGATAAGAACAAAAATCAATAGAAAAAACTTGCTCACGAACAAATATATCGACAAGTTTTCTATGAATTATTTTTTGAAAGGACGCACGGTGATAAATATGGGAATCAATTCAAGCCATGCGAGGATTTTAATCAAATAATAGTTTTTTTGTAATTTTTCTCTAAAAATGTTATATTTAATATTTCCAGTGAGAGCATTTTTATAACTACCCACATACTTTTTTTAATTAACCATAAAACTGCTTGCCTCAGCATCAGTAGAAATTGTTTGAAAATGACAGCCGCATATCCCGCGCACCCCGCGCAGCTCCTGTTAAATCTACATGCGGCGCGGCCTCAATTCTCGGAAGGGCTATAGAAGGGAGGGCTATTAAAGAGTTTTACTGTATTTGATATATTTACGATGCGAAAAATGGGAAAAAAAGTTTTCAAATAAAATATTTGAACTAGCGACAGCCTGGTCGTTAGATAGGCCCTTTACCACTGGACCGGTGCCGCAGGCTGAAAAAAGCAGCGCGTGACTCGGTAGACATTTGACAGCCCCTGCGACTGTTATTTTCATACGCTCATCATTTTTAAACAAGGGCCCAGTGACAAAGAAGCCGGGCCACGTGTCTAATTAATAAAAAGAGAATTAATAAAAAGATATATGTCGGGTTTCAATTGTGTATAAAACTACGTTTTGTACACGATTGGAACCCGACATATCTCTTTTTATCAAAATGAATCATCGTGAAAACATTACATCTATTACGTGTCTAATTATTTTTGACATACTATCGATTTATGACAGTTTAATCAAAAAGCCAATGCTGCAGAGGTGAAATTTCCATTGTAAGTTCAAAAGTGTCGAACGAATGCCATCAGTACCCTGGCGGACCGAAAGAACCGAATTGAACCTCAAAAAAACAGCAAGATCAACTGCGTTAAACTGTTGAAATTCAGATTCTACGTTAAATTTCCTATTAGAAACTCACGGAGTAATCCCAATACTTTTTTTTGCAGCGTTGAAAATTTAAAAAAAATGTCATTAACTTCTGCTGCAGGTGACTTCAAGAGCATCCATAATAGCTCAAGTTGTATGTTGCGCGCGAAGTTTGAAAATAAAATTCTTTCTCACTTGCATCCAGACAAAATTCTTAAAGTTACCGACGGAACGCTTATCATCTGCAACTAAAAAAATATGCACTTGAAGGCGCCTTCGGTCTCAAATGCAAATTTTAACGTAGAATCCGAATTTCAACAATTTAGAAGTTGATTTTGCAGTTTTTTGAGTTTTTTAAAAAGGAACCGAATGGGGACCCAATAAGGTCTTTACGGGTACTTTGTAGAGGCTCTATTAGTTTTTTTCGGTTCACCAAGGTATTTATGATATCGTCCTCAGCGAGGCGTCGTAGCTTTAGGGATAAGGCGTACGAGTTTGAGCGAGCGGTGCTTGCGTTCGATTCTCAGCGATTGTGGATATTTTAATAAAGTGCGTTTCTCATTAGTTATAGGTAAAATAAGTCTTCATCCCTAACCAAATTCAGCAATTAGTTTAGTTTAGAATAAAGTGTGGTGTATATAAAGTAGGTATAAATTCTTTAGAATTTAGCTTCTGGAAAACAAAAGTATTTTGCATTTGAAACAATATTTTTCGTCTTTGAATCGGAAATTTCTACGTACTATACTGTTAAACTTTTCTGCTGTTGCAACGATAGCATCGCACTTTAGAATTGAGAGAATGAGGCTCTCAATTTATAGGACATATCATTTTCTTCAAATTTCACTGTAGTTAACTTTATAATATTTCACTATTAGGTTCAGGACATCTTCAGTTGACTGTAATCAATTTTTTATAATTTAATAATATTTTGTCTAAATCAAGAAAATAAATAACAATAGCGTATGCGTTTTAATTGATAAGTATTTGACCGAGCGCGAAATCACCGTTTGATGCTTCAAACCAATAATTCATTGATTCAGAAGTATTTTTTTCTCAGTGTAGATATAATTTTTTCGCCTGGGAGTTTCAACATCAATTTACATTATAAATTGTAATAATATTTATAGGACGTTTTTTTTAAATTAAACATATTTCCGGGAAGCTGCGAATAAAGTTTAATTTCAATTAAGGAAAACATATTAAGAAATAATCCAAAAAAATGTGTATATGTATATAATAATATAGTAACTTTGAACATGGATTATCGAAAAGTGCGCATTTCCCTCAAATTTTAATCGATCGCGAAGAACAAGATACAACAGAGACGCGCGGTAGACAGAATTTTCAAGTAAGAATTAATGATTTTTATCTCAAAAGTAAAATAATTTTAAATTATGAACATTCAAAATGAAATTATTCTGGAAACGCTAATTTTCAATGCAAGAGATCCAAAATTTATAGATTCTAAACTTCCATTGAAAATAAAAAATATTTTATATTTTAAGTAAACATTTATGATGTTTTAACTCGCAATTTAAATTTTTTCAATTTACAAACTCTTCAATTAATTAATTAGTCAATTTTTAATAAAGCTTTTAAATTTGGAGCAGTTTTATCATACAGTTTTCGGTCAATTCTCCAAAAACTGAAAATTGTTCAATTTTGTAATATTAAATTTGCATCTTTCTGACTGGGAAGTTTTTAATTTAAATTTGGTTAAATTTAAATAAATTTTTTTAAATTCGTTAATTTATCATTTTTAGCGTTGCAACTGTTGACTTTTGAATCATGCCTATTTTAATTTAATAATCGAAAAACTAAAATCTCTACTACTTTTGAAGGTTGTTATTCACTCTGGATGCCTCATACACTTATTTATTTTATAACGCTTGGAACATTCAAAACTATATTAGTTTAATTTTTACAATAGAAAAAAAAACGACTAACTATTAAGAGACTGGAAAAAAGAAATATATAAAGTAAAGTTTTCAAAGATACATAAAGTATGGCTCTAATAAAGGCGAATATTTTTTTTCGAAAATGTGAGAATTACGCATTTTTATATAGACTTTCTTTTTAAAATATCAATATTGTTAATTTAGCATTCCACTGTACAGTACAATTTCGATAATTTTCCAACCTCGGGGCTGTAGGAGCGGAAAATTCCAGGAATTTCGGACTTATTGGATGCCACTTCTATAGTTCCACCATATTAGGTGCGCGCATGCGTAAATCATACATAATAATACTTATCTTAAATTTATATTTTTTAACATATTTTCGGTGAGCCCACCCATGAAAAAAATCGTTCCGACGCCCCTGAACGTAGGTAATATTTATGCCCAGGTCGCAGCAATTATAGTCGCAAAGCCTTTGATAAGAATGAAGTTAATCTGGAGTTTGACTATTTCTATTCTGGTAACAGCATATAAATTTATTTTTATTGATTCTATGTTCATTAAATTAAAAAATACAATGAATCCCATTTCAGAATCCTTAATATAAAAAAGTTTTAAAATATAAAATTGAAAAACCAAGCGAAAAAGAATTTTAATTAAAAAAAGTTAACCAAGACACCTTTCCGGGACTCTAGTTCAATTTTAAAACTTGTTGCACTCATGTAATTTGACTTGGTCATTATAAAAATGATAGTCAAAATACCCGAAAGTTTTATTTTCAAAGTCAAAATCTCTAAAATTGTTATTATTTTCCTCCATTTCTATTAATGTTTGTATAAATTTATCACCCTTATCTATTAAAATGTTTATTCACAGCCTTTAAAGTTTACATAACAGGAAACAAATAAAGACATCAGTTTCAGCGTGAAAAAATATGGAGTTATTTAATTTTAAATTCAAAAGAAAAAATTATTTTTGATTAACATAAAAAATTTTCTTCGATGAACCCTGCGTGAAAAAAGTTTGCTTGGAAATTATATATATTTAATTATTATATAATTAATTAAATAAAATTCATTATTATTCACATATATATATATATATATATACATATAAATAACAATTAATTCAATTAATTAAAATTATTAGATAATTATATATCTGGCTAAAGCATGGGTCACGGCTGCATGGTAGCATGGCGTAAGCCTTGCTCTTATCCGTATCTCAGGCTTAGGGCAAGCTAAACAAAAATGAATATTCTTAAAAACATGTAAATGTCAAAGAAAACTGGCCTGCGTTATAAATGAAAATCTTAGGTTTGCCAATAGCCAATAAGTCTCTAATTGGTAAGTTCACTACCCGGATGAACCAGGTCGCGCCTCAGGTATCTTAGCGTATATTCTACGAGAACTTTTTCAAAATTTAGATTGTTCCAACAGCCAAAATTACTGAAAATTGTGAGTCGACGATCCGGATGTACCAGTTCAAGCACCAGGTATTTTAATACATTTTCTACGAGAACTTTTCTAAAATTTATATTATGGGAATAATCAAAACAATTCCAAATGGTGAGTCGATTCGAATGAACCGGGTCACGCCCTAGGTAGCTTAGCACTTATTCTACGAGTACTTTTAAAAAATTTAGATTGTTTCAACATTCAAAATTACTAAGAATGGTCAGTCGACGAATCTGGTGCACCGGATCGAGCGTCAGGTAGTTTAATATGTATTCTACGAGAACTTTAAAGAAATTTGAATATTTTAAATAACAGTAACAATTCCACAAGGTGAGTTCGAATAATTTTAATTTTGAAAAAGTTCTTGTAGAATACGTGCTAGGCTAACATTTTCATTTATAAAGCAGACTAATTTTCTATAAGAATAACATGTTCTTAAGAATATTAATTTGTGTTTAGCGTGTCCTAAGCATGGGAAACGGAGAAGAGCAAGGCTTGCGCCCAGCTACCATTCAGCCGTAACTCATGCTTTAGCCAGATATTTTCAAGTGCCTTGCCATGCAAACTTTTTTCACGCGGGGCGCTAATTATACAAGTGTGAAAATAAGAATTATCTGGATGAAGAAGCAAACTTCTATTTAGGAATTAAAATTTTTCGGTATATAATGAACAACCTTGAACAACTTGTAAGATAAACCATTGTAGATATTTTCTAGATAAATATAATAATTAGATATGCTTCTCGAGACTTAAAATATAAAAATTGCAACATGTTTCATACTTTTATGTATATTTATCAAAATTATATGTTTATAAATTATTATTAGGTTTAAAAATATAGTCAGAAAAGCAAAATATTATTTTAAGTTTACAAAATAGTGTTTAAATTAAAAATTGAACAGAATATATCATATTTTGCGTTTTCGAATTAACTTTAATGGGTACAAATAACTTGTTTGTTTCACGGGTTACAAGATATTTAAAACAAAATGACGATCTAGAAAATAGTGTTTAAGAAAAAAATACTTTTCAGTTATGAGCATTACTTTTTACATTCTTTAAAAATGGATTTAATTGTGTAATTTTTGAAATACTTGATCAAATGTGTGACAGAATATAGCCATTTTTATCAAACATATTTAATTTAATTCATATTAGTTTTTCTATGTAAAAACCGATTTTTCCTATAAACTGAAATATCATATAAATTGTTACAGATTGTTATAGATGTCGAATTCATTCATCAAAATGAAAAATCATTGACAATTTTTACATTATTTTTATTTTTGTGAAATCTTTTGAAATGCAAACAAAGCTTACCCTTTTCCCAATTTAAAAAAATCTGCATTTACTTTCACACTTTTCAAATCATTTAAAATTCCAAATTCTTGGTAAATAATTCCGAAATTTCTAAATCTTCTACTACTATTCGTCCAATTTCTATCAAAATGCAAATAATTTTCCAGGAATTTTATTTAGTATTCCAGGCTACGCCTCAAAGGGCCGTTCTACCCAACTCGGGCAGTTCTAAATTGTAATGGGCATTTCTAGAAGTCGAAATGGGTAGTTTTAACATTTTTGTTCCATTCTCGTTATAAAGGTATACATAAAATTAAAAATACGAAGGAAGTTTATATTATTATTTTTGATAAATCGCAAACATGTCAGGTCGGGCAGTTCTAAAGTTTGCTTATCATGTAGTATTCTGTGGTTCAAAATTTCAAGGAACATGATTTGCTCTTTTTTATATCAGAAATTTGAAACGGATCACCGAAAAAATATGTCACAATTTCTGGTTTGATGATACAACCATTTTTTCGGGAGCGTGAAAAATCTCCTGTGTTTGATAAAAGAACATGAATGTATTACATCTTCAGAATTATTGAAACAAGAGAGCGGCTACATATGGCTAGAAAAACAAAAATTATTTTGATACTTTATCTGTTTTACCTTCCTATATTGAGGCTAAAAATAATCTCTTCTCTAATATAACGAACCCAACACGCATGAAGACCTTTATTTCATACTTGGATACAGTTGTCTTTATTGAACAAACTTCTGCTTGAATCAATTTTTGAATTAAGGCAAAATGCAAAATTGAGCAAATTGTATTGTTACAAATCGAAATCATATGTTTTAAAGAAAGTTGAAAATCCAACAATTTAGTTAAGCATTATTATTTATTTTTATTTTTGCTAAAAATTAAAATGTTCTGTTAAAAAATAATCTATTTCTTAGAACATTTACTGATTATTTAGATCTCACTTCTTGGTGTTAAGAAGTAAACTGAAATCTTTTCTGAATTAAAAATAAAATTTTGTTCTTAAAAATTTGTCCTTTTGATAAAAAAATACATCTGTTTTAGTCGGAATTCCATCTTTCTTGAATAAAAATACAACTATTACTTTGAAAATTATTTTTTTTTATTGCTGATAATTCATATCTTATGTACGCATATTCGTAGTATTTTACTCGAAAATTCGAAAAATGTCTCCTGCTGACTTATTTTAATTAAAAGAAAGTGATCAGAGTGATGGAATTTTCAATATGTAAAAAAAGGAAAGTTAACATTTCAAGCCAAATCTGCCACGATTTGTAAAAACACAGGGCCGCTTGACAAAAGGTGGATTTTAATAAGCATAATACGCTTTAGGCCATTTGACTGTATATATTTAAAAAATGTCCCTCTCCATCATTTCACAATACACTTACGACCTGTCCAGGAGCCTCCAGAATAAACATACTTACTATCTGTCCTAGAAGCCCAGCAAAATGTGTGGAAAATGTAATGCAAATTGGTCAAAAAATGCGGTTACGCCCCCTCACCTCTTACCTCCATCCCTATTACCATCCTCCCATAATCTATAGGTTTGTCCGAAAGCTTAAAGAATATTTGTGAAAAATTTGGAGTCAATTGTTAAAAATTGATTTTTTATCACCATCATACGTTTTAGGCTACTTGATTTTATATAGTGTACGAAATTTCCGTCTCTCCCAACTCGCTAGCTTTTTATCAAACATAAAAAATGTTCTTCTGAATAGGGCGACAATTCACATAAAGAAGGATAGTTAAGGCCATGTGACGAGAGGCTCACGTGACCAAACCTGGTCTTCAATTTTTCTTTCCCAACTTACGCCTAAACGAAATAAGGTATCGCTCTGAAAGTTTGGGAAATGAAAGAGGAGGTAATAAGGTCTATTCCTCTGCTTTGTTTCGGTGGAAATTTTGAGAAAAAATTTTCGTTGAAGAAAACACCAGTGGAAGGTTTCTTTACCAACTCACGTCCACACAGAATACGATATCGTGTTAAAAATTTAGCACGATAAATAGAAGGAATGCAAGAATGTGTCTCTGGTCCTAAATAATTAGAATATTGAAAAAAGTTTGTTTTTAATTACTATTTTGGAGAAATATTGACCGTGCTGTTGTCAAACCCTGCAAGCAATTTGCAAATAAACATATTTGGTCTGAGATACGTCTCATTCTGGTATCAGCCGTGTCAAAGCAGTACTAGCACAGCGAGTAGACAACTACGAACTCCTAGGGGTCTGAGGGTAAAACAGATTGCATGATTACCGCCAGAAAAAGTTAAAAGTCAAACTTCCCGAACAAAATTTCCGCGTTATTTAAACTTTTATTTTTCAATATGGGTGAAAAAATATTGATCTTAGGGCTGACTTGATCAGCTGTTATACTCATCACATGGCCTTAATATACCTAATCTCTTACTGCTTGAGATTTCGAGGGATAGTACATTCATTTTATATTCGATAAAAGAATATAATATAAGATGCTATAAATTACGAGGAAACGGTATTTATTCTTCAGCTTCCTTCTCTAAACTGCCACTGGGTCCTCCCAGTGGATTCTTATGCAGCGAGGTAGAAGACTGGACAGCGTGGTGGATGCTTCGTACGGGTCTTGGCCTGATCTACCCAGGTGGTAAAGGGGCGAAACTCCCAAGAGGAGATTCGCTGTCTCCTTACAATGCTAATGGTGGAAAATCTGCACCTTCAAAAAAAAAAAAATGGTGCTAATGTCACCATCACCACGTTCGTCGTCACCATTTCCAGGTGGTTAGTTATTGGTTAAAGCCTAGTTAATATCACCTTTTCCAGTTTTGTCGATAAAAGCGTTTCCAACTTTGTCAATGTGACCGTTTCCGTCACAGCTAAAAAATGCAAGAATACCGTTGAAAATGCAACTGTTTTTGGTTAAATTTTCGACTCAAATTTCAGCCAATGATAATAAAAAAAAATCCTTACATAAACTGATTATTTGCAACAAAACAAAGGATTATTATTTTAGCATTATAATTTGGCGGTGTATGAAAAGTTTCGCACATGACACTTTTTTCAGGTCAACAAGACCTACAATTTCTGCTATTTCGTAAAAAATATTTTGTTACTGCAAAAAAAGGTGTTCAGATATTTCCAAGTTTTAAAATACTTTTAATCACTCCAACTCTTTTGAAATGCCTTCAAAATTCAATTTTCCATGAAATTTTGTTTAAGTCATATCATTCTGTTTATTTTTTTTTCGTATTTTAAATTATTTTTAAATTGATCTTTGCCGTGAAACTCATATTTTGTTGTAAACTCGGAAGTAATGAAAATCGTTCAATATTTGGAGTAATAATGAAAATGTTAAAGTGCATCTGAATTAGCAGTAATTAATTAAAAACTCCCGAGTAAAAAGTTAAAATTTAAATTATCACTGTTTAAAGTCGCATAAAAAAATATAGAATCTTATGGAAAGGACTCTCGTGGACACCAAAAAATGTTAATTTTGGCTTTGAAAAACGTTCAAAATTGTAAAGAAAATTTCTTTAAAGACAAAAGTATTCGCCACACTCAATACGCTTTGAATGGCCTGAATGATTTCGTTTTACCGGCAAGATTTCCCGTAACGATTCAGGTGACCACTCGAACATGGAAGCCATGTCACGTTTTAATTACATATCGCACGAGCGGGGGACCATATTGGCCCAATTACCAGTTGTACTAATGATGCTACCTTCACTTTACAAGGTTTACAAAAAAATCTGCTTTACTCTTGACCTTGACCTATTTCAGCAAATGGCAAGCCTCAAATGAATGAGTCTACCACATTGACATACGACGTCGAAAAGCAACAAATTATTCACTTAAAAAAAAGAACAGAAATAATAAAATAACCTATCTGGCCAACTGTCATCCTCTGCGGTCGATTCCTTTCAATTTGGTTTAATTTTGTTCTTTTATCTTTATTTCTATTGTGAGCCTTCTAGGTTATGCTCTCGGTATAAGTTTAGAGTAACGAATAAACTAAAACTAAATATTCGTAGAATGAGAGGAGCCATAAGGAAGTGAGACAGTTGCCAGTTCGGTTCCACTCACCGTGATGGCGCACCATCGAGATCCGAGTTTCGCGACTCGGCACTGGTCGTGCGCTATTCGTTAACTGCTGTCAACGCGCAGGTTCTCTGTAGCCTCTTGATCTTGTGTGTAACGATTTGGATTTTCGGGTCCTAGAGCGCTCAAAAAATATACGTTTAGTTACACAAAGTGTACCTCGAAAGCTAGTATCGACTAACGAGATATCGAATCGATATATCGATTGATCGGTGTGTGTTTAAATTCAAATTAGAATTTAAAGTTTAACTTATAACTATAGCTTAGAAATTATAGAATAAGAACAATTTAGAAGAAATATTAATTATTCTAATACTCTGTCTCTCTCTGTCCTGAAATACTAGAAAGAACGAATTTTGCCAGGAAATGGTATTATAAACATCCCGTCATAGCTTGAACTTTGGACCGAAATTGTTTGGATATGTCAATCAACGAATTGGTCATATTGCCTTTTAAATCCAATAGGCGGAGCCATGCAACCTAATTTCTTATTTGTAAACTGACTGTTAAATTAAATGACGTCAGCGATTTGATTGGGTGAATAGAAAAAATGGAGATTACTCCGCCCAAAACAGTGTTTATAAGAAGGCGCGCAAAACGGAAAAACGCCATATTTTTGTATTTTCGAAACCGCATATTTGATACTAAACCTGCGACACTTGATAGTGTATAATTGAGATTTTTTGGCTTTAACCTTTTCTTTCGACATTTGTTACTGTGTTTCGGAATCCTACAGGATCACATATAATGTACGGTGTGTCCTCACTTTTCTCCAAAACCGTTAATCCTTCTTTTCTTCGATTGATAATTAATTAGAGAAATTTCGGCGTGGGTTAATAAGATTCATTGTGGCAAGATTGTGGGTAGAATTAACCGGAATCAAACGAAACAAACTATTAAGTTCTGCTCGACCTACTTGTGCCGTGGTGCTACGAAATCTCTTTTATTTATTAATAAAAAAAGGAATATTAAATGTCTTAACCATACATTCGAAATCGGCCTCTGGATTCTCTTGATTATTTAATCCACCCCCTTCCTTCTGACTTCCCTAATTTTTACGTGTAATTACTTCGATTAATTAATTCATCCCCTAGTAATTTAAAAACGGGTTACATATCGAACAGGCTGTGATAACCCATTATAAAAACAGGCGCCCAACAAAAAGTAATTAGAGAATCTTTGAAAATTAAATTAAATAAAACTTTTCTTCTGCCGATTAAACCACATGAAAGTTGAGAAAGAGAAAAGTTAGCGACATCAACCTTGATCATGAGAGTGGACAAAATCGATTAGATAACGCGGATATCACCGAAGCCCTACAGCTTTTAGAGTCGAGTAGTACAGGAACGCGAAAAGAAAAATGTTCACGTGAGCCTGACGTCACGTCTGTCACATCAGTCACAACAGATCTCGACACTGAGGAAGAAATTGGCAGAGTACCACCGGATTTGGGCGCCTTCGGGGCGGCCCTCGAAGTAGACATACCGGACCCAGTCACACTGGCAGTAGGGACAGTAACGACGAACCCCAACGTGACAACCTCCGCTAAACCGATAGATAGAGCCACCCTTACAACTACTACCTCCGCAACGATTTCCGTGAGAGCGATCTCGACCCCGAGAATAAGACCGTCGGCATTCACACCTAGACTCGAGGCCCCTAACCTTTCGTTCAATTATGCAAATTTTTTGGGATTCCGACACCGTTCACATTACCAAATCGACCTAACCAACTATCACAATCCCAAAAACCGGACACTGAATATAACTTTCCGGACCTACCGAACAAAGGCTTACCCAATAACAGACAGGGGGCACGGACTAGGTTAGAGTTACCAACGGTTAGCGTAAATTGAAACCCTTCCTCAAAAATCCGTGATTCCGATCAATTAACCAGACGAAAAGTTTCCTTGGGCGCAACACCAAAGAAATCAATGCATAAACAAAAGTTGAGTCAGGTTTCAACGTTCGCGTCAAATACGGACACGTACATAGTTTATGAACCTTGAAATTATAGAAATGTCGGCAGACATTCTGCCTATAGCCCACAGTGTGCGAACCAACCCCCACCTTGTCTTAAACGAAATAAAGGGGAACAAGACAGCATATTAAGGAAATTAGAGTCACATTTGGAGGTAAAAAGAAACTCACTTTTTAATAAATACAACTATCCGCGAAAAAGTAGCGTAGGATTTCACGCAAATTCCAAACAGGATAGTTCTTCCGCAAGAGATAGAAGCCATAGCACTGCGTCATCAACTAGACGTAGACAAAACAACCGAGATTTAGGGAAAATAATCTTCAATTGGAAAATAGTTTTCGATGGTAGTAGTAAACTGAGTCCCGATAGCTTTATGACAAAAATAGAAGACCGTAGAAAATTAACCCAGGTTACAGAAGACGAGATTTTGTTAGCAGTGCCGGTATTATTGGACGGAATAGCGCTAAAATGGCTTAGAAACCACGAACTCGAATTTCATAACTGGCGTAAATTCAAGAAAGAATTCCGTTCCCATTTTGGCGTCGACGATTTCGAAAGGCGCGTAAAAGAGCAGATTCAAACTAGGACTCAGGGCAAGGATGAGACGATAGACGAGTACCTAACCAATGTCGAAAGTCTGATCGCAAAACTCGACAATGAAATCCCAATAGTAGAACAACTAGACTGGATTCACAGAGGATTGCGGCCAGAGTGTCATAGGGTTATTCGTCGGTCGTTCTTCCGCTCCTTCCGAGAACTGTCGCAATTAGGGAGAAGTTGGGAAAAAGAATGGAAGGTTTACATAAAAGAATATAAATTCCCACCTCCTTCTGAAAACTCTTTCTTACAAGAATTTGCTTACCGACCGAAATTGGATAGTAAACCGCCCAAAAAGAACTATTCGGCCGCAGTAAAAGAAACGGAAGAGGGAATCGCGACCCTATCCATGGTAGAATAGATAAATACCGCCAATAAAAAGCCCAAGCCCAAGCCGTGGAAATGGACATGCTTCAAATGCAAAGGCGGAGGGCTATACTCTGAAAGATTGCCCTAAGTGTTCGAGAAATGGGGTAACGGAGTAGTGGAAGTGCTCCCTACTACTGCTGAGACATTAAGGGCCGTCAATAAAAACCCCAACGACGCCCTCGAAACAGAAGGAAGGACCAACTTCAACTTATCTGATTCAAGAGAGTCTGAGGGGCCTCATCTTTCAAAGAGCGATCGTAACTTTGATGAGGGATTAGTACGGAAGAAGGAAAAAAATTCCGAGTCTCGAACACTCTTTGTTACTTCATTAAAGACCCGAATTGACAAACCAGAAAATAATGAACTTATGGTGGAACCACGTTCATTTCCGAATTCGCGACGATAGCAGAACCCCTGACAAGGTTATTCCGGACGATGGTGGGATGGCACTGGGGTAATGAACAGACTGAGGCGTTCGTTTTCTTGAAACGCGCTTCAACTAAAGCACCTATACTAACATATCCATTGTTTAGGGACGTGTTAGAAAATCCCTTAAATCTTCAGATCGACACAAATGCTTGCGGGCTCGGAGTGGTTTTGACCCAGAGACAAGAAGGCGAACGAAATTATACCGTCACCGAGAAAGAGTGTCTTGCGGTCCTTTGGGGAATATGAAAATTTGAGCAATATCTCGAAGGATTTCATTTCAAGGTCATGGCAGACCATAGTTGCCTCCGCTGGCTGTATAACCTTCAAAATCTTACGGGAAGGCTCGCACGCTGGGCCTGGAACTCCAAAGCTATGACATAGAAATCATACATAGGAAGGACGCATTGCATCATGTTCCGAATGCGCTGTCCAGACTAGCCGAGGACGACGAAGAGGTTTCAGTAGAAAATTTTACGGAGGTTAGCGATTCATGGTATCTGAGGCGGATGAAGGCTGTCCAAGAAAAGCCAAAAATCTTCCCGGACTGAAAATTCGAAAAGGGTAGGCTATATAAGCATCGCCCGGATCCTTTAACTGATCCTTTGATGCCTGACCTGGAATCTTGGAAGCTGGTGGTCCTCGTGGAACAAAGGATACAGGTGTTGGGAGAGGCTCACTCTGAACCTCAGGCGGGACACTTCGGCATCATAAAGACACATAGTCGGATCGCGTTGAGGTATTATTAGCCGGGAATGTATAATGACACCGTGAAATTTGTTCGACATTGTGGCCCTTGCCAGAGATGTAAAGTAGAACAGACCCAACCAGCTGGCTTGATGGGTCAGCGTATTGTCGAACAACCATGGACGGTCGTCGCGGGGGATGTCATGGGCCCTTTTCCTCCTATTAAATCTGGATACAAATACGTATACGTAGTCGTGTTCCAAGACCTTTTCACCAAATGGGTGGAATGTATTCCGATTCGCGCTGCCAACGGACCCACAATACGCAAAGCCTTTATAGATCTTATAGTGTCGCGCATGAAATCTCCACAAGTTGTCCATACCGATAACGGTACAGAATTCTCGAATAGACTACACAATTCAGGCGAAATTCTATAATAAAATCAAGCGAGTTAGGTTATTCTGTGTGGGATATCTGATCTTGAAGCCCAATAGGAAACTGTCCAAGAGGGTCAACGAGGTTGCCGCCAAGTTGTGTCCCAAATACGTGGGTCCCTATAAGATTAAACGTCGATTATCTCCAGTCGTTTTTGGTTTACTCTCGATGGATGGAAGGAATACCGGTAAGGAACACGTTAGACATCTTAAGCCCTATGCCGGGGAGGGACCGGAATCCCGTTTGTAGATTAATGAAGACCCAATTTGAGACGAGTGTATGGCCGAGGCACCTAAGCATCTTACGGGAAAGTAAGTGCAAGCAGATTAAATACCCAATTTTAATTTATCCCACAGTTTCGGAAATCCCGGAAGTCAAAGATCTCGAAACCCGAGACTGCTGGTGATTCCCTAAACCCGCCCCTACCTTTCAACTATCTTTTTTCTTTTGTTTTTATTTGTGTTGTGATTATAATGTGAGCCAAAATCGTCAATAATAGACGATTTTATGTCATATAGATAAGAGTTATTTTTGAATAAGATTTAGTAGATTTGTATCTGACCCGAGGGTTTGACTTATAATTCTTTTCTTATAAATACTTTGTCAGTGCGATTTTCAGATCCTTGGATCCTTTCCGGTCTTGCGACCTCGGTGACGCGTAAATTAGATCGCCCTAAACGTTAGGAATTTCGCTTGTAAGTCTAGGGAGGAATTTAAATCAATGTTTTGGGAATCAGAAAAATAAACGAAAACTTCGTTTTAAGTTATTTTTCTGCCCCCCCCCCCCCTTCAAAATTTTTTTCGGTTGACTAATGTAAGGAATATAAGTGAAACTCTGAGGGGTGTTCATATCCAGATGGGTAGAAAAAAACACGAAGCAGTAGTCATACTGAATAGGGGTTGTAACACTAAACCTTGTATGGGGAGATAAATAGGGTGGTAGATTGAATAAACGTTGGATACTTATTTATGATGTAATACTGAGTACCTTGTTTTATTTAAATGACTACCAATTGATATTTCTTAATTAACAAGGATTTAGATTCTATAATATAAAATAAAATCTGAAGCACTTTCAATGACCGAATATAAGTTATAACTCCTTGAATGAGGGGTAGTTGAATACATAATTGCCCACCAAAATAAATAAACTATTTCTTAAAAAGGATGGCAGTTTGGTGCCTCTGCACTCAACTCTAGAGTAACCCTAAAGGGTAACTAGGTTCGGTTGTAACACCCCTCCCCAGTTTTTGTCAGGAGGTCCACGTTTTGAGAACCCTTATACACGAAAAATAGGTTTTTACGAATGAGTCTGCCTGTTGGTCTGTCTGCACATATGTATGTCTATTTATTTAAACACAATTTTGTACAAGAATTTATATTATACAAAAAGTTGAACATATCATCCTGATCACTTTTTTCATAAAACCAAAAATTAACAAAAAGTCAAGAGAGGAAAATTTTGATTTTTAAGTGCCCTACAAGATTAATATAATAAATCTTAGAATTGTAAAAATAAATCAAAAATTCCTATTTTGACAGCATGCAAAATAATGGATAATCCAAAAAGTACATTTTTCATTCACTAATTGTCATAATATTATCTTGAGTTTTAAAAAGTCTATGCACAAAGGACGAGCGCGTAGCGCAAGGTAAACACATTATCGAGCGCGAAGCGCGAGAACCAACAGTTGCCCGCCCTAGGCGCGCTCCAATAGTTAATAGAAGTGTCACATTATGACTGGTGTCATGTTTACAGACATTCTATACAATAGAAGCTGTCATGAAGGGCAATAGTTGTAGAGGTGAAAAGGAGAAATTTTAATTGACTTTTGATAAAAAAGCGCGTAAAAGCTTAAGAATAAAGGAGTATTGATATCACTAATAAAAAATAAAATTGGGAGTTAGTTTATGATGTATTAGTAGCTTTGATTTACATTCATTATTTTGATTTTTAAGTTTACTGAAATTTCGATTTATTTATTGATATAAATTTATTAAATTACTCGTATTTTGAAAGTATTGTTTTTCTTATGTAATTAAGAACTGCCCAGAAAAGGAGAATTCTACAAATTTTTGTCGAAACAATTCCAATTGTAGATTCGAGTTACTCGTCCTCACTCGCAGCCATCAAAATTCGGAACAAGGTGGCCAAAAGTATAAATTGTTCATAAAATTGGCCAAATTCTGCTAGTCACTGGTTATTGGGGTCGTTGATTACAAATCTGATGTCGCTGATTACGAATTCGATCTCCGAAGCTAAGGAGAAACAGAGTGCGGATACAATATGGTGGGCTAGTATGCTAAATAATCTTTTGCTTTTTTTCAAATTGATATAAGGGGGTTTTAAATTAGCTAAATACGAATCCGATGTCATGAATAATGAAAAAAAGAAAACAGGAATCCAATATGGCGAACTTTATGAAGGTCCTAAAAAGTTCTGATCTATACACAGGTTTGTTACATATTTTTGTATTTCACTGTCTTATTATATGGATTTTTTTAAACTGAGGCTTTAGAGTAACTAGGGAAAAATCAGAAGATTGGACAAACAATTGATATATTAGGATATATCCTATACAAACATCAGAAAGAAGCTAAACGTTGATAAAATTTCACACACTTTTATCATTAATGTAGAGTGTGGCTTACATACTTTTCTTTTGACTAGCATCCTGTCACTTTTTTTAGGTTTTAGTTAGCATTACTTTAATATTCTTATTCATGATGTTTGATATCGCATAAACGATGCCCAGCTTTTCAGAAACATTTTATTTTCTTTAATGTCTAAGCATTCTTGTTGGGCTTTTAGGTAATTCGAATGTTACGAGATCAAATATTTCCATTTTGATCATGGAAAAAGTCTTATTGCTAGGTGCAGCTTCAAAAAATTTACTGAGAATATTTTGTAATGAAAATGTTTTGAATACAATAATAATGTATAAGCAAATATATCAATGCGAAAGGTGATCGTTTCGTAGCTAGTTTTTTTTCATACTGAATAGGAAAAAGCCTAATCATTATCTAGGTGGAACTTAGTGGAACCTTTTTTATATTCATAAAATTATATTAGTTCTCGTTTTTTCCTCGAGATGATTGCAATCGACTTTACATGACCTTGTAAATAACAATCAATCAAATCATGATTTATCAATTAAATAATATCAAAGTACCTATGTTTCAGAGACATTTCTGTCTTGTAGTCATATTTCACTTGTTTGAAACGTGTTAAATATTACTTGTGAAATAATCACTTTCAGACTCAATCACGGAGGAAAAAAAATCTTATTGTTATGAATATGACAATAAATTGCCCGTATACTACTGAGGCTCGTCTTTAAGTAAAAAGCCCTTAAAAAAATTATTTTTCGAATTATGACCACCTTTTTCCGATTTTTGACCATTGTTTAATGGTCCAGTTCCATTCTTCTTAACGAGGGTAACCCCCAACCGAGCTCCATCGAGTGAGTTGGTAGAAGTACAAATACAAATTTAAGCTCTTCTTCCTTTCATAAAGAATTAATTTCAGTCTTTGACTGTTTACTTCACGGCGGTCTTATCTCTAATATTCCGCACTGCTGGCCTTTTAATTGTTCTGAGGGATATCATTTACCTTAGAGGTATGCTCTATGGAATTAAATACCTGAAACAAGAGAATCTAAGAAGAAATAGAGCAAGCCCCAGTATGCGCTCACAGCCCAATCAGCGGTATTTACAAGTAGAGAGTTTAAATCAGATACAAATCGCAATCATCAACACTATTAATTCAATAAGAGAAAAGCAAAACTAAAAGAATATTATTGTAAAGAATCGAATTCTGTGTGAGTATTTAATAAAATTTACTCTAATGAGGTATTTATTTACCTAAATTTCCTTCTTATTAGGAAATAGGTTATGAATGGTTAATGACAAATGAACAGGGCGGCATCTGAAATGACCCGAAATTTTGCTTTCGATGTGTTATTTTATTGACATAAAACGAGGAACGATTAAATGCCATATTTTGAATGCGTAAGGAACGTATTACGAATTGATTACATCAGTTTACTTTAACAGAAGAGTGTCTTCAAACATAGTAATATACTCTTGATTCCCTGGCAATTCCTGTTCTATGATTTTCTTTTGCATAATTAAATATTGTTATTATATTTTTTGACCCAACTCATATATGAGTCTCGATGATCAGTCTTTCTGTCTCAATGAAATAACCTTCTGCTTTCGACCTTTAGACCTAAACCTTTTTATTTTACCAGGTCATTACGTTTGAAAAAGTCCTCAAATATAGATTTTTGAGGCTTGTTGAAGACATTTGGAAAGTCTGTCCCATGAGACGCCTAAAAACCTGAATGACCTAAGTGTGCCAAAAAAGCGGACAACAAATAACAGAGAGTTACATTTCTTAATAGCAGTTCCGTTCGTCGCATGACAGGAAGCTATAACTACAGACGTAGGACAAAATTTGATATCTTTGAAGTTTAGCTTATAAGACGGAGCTGGATTTGAACATCTTGAAGGCAAATCCAAGACGAAATATTTTTACATCAGCGGACGAGTAAGCTTGGAACTAGGACAGGTGAAGTATTATGAAATGAGTTAACGTAGGAATGCAAGAAATAATATTTATTTAAAAGCCAGATTTTTATAGGCGCCCACATTTGCCTGCACCTTTGCTCGAGTGTGCTTGAGTGCATCCTGATCGGGAAACCGCACTTGTGGACAAAAAAATGACGAGGAGTGACATCCGTTACAAACTATTTAACAAGTGTCTGTAAGAAGAAAGAGAAGGTTTATTATCCTAAATACCCCAAAAATGTGACATTGTATCAAGAAAGTTAAATCTTAATTACTTAAAAAAAGTTAAATATTTTAATGTGGCTATATGTTTATATTTAATTTTGGTTTTCATGTTACCTTCTGGACGAGGGAGAAGGTCGTGGACGAGCCACATATCTCTCCAATATTTTGCAAACGGCTCATATTTCCACTCTCCAATGGCATACAGAAATTCTTTGCGACGCTCCAATACATTATTCTCTTTAGGATGAATGGGTACACATTGACCTACATTGTTTTAAATTATAGTCATTAATTAGGTTGAATAATGTAAAAAGTCCTAAGTTTAGAGCACAAACGCGCAAGAGCGCAAAACACAAAAGCGTAAAACAATCGATACTCAGGGAAATTATTTTTCTAGGTATAATTCTCTAATATTTGTTGCTCATTTTTATTTTTGTTTTGAAATTACCCCTTTTATATGGTCCTACTTCACACATCTGACCGAAAGCAGCTACTCCAACCTGATGCCAGACATTTCGATGTTCATGCATCAGTCTATCCCCGTCCTCATAGGAGACTGGCGGTATTTGATACTTTTCTGTTAAAAAGTATAGTTACTAGTTATTTTAACGAGACAAAATATCTTTCGTCAGAACTCATGAATTTTACTGAGTTGTAAGTCTACTAATAATTTATCAAGAAATCAAATGTTGATACTTTTTTTGGAATCCCAAAAATGGTTTCAGTTAAAAAAGATGAAGTAAAGTAAGAATGATTTCATAGAATTCATGCAGGTTGTCTTATTTTACAGTATTTATACCTCCGTAATCATGAGATTAAAAAAATTGTAAAAATCTACAATTGGTATTCTAAAAAAAATTTATACTAAGAACTACACAATTCTTAGATTTACTAACCTTAAGACTTAGCTTTGCAATTTCAATAAAAATGACTTAAGTTTTTTAGAAATCATATTATTTGTATTTGTTAAAATCTACTTATAGACTTTCAAATATCAGACAATCTCAAAGCTAATATTTAAAATTTTACAATTGTCAGTATTCGAACAACTAAATTAAAATTTCATAATTGAGCAGTTTCAAAATGTTACACTTGCAATTGAAAATTTACTAAGTTACTAATTTTAAGTTAGAATTCTTAAAAATTTATAAATTTAAATGATAAATTTAATAAATTGCAGACATGCCAATCGATAGTTAAAATATTATAAATCTCAAATGAAAATTTATGAATGAGCCACTTTAAAAGCACGTTTGCAATCGTTTAATTTGGAATTTTTCCTATTTAAAATTATATAAATTTGAAGATTTTAAGAATAATTAAATTCTGATATATAATAATCATTCAATTCAAATTTGACGAAGGCAAAAATCCAGTTATCGATTTAAAAGAAAAGTGAGTTCAGCTTGATGCATCTGCGCATGCGCAGATGGGCCTACGTGCAAGTTCAAAGTTAGGCATTATTCAGGAGAAAGCTCCTTTCTATACTGACATTCTTAATTTCAGAATTTTTCATTAGATCTTATTGATTCTACTATAATTTCTTTAAGTTTTCAAAATCTTAAAAAAATAAACTTTTCCTTTGAAGATTTTCTTATTTTTAAACTATAAAATGAAATGTATTTATTGTTGCAAACTTTGCCCATCTATATCAAAAGAAAAAAACATTTATTAAATTTACAAATAACTTCGCCACACCTTTTTTAACTCTCAAGCACAGTGATGGCCTTGTCTCTTAGGGTATGCATTTTAATAAATTCATATAAAAAATAATTTATAACCTTTTTTGGTCAAATTTACTGCAATTTATAATATAAGTTTTACCAAGTAACAAAAACTCATATAAATCAATAATTGCTTCTTAAAAGAATAATGTGTTTTATAGTTAAACACATTATCACGCGAGAAAGATAACATTAAGTTACAGGTTTTAAGGAATCTTGTACTTCAATTTCAACTTTTGATATAAGCTAGAAAAATTAATTCCTCAATGTAAAATTTCAAGAGTGATATTTAGGATGTAATAATTAATTTGAACCATCAAACATTGAATCAAACAATGCATTCATGAGGCCTGTCGAATTCCATGCGGAGAAAAATGGGTGTTAAAATGTGAATTTTCAAAGGGTAAGATTGTCCCACCTAAAATGCAGATATTCATGTCAAATATCTACTATATTTTTGAAATGTTGGGCGTAAAAATAAATATTTTTATGTTAAACTGAAACATATTCAGATGTAAAAATCGTCCGAGCGCATACGCATTACGCATTGGAATTTCACGACTATATTTGGCGGATATATATTTTCGTTATTACAATTATGGAATATTACAATTTTGGAACATTTTCAAAGACTCTAACACATTTGATAAAATTTAAAAAATTTTTTTTAAAATGTTAATTTCAAGTAACCTAAAATAGATAAAATTTTAAATGCAGATTACAGATAATTCGTTCTCCGCTTACTTACCTATTTTTTGTTTTGAATTAAAAATATTAAACATAACCTTAAATTGACAATGTATCATCTGATCGAAATTCGATACACTTTATCGGTCCTTCGTTCATGTACGAACATTAAAGTTTCATTTTAAATTCAAGAATAATTTATCAATTCATTTATTAAATTACTAGAAATAATTCAACTCCTCAAATATTTAAAGACGTTAGTTTACACAACTATAAATGTATTATCTCGCATATTTCAGTTTAACATTTTGGATTTGAGTGGTCCGACATTATTCGTCGGTAGTTAAAATTTCAAATATAGAATCGCAGCAATTATGATAAAAAATCCTCAGGTTTAGTGTTCAATTTATTATTTAAGTTCTTTTATTGATAGTGTTTAATGTTTAAACTTGAACCTATGGAGGTAGGTCTTCGACTCCCAATCCTTTTGTAAATCACGGTCTGCGCTTCATTCAATGGTCGAAAGCCACCAGGAACGATGATCAAATTAACTTGGTTAGAATTTCTCACTATTTGACCCACTGGATAATTCACAAAGTTTAGAGGTGATCCTAGGGCTGGTGGTTCAACTACTGATTCTAAAAGAAATAATTTATAGATTTTTTTACTTTAGAATTGATATATATATATATATTTTTTTTTTTGGGTGCATCATTAATATGCAATTATATCGTTACATTTCGATTAAGAATACAATTTCTGAAAAAAAAAACTGTTAAGTTTTTCAACATTGTAACTTTAATTGAGAGGCCGAATTCTGTAACCGCTTATAAGGTTTTCTCACTGAACGGCCATAACCGGTAAACACTATTCAACCATTTTTAACTTTTAATGTTAAAATGGGTATTCTTACATACAATTTTTTCATGCATCATTTTCTCTCTAAAACAAGATATAACTTTTTCCAAATATTGTAAAGTATAATTATTTCAGTTGGGATTAATATTCTAACAGTAAAGGCAAATATAACATTTGAATATTTAAAATTCACGACTTAATCAACGTAATAAATCTTGAACTGTTGACCAGTACATCAATTCGCCCAATAATGGTGGACAAATGGCTTTACCATCAGGGTAGTACTATGCCGATAGAATATGAACGTACGATCTATAAAACGTCGAAATACTATGAAGACAAATATCGCGAAACCACTTTTTACATTCTCATTCATGAAAGTTTAATGTAATCGTCCAAATTTTCGATCTCTGGTTTTTAACGGATCTTTACGTTTCGGCACGCACAGAATCCGAAAATCATAAAATTGTGTCGGTGTCTGTCTGTATGTCTGTGTGCGTTTCTGTATGACTGTGTGTATAGTAACCTGAATGTCGCAACCACGCTGACTTTGGAAAAATTTGTCCAATCGAGTCCGCAGTTAATACACTTCTGAATGTCCACAAAATGAAGGTTAAGTTCGTTAACCAGACATTTTCAACCAAAATTAAAAAATTGAGAGCATTTTTAACGTTTCAACTTTTTTTTTCAATTTTATAAATTTTTGTCAAAGTTTCTTATAGATGGGTAAAATAATTGCAAATGATCTTAATAAAATTGTTTGTTCCGATAAAATTTAGAAAATTTATATACTTTTAAAAAACTTGAAAATTTTCAAAAAATAGAAAAAAAAATTTTTTTGTTATAGATCCAAAAATTTCATTCATTCATATTTCATATATAATTAAAAATTTTTCATAAGGACAACCGCAGGATTTCGCCGGAAGCGGGTGCTAATCTGAAAAATTGCACCCGCTTCCAGCGAAATCGCGGTAAAATTTCAGCCATAACCACGTCTCACAACCGTGAGATCTGCATTTTTTCCGCAAGTGTTCTAGCATATTGTTGACACGCAGGGATGCTTTTTAGGCTATTAGCAAGGGAAAGCTTGGCACCTACAAGAGCGCCGATGATAAGGACGATCAGTTTAACAGAATATTCCGGGTACAATCGTTGCAACTCCCTTATAAGGTTTCGATACCTCTCTTTCTTTTCATTCTCCTTGGCTAAGATGTTTTTGTCAGCTAGTGCCGAAAATTCGATAACGAACATGGTTCGCTTCTTGAAGTTAAGAAGAACCATGTCAGGCCTCGAGTGAGCAACAGAAACAATTGTCAAGAATATAAAGTTCCAGTACATGCGGCACTTCCCATTCTCGACAATTGACTCAAT
>NC_046657.1:53484367-53485395 GCF_010883055.1 Belonocnema kinseyi
CCACTCCTCTTTTGCCTTACATTATTGCCACTATCTCTAGCACTGCGCCATTCCGACGGGTACTTGTGCGGCAAATCTGCAGATCGAAAGTACAAGGTCACTTATGTATTTTACATGGACGATCTTAAGATCTATGCTAAAAACAGAGAGCAACTGCATCTAACTCTGGGGATTGTCGAACGATATGCTAAGGAAATTGGAATGGAATTTGGTTTAGACAAATGCTCCAAGGTTTATTTGAAGCGAGGAAAACTTAATGGCATCCCTGAAGATCCTGAGCTCGTTGATAGAAGCGCCATACGACACCTTTACGCTGGAGAGACTCATACATACCTGGGCGTGCCACAGAGCCACATTCAGGATGTGACATCTATAAAGGATACTCTCCGAAGCAGATAAAAACGTCTCATTCGACAGATTTGTTCTTCCGAACTGTCGGCGAGGAACAAAGTATCTGCAACGAACATCCTTGCCGTCCCGGTACTACTCTATTCATTTGGAGTAGTTCCATGGACGAAGAACGAGTTCAGATCTCTTGATATCGGGACAAGAAAGGTTATGCACATAAACAAAAGCATGGATCTTAAGTCTTTCGTTCCGCGACTGTACATCTCACGCCGTCAAGGGGGTCGTGAAATATTGAGTCTTGAATGTCTTCACAACAGAATTATTCTGGGTACAGCACATAGAGTTGCAAATGGAAGAGGCCCTCTTCTTAAGATGGTCGGGAATCATGAAGAAGTGGGCAAAGGAGCATTTCTATACAGAGCAGCGGAGGAAGCAGCTGAAACAGTCGGACTTGACTTCAGTATTAGGGGTGAGCAAAATGCATCAAATCTAATCTATCTCGAGTACTCACTCCTGAAAGCCTGGATTAAGAAAGCACAAGAGAAAAACTTTCGTGAACACCTCCTCGATAAGAGGAGGCACGGTATCTTCCACAGAAATGTGAAGGATCAGTCAATGTCTTGTGAGCTAACGTTTGCTTTCCTTAAATCGCCCGGGTTGAAGTCTGGTACAGAGGGTTT
>NC_046657.1:53485495-53486887 GCF_010883055.1 Belonocnema kinseyi
TTATTGGCCTGTAGTTCTTTGGGTCAGCTAAGTTGCCTATTTTCGGCAGGAGTATTGTGCGCCCTTCCACCAACCACTCTGGAATCGGCTCTTCCGACTTCAGATAGGAGGTGAAAATACGGGCCAAGTGCTGATGGGCTGAAGAAAACTTCTACCACCAGAAGGTTTTGATACAATCTGGTCCCGGTGCGGAATAGTTCTTCATCCCTCTTAATACTTTTTTCACCTCCTCGGCAGTGATGGGTGAGCATTTTTATCAGGTGTTATGAGGGCAACACATAACTCCTTGAAGCTATTTATATTTTCTGTGTCTTCGTTCCGTCTATGCTGAACTTCGTAGACTTCTCGCCAAAATACTTCGACCTCCTCTGGTTTGGGTGGGTGTTCGACAGTAACTGGAGGGTCTTGGAAGAGTCGAGATGGGTCAGAGAGAAACCGTTGATGTTCTCTGACCCACTTCTCCCTCCGCTCTAGACTTCTCTTAGCGTCAGATAGTATCCGCATTCTCTCAACAATATGCTGCCTGATGGTCAGCAGCTTTGACTTGTTAAGTGTGTGATAGCGGGTCCGGAGTTAGCGCGTGAACTTTCGAACATCGGCGGTAAAATTCCTGCCAGATGTGATGTAGTCAATCACACATTGAATGCGGGACGCATACTGTCTTGCCCAGCCTATCTTTAAGGCAAGTTGATGCATTCGTCTTTTGGTCTCATGATCAGCCGTTGGTTTTGTTTTACGGTTCGCATCGGCCAAAGCTCTCGCTGCATTATACACACAATAATTGATAGCCCAGAGGTCGGATTCACCGGAAAAATGTTTACGAAGCTCGTCATCCATTTCAGCCAGATCTTTAGGCTTGAGAGAAACCTTGGTGTTGATGTTTCTCCGGGTCGTAAAGCATCGCTCTTTATCTATTGGATGCCTGTCCGCGGCTGATCTTAGTGTCGCCTCTCTTTCTTTATTGTCGGCTTGTTCTAGCTGTGGTAGAGTAGGCGTTCCGCTTACATAGCCCCTTTTACGGAGTTGTTCAGCATGGTTTCGCAGACGTTGCTGCGAAAAGTGTGATAGCTCAGGGTGTTTCTTGCACCACAGAGCATGCAGCCGTGCCATGTAACCCCGTTCACGGGCCACACTCGCATCGTAGCAGTCTAGCAAGTCGTAATTCAGTTGCTCCGTCCACCCAAAGGTCACGAGATCCCGCCGATCCATCGCATTGAATCCATTTTCATTGGCTCCCCCAGCTCTAGATTGGTCGGTATTGTTGGCCGATCCATTGTCGGGAGCCCTGCACGTTCTGTTGTTTTGAACCGCACTTACTACAACTATGTTTGGTGTTGTCATTGTTGTTCCCACGAGAAGCTAGGGAAAGGGTTTCGTCCATCCTTGTAGAGC
>NC_046657.1:53486987-53503536 GCF_010883055.1 Belonocnema kinseyi
ATATATATATATATATATATATATATATATATACTTAAAAAGGGGGAACAGATTCAACAACCACAGCAGTGCACAATAGTGGAGGGGAATACAAAAACCGATCTCGGAGCGCGTGAATACAGACAAAACTAAGAATAAAATTTGTTGCAGGAAATTTTTTAGAGCGATAAAGTTTTGTTTAGCTAACTTCGCGTCTTTCAAAAAGCATGTATTTGCCATGGAAAACCGAAAGAATGTTTAACCGATATTTGTGTAAAGTTTATCCTGTGAAGTTAATTTTTGTTGCAGAGAATCTTTCGTAGGAAATGGATATAAAGTTTATATTCTGTTTTTTCTGTGAACTAACTTAATTAATCATTGTTTAATTAATCATTGTAAAATGCTCCAAAATACATAGAAAGCAGAAATTTACACACAAATTTCAATAAATTTGTCGTGACAAAAATTGTCGCTGCTTGCGATACAATTTTGAAGCACCGTTGATAAAAATTTGTAATGCTCATTAAAAATGAAATATTTTATTTATATTCTCGTTAAAAGTCCATTTATTTTGCATACACGAGAAATTCGTTTAATAATAAGAAAAATTAATCAGAAAAAGAAAATATAGCAAGAGTGGGTATGAAAATTTAACAAAAAGTTTGGATGGAACCGACATTTTTGTAATTATGAATATTATTCTGAAGACATGCAGTGTTATGTTGATGAATGGATAAAGTGTATACGTCCTAGACACTAGAATGGTGTTGAAAAATGTGAAAGCCTTGACAAAACGAGGATCGATTCGTCGAGTGGCAGTTGTAAGTCGAATTTGCATTTTTTTTTAACGTGGGGAAAAAACTGTATTTTAAACTTTAATGTAAGATTAAATTTGTCTATTAGCGCTACTCTCCTTACACAACAGCCCCTGTGTACTTTCTTTTAATACGATAGGTTGTAAAAAATGATCGTGAATTCTAAATTAAAATTAAATTGAAATTAAATTAAATGCTAAACTACAGTTTTCAGTCCTGAATTATCAAAAAAAGATGGAATAAAAATAATTGTATTAAACATTTAAATGTATTAATTTAAAAATTAATAAAAATATGATAAAATTTATAAGAATTCAAGTAATCCAGGAATGGTTCCAAAAGAATAACTACCAAGCAATGGCGTGACAACCATGCTAATAGCTGACTGGCAATGCGGTAAGGTGTCTTAAAGGGTAAATCTGGGATAGCGGACGACCTCTCACCACTCAGAATATGCAGTCTTACTCTTGCATGCGGGGCTCGACAAGGACGAACGCAGAACATCCAAAATGTGCCGAAGGACAGTGTTGATCGCCCCAGAGTTTAGGATGCTGAAAATAACTCAAGAATGACTTGCTAAAATGATACGATGCCAGTATTATCACAATTGACGATGGCTTTATGGTACTTGTGCATACTCTATGGTGCCAGAACACCCCAAGCTTAAGCACATTTATCATAATTCCTTGCGAAAAAAAGTCTCCTACCTCGTAAAAAAGTGATACGTACGTGGAGCGCTTCTCAGGACGCTATATGAACAAGCCGCAGACGAAGAGGAAAAAGTGTCATTAAGAACAACTGCGGAAAGCAGGTATCTACAAAGAGATAATCGTGATTTCAGAACAAAAAGGAACATTGATAGTTTATGGTGTAGAGATTTTATCGAATTATGAGAGCTTTAACTGAATAAAATCGAAAGATGAAACCGACGATGGATAAAAAAACCAAAATACGCCTGCATCAACTGTGAGCAAGAAGATTGTCTGGAAAAGACAAAATGCATCCCCTGTTTAGTGTGTACTTGACTAGATAAAGTCTGTTTTACCATTCACGGAAAGAGTTCAAAAGTTCGCTCAAGATTCATCATATATCCATTGGAAAGCTTGAAGGCTTATCTACACATGGTTAGATGCATAGCGAGATTAATGGCAACTAACATATTGCCATCCCGGTTCTACTACACTCGCTTAGGATAATTCAATTGACGAGTATCGTCCTTAGTATCACTCCGCATAAGATCATGCACATGCATAAGAGCTTACATATGAATTCGTTCATTCCGCATTTATACATTACACGTCGTGAAGGCGGAGGTGGACGTCTAAATCTCCAATGTCTTCATAAGCGAATTTTTCTGAGTACAGCTTACATCGTTGAAAATGGCAGAGACACTTTTCTAAAAATAGTCGGAAAACACGAGATGACTGGAATGGAGCAGTTCTTTACAAAACCGCTAAGCAGGTGGCCGAGAACCTTGTTCTGAATTTTAACATGAGAAGTGAGAAAAGTGCCTCACTTCATCTAGAAACGTTACTCCTGAAAACCGAAGTAAACAGAGCTGCTTTAAAGAATCTCCGCCAATAGCTACACGATAAGAGGATGCATGGAAACTTTCACATAACTGTAGATCAGTCCCTCACAGAGAAACTGTGTGTCTCATTGCTTTCTTTGCCGCTCTTACGGTGTTGACCATGACCCTGTACCATCTGACACTCTAAAAGAGAAAATCAATTGTCTAAAACGAGAAGTTCCCAATTTTCTAGAGCAATTTTCGAGAAACGAACTATATTCATGATCAAATTCTCGCCTCCGTCCAAATAAAATATCACTGTAAAAAGTAGGGAAAAAATATAGGTATCGAGACTTTGAAAGGAGCTGTAACGAATTTACTTAAAACAATCGCTTGAAGTAATTGTCCTTGTGATCAGTGGTTTCCGGGGTGCACAACCATCATTCATTCGTAAGCTGAAAGCCATACCTTCATGCCAAAAACATGACAAGGCAGTTAAGATGTGGATGCAGCAAATTTTTATCTTTGGGTTGTTTCGTTTCCTCAAGATACACGAGGGTTTTGCAGGCCGTTCTTTGTGATATCGCGGTGCTCTAGGGTCAACTCTCTTCTAGTCGTGAAACGTAGTCATAAGTGTGATTTATTGTGGTCCTACTGAGAGCCGGTTTCATTTTCACAGGTGGTAGTTGCTCCCAGTAGTATCCTGCCGTAGTCTTTAACTTTTTCTAATGACACAAACGCACACAAGCCATTCTATTTTCGTATAGTTACTCACATTTAGAAATATATCGCAGGTTAATTTTATTTTAGGTAGGCTTAGTTTCCAGAATTGAAAGATACTTCTTGAAGTGCCTTTACAGCTGTGTAACATATTTGTATAGAGTTACTTTAAAAATAAGCTTACTTACTTGTCTCAACTTGACTCAATGATAGTCGGCGGCGCTGTGGTGAGCCCGAGCTTGAGCCCTCGTTCGGGTGCGGGCGCTTAAGAAATTTAGGTGTATCTCCCTGCCAACTTGATTCTGTAAGAACAAATAAAAATGGATGTATTTTTTATTTTGAATACTTTTACACTAAAAAACATGCTACAGACGTTTTAGTTTCATTTATACAATCTTGTTCATTGTTTAGCTGTAGGTTTTGCAACGCACAAATCACAATCTTAAACATAAATCGTCGCTCCATCATCGGCCACCTTCCACTCCCGCCAACCTAGCGTATTATATATCCTCTGTAGATTAATTAATACAATTGCGCATAAATGCGCCTCTAACATCATTTGCACATTGTTACCACTAGTCGCAGCGAGATCGTACTAAAGACAAAAAAAGGTCGACACGACCAATCAGAATCAGGCCACGGTGACTAACTACATAGACAAAAAAAGTTTGATTGTTTGACGCTAAAAAGGACACAGAGGGATGCATTTCTAGTACTTCAAAGTACTCAAAAATGCTGAACCCGAAATTGGCGCTCATCCCCTTTTCGTTTTGTTTTCATTTTTTCAGTCGTGATGAGTAAGGAGAGATGATTATTAATTCAATTTTTTATAATTTAAAAGCAGTATAATAATGACTACAAAGTAAATAGTTTGTTTTAATTGTAGATAGAATCAAATCATGAAACAAATCAAAACGAAAAACTTTTTCTTTTCATTTATCAAAACCTATTATCATCATCATCATTTCGCATAATCAATATTTTCTAAGCATAATTTCGCGTAATAATCCAGTTTCTATCGCATAATTTAAATATTTTCAACAGCAGCAAATTTTTTTTTTAGTGATACATGTAAATCATGCTTTACGAAATTTTGTTCTCACCTTAAAAATTCTACGTAGGATCTCCGGCGGGAGGAAGTTTGTTAAGAAAATCTTACGATAGCTTACACGGGGTAAGAGGTACAAAAGAGTAGAAAAATAGCCTTACGTAATTTATGGACGACCTCCTAGGCACCATATAAAATGATTGCTGAAGAAAGACTCTTGTCAATAGTTATTGTTCAACTTTGTAATCAATGAAACGTGTGAAATCAGTCTAATTTAGTTAAATTTCAGTTTTTCCCGGAAGACAAATTCACGACGAAAAAATTCAAAATATTTTTATAAATACAAAGCCAAACGAGGCCACGAGGGTTTTCACATCTAGTTTTTTTTAAAATATAGCTATTGTTTAAATTCATGATTGTGAATTGTAACTTGAACCTTTTCAGCACGGTGCTTTAATCTGCAATTGCGCATTCTTTAAAATGCTGAGTCAATAGAGTTGAAGGAGAATGACTAACCTGAAACACTCCCTATGTACAATCTACGATTCAATATAGTGCGCATGCATTTTTTAAATAATTAATCATTCACATGGATAAATGATAAGAATGCCCTTTTCGACAAAGAAGGGGAGAAACAGATAAATCGTATATTTCTGTAGAAATTGGTAATTTCGTGTAGAGAAAGATTGGGTTACTGTCAGAAGTTCCGGTAATATTCTAAACGAGGCTTTTATTACAAAGGGTGAAATACCATCTACCATATTCCACCGATTTGAAAAGTCTCAAAAAATCGATATACGAAGAAAACTAAAAACCATAAACGTTACCTTGAAAGATCATCTTAAAGGTTAAACAGCTAAACGCTATAAGAGAGTTTTCTTTTTTTAACGTATAAATACTTATCCTGCTGGGCCCTTTCTTTGATTATTTTTATCAATTTCATCGAATTTTTCCCATTTCTCTTAAATTTATCTAAATTAACGCCCATGTGTATGGAATCAAGGGAATTTCGGCGATTCTTTCAATATTATGTGAATTTAATTTGAATTGTTCTGAAGTCTTATGAAATTTCCATGAATTTTTAAAAATAATGACCCAAAGAAAACCCCATTTTTAGATTGTTTGTCGTCTTCACAAATTTGATTGAAAAGTGGTCTAAATAACAGCTTATGTTGATACTTCAAATCAGGGAAAATTTTAAGTGAAGCATAGTCTATATTATAATCTGAACTGGTTACCATCAATCAATTAAAATATCATTCCACAATCCGTGAAAATAGAAATTAACACTCTCGATTAAGTTGACTCTTGAATAACATAAAATACTTAATGTATTTACAAACTGGATGGAAAATAAATGTTTCCCATGTAGAGCAAAATCTATTCATGTCTTCATTTTCCCCTTCAGGGTATCCCAGGAGTATTCACTTTAAGAATGGATCATGAGAATTATGCATTTCTTTCTTGTTTTTTATGTTTGTTGCGTTTTTTCTTGGCGTTTTTTAAATACACATATTGCGAATCATTTTCCTGCAAAGTCAGCCTCACTGCAGCGAAAGTGAAAAAATTTGTTTCTGGTCGTTAGTTTTACTGTGTGGAACTAACATTTTTGTGGCGAATGCTTTATGGGACAACCGATTTATCCTCATCTTCCCCGAATTCAATTTAGTATGTTTCTCGGGGAGAAGGGATCTGGATATTTCTTGGTGATATTACGCTGCGATATTACAATTTATACACAGATTGTAAGTTAAGACATGTTGTAAAAGGATTTATAGATCTTCAATCTATAAAAAATGCTATAAAAATCTTGCCGGCAAATGTTGGTAATTTAAGGTAATTTTAAACGGGATTTATGGTAAATTACCATAAATTTCCCCAAATCCAATTTAAAAATGTCTATAAATTTGCGTAAATCTACAACAAATTTCGGTCGTGTATGGTAATTTTGCATGTAAATATAGTAACTTATAGATAGAAATTTGTTTAAATTTTCGGTAATTGAGAGTAATTTTACTGGTAAATATAGTAACTTACCATAAATTATCTTAAACTTTCGGTAATTTACGGTAATCTTGCGGGTACTCTACAGTAATTTAAGATAAATTACCTAACATTCATTTAACAAATTAATATGAATATGCGGATAAAAGCTGTTGTATTTTGAAGCCAAAAACATTAGCTTTGTATATGCACATCTTCTTTACGACATGCACAGTAGACACGAGTAACTTAAGATGTTTTTAGAACGTACTGCAATCTTTTCATGAACGTAAATATAAAATATATTTTAATAACGTTTTTAGAAAATCCGAAAAACGTACAAAGTTAGGAAAAATTACGTTTAAAAAGGCTTCCATTTTACAAATATGCAATTGAAATGTTGTTAGATTATTAAAAGTTTTTGAATCTTAATTTGGCCTAGCTTGCAATGCTTCAAGAATGTTATAAAATATTAAAATTAAGCCTTTATTCATTTGTATATGTATGTAATTTCAAGTCAGTTTAACGCAAAATATCAAAATATAAATAAAAAAAGTGGAAACAGAGACGCGAACATTGGTGCGCATATTGCTTCTATAGTTTTACGTAAAATCCTTAACTTCAGTAGAGACATCTATTTGATAAATGTGAAAAAGTTTTATCACGAACAGGTAATCTCAGTTATGATAGCAGTCAATAACACTACCACTAGTAAGAAGAATTAGTATTGTTGAGCAATTGTTGGTGGATGAATTTGATTACTAATGAGCATGAAAAAATTAGAACAAAGCCTAATGCACTAATCGACCAAACGCTCAGGCAAAACATAAAATTTTACATATAAATCTTTCCTATACGTAAGGTTTGAATTTAAATCTTTAAAAGATTTTTTGGTAAACAATCCAACCCCTAATCTAATAACGATCTGTAAAAAAATTGTTACGATGCAAATTTCCGAAATATTTCAATGAAAGTTTCGAAGAATTCCAAAAAATGTTTAGGAAAGCTTTATGACGACAGGTAAATATCCGCGTACAAGGCAAGATTCCTAAGAAAACTATCTGAAAATGTTCTTAAAAAATATTCGTATTACATACCCTTGCTTTGGAACCTTACTGGATACCCTACTTCTGTAAACCTTCCTGAAACATTTTTCGGAATTCTCCAGACGTTTTATCGAAATTTATCGGCAAACTTGTGTGTTGTTCGTATATATTGAATTGAAGTGTTCTTAAAATTATTTTTTCAAGAGTTACAGTGCATTCTATAATGACGATTTGCAACAAAAAATATTGATACTGTTCGCAATGAAATTTGTCCCAAAATGTGTTAAAAATTATGAAAGATGTAAGTGAAAATGTCAATGAAACTCAATTTATCGGTAATACTGAATATAGAATTCAAACCTTCTAAAAATATTAAGGCCAAAATTTCGAGAAATATGCACATTGTACAATGATAATAACATATGCGATTAACCTGTTTTAAAGTTTAATGCAAAATTTTGAATATAGTCGATGTCGGAATGTAATATATTCTAATGTACGATTAATCTGATAGTATATAATATTCTACTTACCAACATAATTACAGAATATTATAAATATGAAAATCCGGGTTAAAATCAAAGTCTTCATTTTTCTAAAGTGACAGAATGATTTTTAATCAATTTTTAAAGCTGCCAGTGACAAGTTTATACAAACATATCGTGCTTCCTTATATACTTGTGATTATTACATTATTGACAACAATAAATGTCTAAAGGTAGGTGGAAAAATGAAACCAAATAAATCAACTGTTGCGTAAAACATATTTTTCTGCTATGAAACAGGAAACCTTTATTTACTATCCTTGAAACTGTCAATAGCAGAGTAATCAGTTGTGACAATCTTAAACGAGCGACATTACAATATAATTTTCAAAATGTTTGAGTATTACATTTGTTGTAAATTTGTTGGTCTTAAAGTTTTTTTTTAGAAAGAAAAAACTGTTTAATTGATTCCCAAAATAGTACTATGATCACTAAAACCGTATGAACGAATATGATGAGAAATTAGGTATATGCTCATATAGCAATCTCCTCTTATTGAATTTCTTGTAATTTTCTCGCGATTCTTGGAAGAAAGATAAGAAACCCGCGATTAATTTCAGAAATATTCACAATATTTAAGGGATTTTATGCAAATTGCAATTATTTTAAAGGATTAACAATATTTAAACAATTAAAAATTGTTTAATTCAATCCCAAGTGCTATTCTAAGTGACCGGCTCCATTTTTGGAAAAGAATTGATGATTCTCATATTCAAAATTAAATAATTTTAAATTGTGAGGACTCAAAATTAGTTTTTTCAGATGAGAAAGATTTTTGCCTATGCTGCAACAATTATAGTCGAGACGATTCTGTTCTCTTTTCCAATTCTTCATTTGCATGTCTAATTCTTTTTTCGCGTTTCTCGTCTTCTTTCTCTAATTGCAGTCGCATTTGACGGTTCTCAAAGTTTTTGTTCTAAAACTGATTCGAAACAGTATCCTTAAACACTTGCGGTGGAAATTCAGAAGGTGGTCGTCCTTGGGTCGCTTCGTGTTCTCAGGGTGCCAGGAACGGTCGTAAGACGCGATTATGGCTGCAATTTTACCGCGATTTCGCTAAGATCGGGTGCAGTTTTTCAGATTAGCACCCGCTCGCGGCGAAAACCTACAGTTGTCCTTATGACAAACTTTATACATATATACATATAAAGAGTGTCACGCGAGAACTGTAGTTAATTTTGTGGAAGGGTTGTGCACAAAAGATAAGCAAAAAAGTGCCCAAAATTTTTTTGTTCAAATTTTTATTCTAGTAACAACAGAGGGTACAAGTTGTATGTACGTGTGAGCATGTGTGGCGTGCGCACGCCGTCTCAAACACGCAGTTCCCCCGCCAAAGCGCTCGAGTTTGATCAAATTGAAACCAAAACAATAGCAAGAAAATAAAAAAAATTATAACTACGAACAATGTATTAGTTTAAACAATTAAACTTCATATTCACGTCGCTTTTCGACTAAAAAATTAACCCAAGGAACACGCCTTAACTTATGAGGATGTAATAATGATTCTTTATTATAATAGAACATTTTTTAATTGCAATACAAAATTATTCAATTTTAACGACAAGTGCAATATCACCCACATGCTCACACTTACATACAACTTGTACCGTCTGTTGTGGCCAGAATAAGCATCTGTTTAAAAAAATTTTGGGGTCTTTTCTACTTATTTTTTTGTGCATCAGGGAGAAAATCGGAAATACCAGTACGGTATATGACTTCGTAGCCATATTCTAGGAGTGCTAGTGCCCAACTGGCAAATCGGTCTGTGGGTTTTTTAGGTTATGAAGCCACTTTAAGGCTAAGTGGCCCATGATGTGCGGATTCAGGGTCAGAAGATGAAGAGCATATCTACAGCTTCTAGTTAGACTCACCTGTTAGCTTGTTTCCGCTTTTAGAAGCCGCTCGCATCCTGCACACAAGTGAGTCTGATTACCACCGCTTCTTTAAAACCTCGGTCGCGGCCCTAAACCCACTAATTTATTGCGGAGACGGGAGGATGGTGAACCTATGATAGCCCTTAAGCCCCCGAATTTTGGAAAGAACGCATGCTGAAGTTGCAACTTATGAGAGACTGAGTTTTCGAAAACCTCGAAAGCCCCTTTCAAAAACAGTCTAGTCATTACAACCCTCGCCGCCGGCAGTTGAGATTAGTATAAATCAGCATAGATTCGTCAGCCCGTTCGTCGTCTGGTATGGATCCTCAAGATGAGGTCGTATGAAAATTGTGCTTCAAGCTTTAACGAAGGACAGACAAGATAAACAAAAAAACTAAAAGATAACACAGGCCAACATAGTTTTGTTTTTGGAAAGTGAAGGGTCATTTCCGAAGTTTATTTGGGATCTTTTCTTCAGTTGAATCATATAGTACTGCTCTTTCTCTTTAATTTGAGAGTCGCAGATTTCAATTACCATTTCTCTTTACCAAGTTATGCTAATTTGAAATTACGAGATATGTAACATTATGTCTTGAGCATTTTCTTTAAATATTTTGAGGTAGACATTTTCTACTAGGTGTCTTCTCTTGAAAATTTGTAGCTGGGGGTGTACGGGGTTCTTGATTACGAACCTGGATTCGACATATTAAAATAATGGGATATAAGAGGTGTGTTCAAAAAATAAGGTGACTTTATGGTTTTCTCAAAAAATATTAATTTATTCCTCAATATTTATGTTGTTCCATTCAAAGTAATCCCCCTCAGATATAATACACTCGTGCCAACGCTTTTTCCAATCATCGAAGCACTTATGATAATCATTTTGTGGTATAGCCGTGAGTTCTTTCAGCCGTGCAGTTTTTATCTCCTCAATCGTTGAAAATCGATGTCCTGTCATAGGTCTCTTCAGTTTTGAGAAAAGAAAAGTCACTGGGGGCCAACTCCGGTGAATAGGAAGGCTGAGGCATGACTGTGGTGCTGTTTTTTGTCAGAAAATCTTTCACAAGCAACGATGAATTAAAGAGAAAAAGTAATACTATATGATACAACTAATGAAAAAATCCCAAAAAATTTTGTGTCTTCTGTACATAACCTCAAAAGTGGTCAAAAACGCCATTTTTTGGGAACATAACCTCAAATAACTTTAAATCCTGTCAATATAGGCTATTCCAGACCCCGGATTCAGATTCTATGTAAAAAATAACTTCGGAAATGACCCTCCACTTTCAAACAACTGACATGACCCCATTATTTGAAGGCCTGTATAATTAAAGCCCTATCAGGCCATCCTCGATAAGATTTGAAGCAGATACCCAGGATTATTTATTGCAGTGAAGGAAGCAGTAATTACAGAGATGAAACAAGCAGCAAGTCCGAGAACCAAGAAAGTATCGACAAAGGAAGAATCCGATGTAGCTGGTGGAGATACTAGCGTCATCCTTGTGAAGGATGAAAAAGAGAGAACTCCAGCGTTTAGCACTCTCTAAACAGGGCGAGGCTCATGCAGTAGAATCCGAGATATCAAGGAGGGCAACCCCGAATGAGAAGCCCGACCATCCAAAACCCTATTAGCCAGAAACTGGACTTATTAATCTTTATCTTCTTGGTCCGTTCCGCTTCGCAAATAGAGGACAGGTCCAAAGGAAGATCGCCTACGTCTCAAGAAATACGACCAGTAAGTCATGCAAAAAGGAAGTCCCATCGCTCCTACATGTTCAGATTGAATGCCCTGAAGGTTTTGCTTAAATGAACACCATTTATGATATATGTAAAATATATGATAAATAATTGAATTCAGGTTTCAAAACATACCTAAACAATTTTTAAATCTTTTTTCCCCAAAAATGACAAGCTTTTAAAAAAAATAAATTATGAAATTTTTTCAAAAATTTTGTATATTTTTAAATATAACTTTGCTAGATACAATAATATAACAAGACTACTAAAACCATCCTATTTTGTTGGTCAAACCATCCTATATTAGACTAATAAAGCCATCATATTTCGTTGGTCACACCAGTCCAACGAACTTATGATCTGTTTATAGAACCATTTTGACTCTGCCCATTTTCATTCCATTTTTTCACAAATTTTTCACATTCATTTATTTAATAATCAGTTGGTTTGCCATACCTGCAAATGTCCGATAAATGTTCGGGCTGTTGTCATCTGAAACAGAGCGGAAGGGAATCGACATTCAGGTAATCTCTTGCTACATGCTCTAGCTTAGAGCGCTTGGGACAAACCATGGGACAATTTTGAGGGGAGAGCATAGCAAAATCCCTTTCAAAGTATTCGATACATATATAAATTTATACGCATAAATTACGTATAAATTTATTTGGTATATTACTTAAAAATTGTTTTCGAAATAATTTTCATGAAATATATAATTTGCTCGGCCCTCTCTTCAAAGGTATTTCATTTTACCTTTGATTATACAAGAAATTTATAAACAATTGCGTCTGAATATGTATAGTTTTAACTTTTATACATGAAAAACATTTTATGTATGGTTTTGTATTAACTTGGTCTTTTCTCCACTTTCATTCGCATTTTCTTTTTAGTCTTTCTCTTCACAAAGCGAAAATACAAATGCAAATCTTGCACTATGACATCGCAAGGAACATTGTAAGATGGCAGCTCTCCCGACTCATGGAATTCTCCTTCTTGCCGTGAAATCAACCTCATTCGCCGAAGTTAGAATAACAAGCCTAGTTACGTTTTTCCTATGTCCATAATTTTACCTTAAATCTAATTTCATGCTTCACGGTAAGAAACGTTAAATATTTTATGATAATAAAAATTTCATTAGTATATACAATTTATACTCGTATACTACTAAATATGTACTAAAGTTCTAGTTTAAACCAGCTAATAAATAATACCTTTTTTATTCTATTTAACTTCGTAGCTTAAAATGTTTGATTATATTCTGTCAATCTAACCAATCCTCTTTCGTAAATTTATTAAAATACATGCAATCAGCCCTTCTTCCATGCTCATTTCACATTCCTAACTGATGCTAAAAACAAAACTTTAAATAAGAACATTTTTCCAAAACATGTACAAACCATAAAATTAAATTAATTACCAAATTAATAAATTCCTTACGCTACAGAGTCTGTTCCCTATCGCAAAATACCAAGTGTCTCTTTCAATATTAAATTTGGAAACCTCATAACTTGATTTCATGCAATGATTATACTATTTAATCAGTTTGATCCCAAAATATCCTTGCATTTGTATTCAAATGCATTGCACTACTTCGAACGATCAGGAGGTGCTGTCTCAATTGAGCGACATAGTCATAAGCAAACGATCACCGATTGTTACTTACATATAAATCATTAGTATGTATAAATTATTGCAAATTTAGGAATCAGTGGTAAAATTGTAATTCACGTGGAATAAATTGCATTTATAAAATAGACAAAAAAGTTCAATAGTATTGATTTATTGCCACTACATAGTGACGTGTGTCTGTCAGTCCGTGCAGGTGCTGAAGGACAGAAAGTTCTTCGACGAGAATTGTCGAATATGCAACGGTGAGGACGGTTCAAACTAAAGCCGTTATGGTAGCATTAGGCCTTCTTTGGTTTCGTGCAGGTTTCTCACCGAGTGCACTCGGGTGCACTCGGAACCGTTCAGCGGAGTCAGGTGAGTGGGCGGATCCACATCAGTAAATCGTTCAGAAATCATCAGAGTGATGGATGGGGGTCACTCTATAGGTGACTATTTCGCCTAAACGAGAAGTAGTAAGTGTATGCGAGTGAGCATAGAAATCGGCGGGAGGAATGAGAAGAAAATTGGAAAATTGGGTATATTTAAATAAAACTTGTATAAAACTCGCAGTAAAAAGAAAATTAAACTGTTAAGAGTCTAAACAAGAATATAGATATAGAATGTGCGCCCGGGAAACATCTCGTTAGATTTGCAGAAGACCAAAATTCCATAATGTCAAATCCAATTATTTTAGATAGCGCTTCCTTTGAGCCTCGAACTTTTATTTAAAAATTTATTGAAAAATTTATTTAATTAATTTTTTAAAAAGTTGTTAAAATTATCGTTTGCAACAATAAGTGGCGCCAAAAATTTTCACACGCGCCCGTTCAAAGAACATGAAACTTTGTAGTTCACTTTCGTAAACCATGCCTCTTTTACAGGTTCACCCGACGAGTGCACTGTGTGAAAAACCTCTACGCTACCCTTGCGGAAACGGAGCCACAGTCGAGAGTAAAAACTGAAATGGTTACCTTTGGCGTGCTTATTTGAAAAGATTTTTTGTTTATTTTTGATTGTAATTATTTGCAAGAAATAATAATTTTATAGTTAATAAACAAATTGAAAATGATTTTAACTTCATATTTTTGACGAAAAAGGTATTTATTCTGTAAATTTAAAATCGATTGAATATTTTTAAGGACTAAAGATCAAATTATTATTTCAAGCTTTAGTTTATAAGCCTATTTTGTGTTTAAAAATTATTTTTGATAATTTTAAAAACATTTATTGTTGCAAACAATTTTCTTTCATATTCAATAATTTCAAATAAACACGCTAAAGATAAACAATTCAGGTTTTGACGCGGGATCATGCGCACTACGAAAATATCCCAAAATTAGGAGCCTGCTTCATGTGAATATAATGGCGCGTTTTCAAGGCTGGTCGAACAAAAAATATATTTATTAAAATTTTCAACAAATTATAAATTAAGAAAGGAGAATGTTAAAAATCTGTCGACTTTTGCTTCACTTCGGAACTTTTTCTAACTATTTGAAATTGATTTAATAGGTTTGTATTTAGTAGGAATATATGTTTAAAGCCGCCGTACCCTGGTAAAATTGCTCAAGCTTGCCACATATGCGTCAAATCATATAAACCTTATTTAACCACTAAAGGTGGATTTTTGGACATCGATTTATTTTTGCCCTGCTCCGTCTATATTAAGTGACTCCAGTAGGCTTGTATTTGATGCAAATATACATATAAAACTGGCGCGCTTCAAGGGAATTGCTCCAGTTGTTGTCTTTTTTGATGTTAATAAATGAGTTCAAGTTTTATCTTAAATAGGCCTGAACGTACTGAACGAATGTTCTCTCTCGCTCGCGAGAACTACCTCCCCCCCACCTTTTTAGTGTCTCATGTCAAATTGGAACTAGCTTTCCTGCTAGGCGACGCGACGCCAGGGCATCGTAATCGAGGTCCCGGTAGGGTGGAACCTACCTGGCGCCAAATAAAATTAAAAGGAACTTCGAGAGTTGTGCCTTGATCAAAAGTGTGTGACCCACGTACTCGGTCTATTCAGGCGTGACAGGTGAGTGGCAGCCGTCTTGTGGCTAGGTTTTCCAACTGGGCCACCTCCGGCCAGATCGTGTTAGCGGTAGGCACACGAAAATTTGGGAAACCTAGTTACAACGTCTAATCTTGAAACTAACGTCATATGTGAAGTTGTTTGTCATTTAAAAGCATTGAAACTTTTCACCTTTTTTAATATGTGATCATATTTATAAGTTTAAAGTTTTAACTATGATTCTTTAATTGAATGTACTAAAAAATTATTTTATCATGATTGCTAAATTAACATGGTGCAGTGCTGCCAACTCTCAAAAATGGTTATATCAGTGAATCAATAAGTAACTTTTCACTGATTGTCAGTGACCCATTTCTAGCTATTTGAATCCGCCAAATGCAACTGGTTCAGATTTAGAGAGTATGAAAAATTTCTCGTCCTTTTTTTAACACATAAGCTTTTTTGAACGCAAGATAAGGCAGAAGATAATAACTGACTTTTATATTTGATGGAGAGGAATATCTTTCCGTCTCACAAAAAAACTGTTTCCATCAACCATTTTAAAACAATTGAATCTTGTTGCAAAAACGAATGCTTTAATTAGTGTTGAACGCACTTGCGCAGCGCACATTTATCTCTATCTTGCGTTGTTATGCTAATAATAAGATTTTGGTTTTCATATTATTTTTTATAGATAAAGCAAAATATCCTACAAGTCTTCTTTTAGAATTTCTACGTACCTCGCGTCTTTTCATGTAGTATTGGAATTTTCGATTCCCTGCATATATTTCTTATGATAAAACAAAACTACGAGTCCTATTGAAAAGTGGTTAAAAGAAATTTGGTATGATTTTTCAAAACCTATCATTTCTCTTTCAGACTTTTTTCGTATTTTGTGTCATTTGGTTTAAAATTTGAATGTTGTGGTGTGAAATTTCGTGCAAATCTAATAATTTCTTTATCATAAATAATAAAAATGTAATAAATGAATACAAATTTGTATCGCTTTTTTGAGTGAATAACTTTTTTCTAACCATTTTTTTTGTACCTTTTGTTCCACAAATTTTTCATTTTTATTAATTAATCAAATTTATTTATTTTTATTTATTATTATTTATCACTAAACTTACGTCAACTCTTGGTAAAAGCGATTTGCATACACTGTTTCCATGTAAAATCAACATTAAACAATTATTATTATTTAATTCCAAGTATCACGCAATTTCCATTTATTAAAGAAATATTCTAATTTTTGTTGAACCAAATTCGTACTTATCTGGAACTACTTTACATTATTATGCGAGTGATTGGCAGTAACATTTTCTATAAAAAATTAAGGATTGCAATTTTTCTAAATAATTTTTTTGGAAAATTGTGGAATTTGTTTTTTTTTCAATTTAGGGTTTTCCTTTATCATTTAAATTGATACAGATGTTCTTGAAAAGAGCAGAGGTTTAATTATATTTATAAAAATAAAAAAATTGTTGATCCTGTAACCAAATCAAATAAGAAAATATAAAACTGTTACTTTTTAGTAGCGCTAAAAGATACATAAATCCTGCAATATGTAAAACGATCTGTAATTAGTAAACAATTTAAGAAAACTGCCTTCGAACTCTTGTTTTCCGGCACGCTTTATATCAGCGCTGTGGTAAACATTTTTGAGACGAACAATA
>NC_046657.1:53503636-53516509 GCF_010883055.1 Belonocnema kinseyi
TAAGAATGTAACTGGTGAATATTTTGTTGCTTCATTAAATTTTATAATCTACACTCTTTTCGTTAACTTGTACATCAAAGGCGTCAGACTTGTCCTTCTGAGAAATTTACATTTGATAAGAGTCCGTTTCAAAATTAAGAATTTGGTTACAGATTTCTTCAAAACTGATGTCACCATTTATGAAATATTTTAGGTTTAAGGAAAAGCTTGTTTTACATTGAAAATTATTGTAGTTTTTACAATAACGGCCCATCTAAAGCTTTTGAAAACTAACATATATTCTGAACAATATGTTTAATGAATTAGTTAGACAAATTTAATACTGTCATGTTATGTTAGTCTCAGACTATATGATTTAATTAAGTTTCCTTTAAATATATACACTAGATTGGAGATTTCGATGCTTTAGATAGTTTTCAATAGATAAAAGGGAAACCCGAAGAATTTAAAAATATTTGTAAAATAGAAGATAAACAAATATTACAAAATTCTAAGAGATGTCTTAGTGCTAAAAAATTACATTGGGCTCTAAAAAGTTCGAACCATTTCTCTTACAATTACAATTTGTTTTAGGAGAATTTAAAGATTTAAACAGGTTGTAATGTTATGGGCCATAAAAGTATTTAAAGAAAACCTAAAGCATTTCCAAATTTGTAAGCAACTTAAGTTTTTCCCATATATTTAAAGGGATTTCAAAAGATTGCCATGGCATGTTGAGATAAGTATTATTTTGTCAGTCTTTTGTGCATATTCCACTCAGGAAAAAGGTTCTTCAATGTAATGAAAATTTTTTTCATTCAAATAAAAGTACTTTATTAGGTCTGAATCAATACAAAGGTTCCTTGAACCACCGAAGTTTCTTTTAAGTCTAAGAAATTTCTTTATTTTAAATAAACAGATATTTTTTCGAATGCAAATTTTTCCTTTATTTAAAATGGTGTTGTTTCTTTTAACAATATTTACGGTTGAAACAAAAAATATTTTAAAGAAACTTTTTATTGCAATTTAAGGCAAACATTTTCTGATTGTCGAAATCACCTTAGCACCATTAACGCGTTCATCGTAAACGCAGTTTATTTTGGGCTTTAAAACAAATATTATCTTTCAGAATATTCATAAAAAGCCGACCAGAATCTCCCCAAATACCCCAAAATACACTTACGAAATATCCGGGCGCCCAAATAATACATATGAAATTTAATGCAGACTAGTAAAAACTGAGACGGGGCCGCCAAATTTTCCCCACCCATAGTGATCCTATGACATTTTTGGGAGCCCAAAGAATATCTGTGATGAATTTGCTGCCGATTGGTCAAAAACTGGGTCAAAAACTGTTCTGATTGTTTAAACAACTGTAGATTTGATGTTTCCGTCGGATATGGCAGTAAAGTTCTCACAAAAAAGAACTTAAATATGCTTAAATTAAATAATCTCAGCATTTTTTTGACACACAAGGATAATTTTCAGGCTATGGTCACAACTTCGTGATAAAGTCGTTATAACTCCCTTCCTTTTCATTCCCCTTGGCTATGATATTTTTATCAGCTGGTGCCGAAAAATCGATAACGAGCATAGTTTATTTCCCGAAGTCAAGGAGAATTATTCCAGACCTTGATTGCGCAAGAGAATCAATTCTCAGGAATATGAAGTTCCAGTATATGCGGCACTACTCAATTCTCGACAATTTACTCCATTTCCCCATGATCGTTCAACGTAGCGGTATTAGGACGGAAGTTTTTCTACACTGCTTTTATAATCAAGGCCTTCAGGGGTGAGTATTCGAGATGAATATGATTTAATGCATTTTGCTCACTACTTATATTGAAGTCAAGGCTGAGTGTTTCAGCAGCCTCTTTCACTGCTTTTTACAGAAACGCTCATTCGCCCACTTTTTCGTGCTCCCTGATTACTTTAAGAAGAATTTCGTCTTCTCCATTTATATTAAGGGATCTGAGCTTGTCCTTCGTCCAACAAAATCCATAACAATCAATCGTCCGGGTGTAATACACCTCGTGCAGGCTGAGAAAGTTGGGAGAAGAACTTTTGAGCTATGGGTTAGCTCTTTTGAATCGCAATAAGAGAACTTTAAAGGAGATAACTATGTGCGAGAAAGTCCTGGTCAAATATCGGCGCACACCAGAAAGCTTCAATTTCAACACATAAAACGTCACTTTTGCAGCAAATATCTCTTTTCCAGAATTCACAATTTTTACGGACAAACTTCGAAAAACCAGAATCAACATGTGTTTTGAAAATCAATGAAGCCGAAGTGACACCACAATATGACACATAACACTTACGCCAGCAAGCATCGTGGCACCTACTTTTCAATTAATTTTTTAATGATTAAGATTTTGGAATGTTTCTTTTTTTACATAAAACTGTGTATACTTTGAGCTGTCAAGTACAATCTTTCGCTTTGCGCTTGTTATAAAGTTGCGGACCTAGGCAAGAACGTCGAATTTTTGGACCCTTATCTGCAAAACCTTTCTTTGTTGAAAATTAAACTGTTCTATTAAAAATTCTTATTTTGTTGAAGGTTCATCATTTTAAATAAAAATTCATTACTCGTTGAAAATTAATTTTTTCATTCAAAAATTTAACTATTTCATTCAAAAGAAAATTACTAGAAAATTAATCTTTGTTGAAATTTTATCTCATTGGTTGAAAATGTAATTTCCATCAGGTTCAATTGATTTTTAACTCATCTTAACTAGTTACAGGGATTTAGTAGAATTTAAAAGATATTAGAGTACTTTTTACAAGATGCAAGAAATTTGAGGAGTTCAAATAAAAACTAAGGGCATTTTCGGAAATTTCAAAGAATTTCTGAAACACTTTAGGGCACTTTTATCTAATTTCAATGTTTTAAAGTTTTTTGTTGGAATTTTAGGAAATATTAAAAATATATGTATTGGAGGATATTTAAAGCAGTGTTCAATTAAATATGGAGGTGTTATCTCTAGGAAATAACCTCAAATTTGTTTTTAGAAAAATTCAGAAAAAAAAATTTACGTTAAGCTTGAAGTGGTAAAAACGTAATCATTTCATATTGAAAGCATTTTAATTAAACAATTTTAAGTTTAAAAAAATAAGATAAGCTGCTTTTGGATTGGTAAACCTATAAACTTCTTTATCTTTGATTACCAAATGCTTAATAAATAATTTCCAGATTCAAAGTGGTCTGAAATTACGAAAGGCTGATCAAAAGTATGAAATGTTCCAAGAATAGACTAAATTTCGTTATTTATGGGTTTTTGGGTGCCCAAAACACTTTTTTACCAATTTGAAGCAAATTAAAACTTTATTTAGCATACTCGTCCGCCATATTGGGTCTGCGAATTTGTTTTCGTCTAAAAATCATTAGTAAAAATATAATTAATGGTACAGTACAGGATCTCTTGGGATCACATATATTGTGACATTGTACAAATATGTGATTGTAAATCGATAAAAATAGCAGAAAATTTTCATTTCCAAGATAAAAGCAAACATAGATAAAGAAGTAAAGTAGAAGATGAGTAAATATATTCGACATATCTCCAGGAATAGCCATTATATTGCACACAACGATTCGCACTTCAGCAACAATTTTCGCACACTTTCAATACAATGTTTTCCGAGGAGTCTGTGGCAGGTTAAATAGGCTACTGTGACACGGCAAACTTTCAACAGCTGGTCTCGTTTATACACAGGAGCCAGCTCTTTCTTCAGTTGGGAAAGTACGAAGTAACTCCCTCTCGAAACTATTTTGCATTATTGACTTATAACGATGACTTTAGAATATTGACTTTTGTCCTGCTCTTTCGGAATTGCGACAACTGTGACATGATCAGTTGGTCAGATGATTTACGAATATGTTTGACTTGAAAGAAATAAAATCCAAAAAGTATCCCAATTTATACCTGCAGATTGACTTCACTGTAAGCAAAGCAGTTTTTGTTATTTGTTCACGAAGCAAACTGGCTAGGGCATGAATGAAAAATTGAAGCATTCAGTACTATAAAACATCGAATTTTTAATGTAATTGTGAGTTACATGTAAGATTTCAATCCACTTTTGGGTCAAAAGCAATATTATATTATGAGTTTTTTCCCTGTAAATTGAAGGTGTAGAGTATTATTCTAACGCGGTTTCATACAATCTACTGCAAAATTTACAAGAATGAGGTTTTTGGCACCTATCGGAATTTCAATTATTTCTTCTCGATTCAAAGGGGTAACATTTCCACTTTCTATATTTATTTTCACCCGTTTTATATTTCGCTGATGATATTTATATATTCCAGCAAGAGTATTGTAAGTTTCCAGTATTGCAAACACGTCACCATCGGATGTTGATAGTACAATTTGTTCTTTGGTAGGAATAGGTCCATATGTAAACTTCCCGGTTTTTATTTTTAAAAGTTTATCACCAGGCAACCTGTATCTTTGAAGTTGGAATATTCGGTGTGAATTATTCAATGAAATAAGCCTAATTAAACTGAGGTATTCAATTTTACAACCATATCCGTCAGAGGAAGGAAGCCTTTCAGGAGGAGACAGGGACCTGGGAGGAGGAGGACTCATTGCATGAGGAGACGTGGACCTGTGTCGAAGTGAAGGTTCACCAGGGGTCAGACAACTTTCAGGTGAATGTCTCTCAGAAGAAGAAAGAGAAGAAGAAGAAAAATAAGGTGCGCCTCGAGATACACCAGGAATGGGTTCGCCATTAGGTAGACATTCAAACTGCGAGCTTGGCTCTGCAACAAGAAAGAGGAAATTAAATACACTGTTAAAAAATTTTGGAAGTCTGCAAAACTTTGACAATACAAGCGTAAGGTAAAATTGCAAATATGGTATTGCAGTGACGAAATGCCAATACATCTATTGTAAGTGCTGTAAATCGTAAAGTCACCATCCAGCATCCTAATTCATGTGTTAGAACGTTTCTAAGACGAAAATGGTGCACGCGAAATTCAAGGAATTATTGGAGTTCAAGGAATCTACGATATCAGTCGAAATAAAGGAATCCATCGAATTCATGAATTTTACTGTAAGCTAGTAATAGGTGCAAGGCTGCCAAATTAATCAATATGTCAAGGTAAGAAAAACTTTTCGTGAATTAAAAGAAAATTGAATTAGATATGAGGTTAAAAGATGTAATGATATTATTAGATACCTGAGTTTAACCATAGATGGTTCTCAAAATGATTTAAGAGCAGGTTTGTTTCAAGAAAAATAACCGATCGCATATGGAAGTAAAGTTCTCACAAAAAGAAAACAGATATGCTTAAATTGAAAATGGATCATTAGTTATTGCATTCGCATTTGAAAAATTTCATAAGTATATCCGTAGAAAGAAGGTTTGTAAATATATTATTACACTATTTTATTTACCAATAGAGTTAAGGATGATTGCCACGTTTAAAGCCAGAATATGAACGACCCTCATGTTTTCAAACAGAGACAAAACTGATTATGACAATCATGTATAATTTGCTTAACAGTGTAACCATGGAATATTCTGTTGCTTCGTCATAGAACACATAATATTCCATATTGCTTATCTCGTGAACTATAGGCGCCTGGCTTATCTATCTGAAATATTTACATTTTATTAGCCACACTTATAGAGCTGAAAATCTATTTACCAAATTTCTTGAAGTTAAGGTATAAGATTGGATGTACGGTTTGAGAGCTCCGAAAGCTCAAAACCAAGTTTTAGCGATGACTTCTGTTCAATTGCCTAGTCGTCTGTCCAGAAGCACGATAAATCTCTTATGTATGATCGAAACGAATTAGAATTTCAAAGACTTTATTTGGGCTTTACGGGAAAAACGTGCTCATTAACAAATCTTCGTTACCCAACCATTTAAGTTTTATCCATTGTGTATGCTATTCAAATATCAAAATTTTTAGCTTCAAGACAAACGACTCGAGATAAACAAAAAGAGCCCATTAGAGAAACTGTAGCTTTACGAAAGATCTACTAATTTATACTACAACATTTATTTTTTGGATTCATTATTTTTGTTCTATTAATCCATAGTACTCTACAAATATCGAGAATTCTAAGTATGACGCCAACAAGGCGAGTAACTTAGAAAAGTATAAATGAAGAATAGTAGTTTTTTTAAAAAAAAGTACAGATTTGCCTGCAATACTATTTCTAATGCACTCATTCTGATTTAAAATATTGCAAATTCTATAATGAAATCACAAGCACAAAATTTTTCAATTTTTAGAAAAAAATTTTTTTTTTAAATAAGGTGATTTTTTTAAAATGATGAGCAAGTACAAAAAACGTCAAACTATACTTCTTGCCTATTTTTCGATTAAAAAATGCACGTCTTTTGAAAATGAGCGATTTTTTCACAACATTTTAAAGTTTGTAGGTTATCAGAACACTGAGGGTTAAATGTAAAACGGCCTCGAATTTGTGATAAGCATGAAAAAACTTATAAACCTATGCGCAAATTCACGTCAGCGCCCAGAGCATGGCCAGAGACAGCCAAAGTTTGACCAACATTTGTATTCATAAGAAACTTATGTCGGCCCAACCTAAACAAATAACATTAAGAGTCTAAGGGTTAGCGACTATCGGCCCTAATTCGGTCCCATTATGGCAAGACCATGAGGCGGAACCATGGAAAATCTTTCGTTAACGAGAAACGACGACTATTGGTCAAACTCTGGGCAATAGTCAGTCCAGTAACACAGCTGAAAAATTCGGTCGGATGCCAGAGATTGACCATCGGCCCAAAGTCGGCCCTGCTTTAAGAATCGATCTAGGGCAACCAGAGTTGGACCGACTAAGGTCTTTTCAAGTTCCCATCGTTCCATCCACGTTCGTAACTAACTTCGGTACATAGGAGAAGTGCTCTGAGGAAAACGATTCATTGATTCGAGAAAATGCTGTGCTGAATACAAATATTGTTTTGATCGATAAAAATTTTTCTTGATTCAAGAAATAGTGTTTTTCAAATAAAAAAACACACTTTTGTTTTAAACAAAATTTCTTTAGATGAAAAAAATATTTAATTGGACGTATTCAGTACAGCATTTCTGCGAATTAAGTATTCAATTTCTTTTTTCAAATTAACCATGAACACGCATTTATATGAATTCAAACGCATTCAGTTCCCGCTGTCTCAAATCATCTAAAAGTCTCTCAATTCGTTTCAACGAATCAAACATTATTATTATACCTTTAAGCAAAGTACTTTTCAGGGTAACCGTCACTCGCTCGGTTCTTTCAATTCTGGAATTTGAGACACTAAACATGAAAAATGATTCGATTCTTCACGTTTTGGGTTTTAAATATTCAATAAAAAAAATATAATTCTAAAACTCTCAGTTTTAAATGTTTAGTACTGACATTTTTTAGGTATAGAAATTTAAAAATAAAAACTTATTATTTTAATAGATTTCAGTTTGAAGGAGAAGAAAAATTTATAACTTTTTCATATAAAGATTTTCGAATTTTTATTCTTATAAAAGCTAATTAATTGAATTAATTTAATTAATAAATTGGTTTCCAATATTTATTTCCAAATACATAAATTAGATGTTTGTAGTACTCTAATGTCTCTTTCCTGGAAGCGAGCACATATATAGGCATTCTTAAGAGTCATATTTAAGGTATGAGATAAGTGATTAATGTGCTTGTCATACCGGTTTTGTTCTACTTGTTAAGGGTGATTTCGTGAGCTAGAAGCGACCTTACGACCCTTTTGTATTGTCGCGTGTAAGATCATGAATGTTTCTAAGGACATGCATATCAATTCGTTTGTTTCCCGATTGTACGTCTTACGCCGGAAAGACAAGAAAGTACACGATAAAATTTACAGAAATGTCGAAGATCAGACCACAGCTGATGAGCTATCTTCAGATTCTTCTGTGGAAACGTAGTATCTGCAAAGATACAATGCGGTCCTGAGAGTGCTTTACTGATATTATTGCTTCTCTTGCGGTTTTTTGAACACAACTGTGTCTGCTAAACGCTCAAAGGGAGATAAAGTCAGTTCCCCAAAACCAGAAGTGCTGAATTTTCTAAAACTACCATCTTCGGACAGAAGTCCGGATTGAGCATTCGAATTTTGGCATCGTTCTTCAAGACTTCGAGAAGCAAACTATATTCGTGATCGAATATAGTATCCAGACCTTAGACAACCTCAGACGATTGTACCTAAAATATTTGGTAAAAAAATGTCTTTTTATGGTATGGATGCAGAGGGCTGTCATCCTCGGGTCGCTGAAGACACACGTATGGCACCAATATCACATTCGTGATACGTGGCTATAAGTGTGATTTACCGCTGTTATACTAGGAGTTAGTTTCAACTGCATGGCTTGAACTGTGCGTTCCGCGACTTTATATCGCCGGTGCTTATGAAAAAAAACGTGCAAAATAAAGCTATGAAGAACAACCAGTTTCACATACGCCGTGAAAAATAAATTGTTTATTAGGTCGCGGTGAGAAAAAACATTGTTTTAAAACTCCGCGAAGAAGAACACATCTCAGTAAAATGCTACGAAAAATGATACATGTTGGTAAATGCTGAGGAAAACCTTATTCCTATAAGCGCCGTGAAAAGAAACCTTACTCATGAAAAAACTTTGACAAGAACCTTATTTTTTTCGTCGATTATGAATCCGATATCAAAAAATTTTTAAACAAAATGGCGGATCCAATATGGCGGAGTAGTATGCTAAATGAACGTTCGATTCTTTTCGAAATTAGTATAACGGGGTTTAGAAGGTCGCTGATTGCGAGTCTGAATTCAGAAAATATAAATATTCAAATTCAAGATAGTGGATTCAAGATGCCAGTTCCAAAATTTTGAAGAAAAGAGATATAGCAGCTTGAAAACCTATACTCGGGGTTTTTGAAGACGCTGCTTACGAATTTTAAGTTACTTAGTTACAATTAAAATTAGTCGATCAAATTTAGTTTACATTGATGCGTAAATCTTCAAAATCATAGATAAGATTTTAAATACTTTGATTTCATTAATTTAAGCATTTATGAAATTTATGGATTACGCTAAGTAAGAGTAAATTTTAAAAATTTCATCAACATTTCAACCACAATTTATGTATCAGTGTTGGCCATGTGAGATCTCTTTTGAAGAATTACGAGAATGTAATCGTAGATCAGTTATCGTAATCAGCGACCCCAAAAACCCCTAACTATAGATTTTGAAGCTTATATATATATTTTTTAAAAATTTTGAAACCGCCATATTGAATCTGCTATCTTGAATTTAAATATTTCCAAATTCTGACTTCAAATTCGTAATGAGCGAACCCAAAAAACGACGGGTAACAAGTTTCAAGCTCATATATCTCTTTATTATTAAATGTTGAAATCGCCATCTTGAATCCGGCCTCTTAAATTAAATATTTCGAAATTCTGACTTCAGATTCAGAATCAGCGACCTTAAAACCCCCAAGTAGATATTTTCAAGCTCATATAACTCTTTTTTTCAACATTTTGAAATCACCAACTTGAATCCGTCATCTGGAATTAACATTTTCGAAATTCTGACTTCATATTCGTATTCAGCGACTCCAAAAATCCCTAAATAAGAATTTTGAAGTAAATTCACTGAACAAAAAAATACGTGCAACAAAAGGTTAATCTAAAAAATACAAGAATTTAATGTTAAATTACACAACATATTTTATTAATAATAAAATCATGAACCATTATAATTACAACAATAGAAAAAAGTAATTATTTACTTGAAGAAACGATGTGAAAAGATTTGTTTCCCGAGCGTTTTCATAAGAATTTTTTGACGATGCCTTCGCAATAAGTTACTTATCATGGTATTTTCAAGAATAAGTTTTTTTTTCACGGCGTTTTCACAAAAAATATATTATAACTTAGTTTTGTGACTTCCCCACAAACTTTGCGCCTGCGGAAAAATCCCACAAATTCCTTTTATTACGAACTTGTCAGCAAGGCGTGGGCCAAAGCTGAAAGTTTCTGAGTCCTCCAAGCCGAGAGAGAAAAAGGAATGATGGAAAGTGAGGGAATTGTTTACATCTATGCCATTGATTTATTTAATTGACTGTTGTTGATAAAATTGAAATTTAGTTAAATCAAATAATTATGGTGAATGAAAAATATTGATATATTTATAATATGTATGTATTTTGTTAAAAAAGTGCGGGTAAAATCCCAAACACAGGCACAGTGGCGAGAGCCACGACAAGTTTTTTTAACTTTTCCTTTCCCCGGTGGATGTATCCGCTACATACTCAAACCACACGCCCCTTCAAATAGAAAAACCGAGACGCTTAAGTATTTGAACGTGCCGGTGTTCATCATAACAAAAATAGGAACCAGTGAGCTAAGCCGAGGTTAGAAAAAGAAAAATTAACATAGTTGAATGAAGTTACGATCAGGTAAAATTAAAAATAATTAAATTCCGAACCCGATAGATAAGAATACAGAAAAAATAGATAGGGAGTATAGAGAAACCCAAGAAATTAGAATAGAAGAGGAAAAACGCACACGCGATTTTGATAAACAATGAAAACGAGAATAGGGAAAATCAATCTATATAACGTGAGAGTACAGAAGGGTTAGATTGGAGGAATTTGGAGTTTATTACATTAAGAAATACAGAATTAGAAAAAGAGGAGGACTTAAACTAAGCGACAGGTAAAATAAGAAAACGTTCAAAATTGCAAACAGAAACACAGACGCAAAATACAAATGCAAGTACACCTAATACAAATCAACATAACCGTACTACACAAATACAAACAATTGGATTACTTTCTCCAAATATAGAAAACACATTAGGTAATTAGCAAGTAACAGACGAGCATAGTTTCGAATTAGAAAATCTAGAATTACAAGCGAATAGAATAGAGAAAGAAATTGAAAATAAAGGAAAAGAACTGGAACAGTGAGAAAGAGATAAAAATCAATTACAATTAAATCAATCAGAAAGAGAAAAAATTCTAAGAAATGAAAGGGAAAGAATAGAAAGAGAAAGAATAGAGAGAGCAAGACTAGAGCGAGAAAAATTACGCGTGAAATTAACAATACCTTAAAAGCAAAAAGAGATAATTAATAACACGACATTTGAAGTCGATTCATTTCTAGAAAATAATGAAGAATTCTGGAGCGGTGCGAATGAATGAATTACGTATGAAGAAAATAAAAATCATAAACAAAGAATTAATGAACTGGTGGATGAAGTGGCAAAATTAAATAATAAAATCGATAGAATATTAAACTCGAAAACACAAAAAACGACATTTGAAAATATAAATTAGAATAATAGAACGAGAAATAATACGGTACATTTTGAAGAAATAAATTTGGAATTTAACGAACAAAGCCACGCGTTAGTAACAGCGGGTTTAAAGAAAATAAACAGTAGATTTAGCGTTCAAAAAGACGAAAAATTCGAGTTTCCAAAATCAAAACAAAGACAATCAATAATGAGAAAATCGATTAACCCACATGTGAATACAATAACAGGTGACAAAACGGAAGGTACGAATGATTCAAACCCCATTCCGAATTATGTCAAACTGGCCGATGAAATTCAAATATAACACAGAAAATAGTCTTACTCATTTTTTGAAATAGCTTATTACGTTTTAAAAGGGGATATAAAATTAGTGAAACAGATATATTAGAAAATTTAGATGCAGTTTTTGAAGAAGAAGCTTTAAACTGATGTCAAGTAAATAGAGATAATTGGCAAAATTTAAAACAATTTATAGAAGACTTTAAAGAAGTATATTTAAATAAAAAGTATACAAAAATAATAATAAAAGAAATACAATTTTGCAATCAAGAGAAAGGACAAGACATACAAGCATTCATAACAGAAATAAAACAACTATTCAAAAAGGTGATACCAAGGCCAAGTTTAGAATGACAATAAAGAACAAAATCAATATCAAAATCAACAGAAACACTTTAAACAGAGATTCCAAATCAACAAAATGGACAACAATTTCAACCAAGATTTCCAAATGAAAATCGTAGATTTTTTAATTCATGATTGAAAAACAATTTCGGAACCCACCTCAAGCGGTAGGACGTCCCACCGTGTACTTGACTGCATCCCAGTCCGTCAACGATGGGGTAAAAACCAGGCTTTGTCCAATATGTCTGGGCCGACTGCTCTCATCAGATCACTTGATTGCATTATAAAAAAATGCGTCCGTGACTGATGATATATACTGGGACAGCCCCGTGCAAAATGATCAAATAAAAATCCAACTCTTACCAAAAATGCCTTCGACATGTTGAGAAGTATAAGCCTGTGACAACATTTTAACACAGAAATGTTTTTAAAAATAATAATAATATAATAATAATAAGCCTCAGTAGCTTATTATTATAATTATTAAGGCCACTGAGGTTAAGTGAGTCTGAGTGGCTCAGTTGGTTAGACACTCGGACTTCACCTCAGAGGTCCGGAGTTCGATTCCTGAGTCGGTACCTATAAAAAATTTTCAATGTGCCTTTACTGAGTTTCTGCTGGTTCGGAACCCACCTTAAGTTTTAGGTCCCCCCATCGTGTACTTGATTGCAACCCAGTACGTCAATGATAGGGTAAAAACCAGGCTTTGTCCAATATGTCTGGGTAGATTGCTCTCATCAGATTACAAGATTGCATTATAAAAATGTGTCCGTGATTGTATACCTAGAACATCATCGCAGCAGCCTTCAACCATCGTATTAAATTATTTGAATTAACTTATAACGTTCTAATCTCATCAGTCACTTGACGAGGTCCGCGGCTATGATGTACCAGGTGTATACATATGAAACCGGTATTTTTTCAAGAAAAAAACACATTTATTTCAAGAGAATGATAACAAATATGTTATTCAAAGTATGCGCCCTCGC
>NC_046657.1:53516609-53528807 GCF_010883055.1 Belonocnema kinseyi
CGCCAATTAGCACAAATGGTAAGTTCCGACAGTGCCTACAAGTGTGCCTACTGGCCGCTAGATGGCAATACCGGTTTCATATGTATACACCTGGTATAACCGGGTTTACCTGAGTAAAACTTTAATAAAAATACATAATAATAATAATTATCCTAGAAATCAAAACCCAGCTGATTAATTATTAAATGTAATTAATTCGCTGTTAGAAAACACATAAACATCACAAAATACAAATAATCTGCAAATACCAGCGCTTTTATATAACGCGGAAGAGAACAATAACAAAGTAGAAGATAAAAAATATAATAAGGGACAGAACAAAAATCAAAAAGTTCGAATTCTGAAAATAGCAGGGATAATAGAAAAGGTGAAAAGAATCCAGGTGCACAGGATTTCATGGATCCAAAATTAAAACATTGAAATGCAAACTCCAGATCACGACAACAAATGACATGTTACAATTGTGGGAAAATAGACCATTTTCAACGCGATTGTTGGTATAATAAAGATCAGGGAAATGCATTCAGTCGCTATTGAAGGCGGAAAATAGTCGACAAAATTTAATACCGCCAGAATACTTAGATTCAGATAATAACAACTCGAGCGAAACAAGATTTAACCTTATGGTTGATTTTAAAAATCGTAAACATATAGTGTTAGTTGACGCGGTTGCAACACACTCATACGAAGGTGAGAAAATTATAAAAATTATAAAGAACTAGATTATGAAATCAAAAAACCAGTAAATAACACGTTGATGGTCGCAAATGGACAAAAATTAAAAATTACAGGACAAGTTTCAAGTTCAATCAAAATAGGTCATACGGAAAATATATTTATTATTCAGACTGGTACCAAATTTAAGATCTATAGGAATAATAGGAACCGACATGATAGAAATATTATGTTTAAAAATGGATTATGAAAAAAAAGATTTGGTGGTTACTAGGATTACCAAATATTAAGTATGCGATAAAATCGAAATTAATTAAGAAGCAGGAGCCGATAATGAAAGAGAATAAGAAAGAGGGTAAGAATAGAAAGAGCGAGGGAAATAGATTAAAGTTTTGATCAAAGGTTAGTACGGAGGCATGGTGCCCCACACCTAGAAAGAAAGTAGAGAGCAAAAGTAAGTTAAATACAAATTCATATATGAGAAATAAGAAAAAATAATTGGAAACAGAATTTAAAGGCCTATTAGAATTGAATAGGGAAAAATTATTTGCAATTAGAAAAAGTAATTGGTATAATTTTATAAATAATGCGGTTATAAATAATAATATTGCACTCGTAAAAATAGAAAGGAAGAAAAATGTAGAATTCTGCGAGGAAATTTCTGAAGGTGTGATAGTATTGAAAGAAGCACAACAAGTGCAATTAGAAAATTTAATTTAAAGAAAAAATGAAGAATCAAGGAACAGAATTAAAAACGACACATCTAACTAGCCATAAAATATAAGTGCAAGGTCACAAACTCATTAAGCAAAGATATTATTACGTTTCAACGAAAATAAGAAAGTTTATGTACGAGAAAGTAGATAGACTTTTTGAAGAAAAAATAATAGAACCATCGAATAGGGGTTGGTCAAATCCGATAGTAATGATTAAGAAACCTAATGGAAAATACAGATTTTGTTTAGATTTTAGAAAAGTAAATAAAATTACACAAAAAAAATTTATACCCAATTCCGATAATGTCTGAAATATTACACACACTGAGATCAGCAAAATACATGTCAAAAATAGATCTTCGTTCAGCATATCATCAGATACCGTTGGACGAGGAATCTAAACTGGTAACAGCTTTTATTGTTCCGAGCAAAGGAATGTATCAGTTTAAGAGGATGACATTTGGTTTAACAAATGCTCGTGCTACGTTTCAGCGCCTTATGGACAGAATAATAACACGAGAACTAAAGTCGCATGTATTCTGTTATCTTGTATTAACACAACATATTAACGACGAAAATTTTGTAATAGCTTTTGCAAGTATAAGTCTTAATAGCACAGAACGTAAATACTCTGCTTCCGAAAAAGAGTGTTTAGCCGTAGTCTGAACAATAAGAAAATTTAGACCGTATTTAGAGGATTATTATTCTAAAGTTATTGCAGATTACATTGCTTTAAAATGGCTCCATTACCTACAAAATCCAACAGGTAGACTAGTCCTATGGGCTTTAGAAATACCAGAGTACGATTACGAAATTATGTACAGAAAAGGAAGTTTAAACCATGTTCCAGATGCGTTATCAAGGTCGAGTGAAAACAAAATAAAAGTTTAAAACATTTTAGCCAGCGTAAAAGAAAATGAAGAAAAAGATTTTAAAGAAATAGAGGACAGTTGGTAAAAAACTAAAATTATACATGTTAAAAATAAGCCAGAAGAAAATAAAAATTGGAGAATACGCGATAATCAATTGTATTTTTATAGACCCGACCCTTTCAAATAAAGCTTTAGTATAGACAACCACCCGTGGAAATTAGCAATACCGAAAGAATTAAGAAAACAAGTTTTGATTGAGAATCACGATAATAAACAAGCAGGTCATTTAGGTATGGAAAAAACTTACTCGAAAATTTTTGAAAATTATTTTTGGTCAAGAATGTACTCCGAGGCATTAAAATATGTAAAAGAATGTGACATTTGTCAAAGAATAAAACCAAAAGTAAATAATCATGTAGGTTTAATAGGAAAAAGAATAATTGAGGAACCGTGGACAGTAGTAGCATCAGACCTGATAGGTCCTTTACCAATGACATATTCGAGAAATCAATATATTCTAGTCTTTGTTGACATGTTTACTAAATGGGTAGAGATAATACCAGTTAAAAATAAATACGGACAACGGTAAAGAATAGATAAATAAATCAATATTAAACTTAACAAAAACATTTGGTATAAGACATTCAAAAACTCCTGAATATCACGTACAAGCAAATCCAACAGAAAGATGTAATAGATCAATCAAAACGGCAATAAAAGCATATCTTCAAAAAGATCACAAATCATGGGATGAAAATTTAGATGATTTATAATTTGAATTAAATACGAGTAAACATTCTTCGACAGGTTTCATTTCAGCATTTCTAAATTTAGGTAGGGAACTCGATCCAATACAGGCATTGAATAAAGATTTGGCAGATGCGGCATGTATGTAAACAATTTAAAGATCACACTACTGAAACAATACAAGCATAACACAAGCACATAAATTGGCAAGAACCGGAAAAACAGAAAGAAAAAAAAAACATTTATTTACAGGAAAGGAAGATAAAAGAAAAGGATAAACAATTAAAATTAGCCGCAGAACAAGAAGATATGGTTATTAAAATGATTCTAAAACAACAGAAGGAGAAAGAAGAAAAAGAAATAGATGAAGAATGGAGAACTCACAGAGCAAAATTGAGAGACTGGGATTGAGAAAACAAAAAAATATTAATAAGGGAAGCCGCAAAAAGACAAGAAAGAATGGAAATACAAAAGAAACAAAGGGAATTAAAAGAGATATCTAAACTGCCACCGCAGGAAGCAAAGACCAGAATATAAGAATTAATTAGAAATAAATCAAGAAAGACAGAGATTAAAAAAGATTTCGAAAAGTTCTTGTCACAATGTTATTAATTATAAATGTTTAAAGGAAAAAACATGAATAAATAAAATTATTTACTTTGCTTCAAATATAGGTTTCTGATTAAAAATAAAAATAGTGTTTAGAAATAAGTTAATTTTCAGCAAGAAGAAAAAAAAGGGCCAGCACATCAGAAGAAGAGTGGAACGAGAAGAAAAAATAACAAGTGATTCAAGGATTATTAAAGACATAATCCTTGAAAGAGTAGGGAGTAGGGAGACGCTTCATGCTACACGGATCCCTAAAATCTAAAATGTTAGTCTGGGCTCATCTGTCACCCATGTATTGAAGCTTGAAGTGTCGCTCTCCACATTTAGTTTTAAAGGAATCTCTCTACGCAAAACACCTCCACCATCGGCTCTATGTCAAGCGAGATTTACCATCGCTGGGGGTTTGCCGCACCCCCAACATCCTGTAAGTTAAAATAAGCTTAAGATAAATACAAATACGCATCTTCACTGATTATAATTTGATATACCGGTATATCCTGCAGCCAAGGTGGTCCTTCGAATGATGAATCTTGAGTGCCTTTACAACAAGCTTCATTCTGTGTATAGCAATATAGTCGAAAATGCACAAAATCCTCTTCTTGAAATGTTTAGGAATCATGGTTAAGTAGGCAACGAAGCTCTTTGGTACAAAGTGGCTGACCACGCTGCTGAAACCTATAAAGCATTGTCCATTTTTAATATCAGTCCCTAAAGTTCTCATGAAGAAATCATGGGAGGAAAACTTTCATCAGGAACTCCTTGACAAGAGAATTTATGCTCGCAATTAGCGAAACTCGTGGTTCATTTAATCAATTTTTAGTATATTTCTTTAGATTTACAAACATTATATTAACAGTAACGTCTGGAATAATTGAATTTTGTTAATAATAACTATATATATTTAAGTCTAATGGCATTATTTTCTACGACTACACTCACACTTTACAGTTTCCCATTATCAGCACACTGTGTCGAGTGGTCTATCGTTTAATCATTGCGTTGAGTTGAATTTAAGGAACCAAAATAACATGACCTTAACATTATAAAGTGCAGAATGAAAAATTATAAAAATTCCAAAATAATTCAAATTTGATTTCTTTAAAGTAGATTTCTAAACAATTCTTCAGTAATCGATGTTGGGCGAAGTACAATATATTGATTTATTACCAAATTATGGAGATTTTAGCTTCTACGAATTGCAAAATTTTCAATTTTTTTGGTTAGGTCTAGTAATTACGTCAGTAAATTAATTCTGTCATTATAAATGACGATTGTAATAAAAGTAAGGCAAAATACTTGAATTTAGCAGCAAAACTTTGGCAGCATCAAATTAATTGTAACAATGAGTATTGAAGTCTTAAGATGCAGTTCTAATAAGTTTTAAGGGAAGAGTAGGTACCTTAGAAAACGTCTTTAACTTCAGATGCGCTGCTTTAACTGGAGAAACATAGGATGATACACCATCTGGCTATCAAATCTGACCCCGCAAAAACGATCGCAATTGAATGCCAATAATCCAACTTAAGATTCACAAAAAGAAGGAAGATGAGTTGAAATGAAATCTTATTGGAGCAGTTTAAAATTTAAAAACTATACAAATCATTTTGTTCGAGAATCTAGGCATATTCGTAATCGAATTCTCAGCTGCGGCCGACTACAACATGATTGCTAAGGAGAAGAGGCATCAAGACCTTAAAAAAGAGCTGAAACAACTATACCAAAAATATTCGGTTGAAGTAATCGTGCTTTTGATCGGCGCTCTCGACCGTGCCAAATTATCAAGGATTCGTAACTTGAAAGACATACCCGCGTACCAAAATTATGCCAAAGGACTTCAGACATTGATGCAGAAAGCTGTTATTCTTGGGTCGCTTCGTGTCTTCGAGCCCCACGAGGGTTTCACCGGCTCACGGGCGTGAGGCGTGGCAATGGGTGCGATTCGCCGTAGTTTTACTAGAAGCCTGTTTAATTTTCATATGGGAATTGTTCCCAGTGGGACCCTGCGGCAAGGGTCGTTTCGGTGATGTATGAGCGCCATTAATTAATTGATTTTAATAGCTTTTAGTATATGGGAAAATAGAAATGTGAAATTTTTTCTTTGGAGATTTTCTAATTTTCAATCATTTAAAATCAAATTTATTCAATAATGAAAATCCATGCTGGCTGTTCCAATTTGGAAAACATTCACGTAATTTAAAAATAATCTCGCCTTAACCAAATATTGTTTAATATTCTATTTTATTTTATTTTGAAAACTACTCTTTCATGTTCAAACTCAGAGAAGCTTTCATTTATTTTAAAAGTCATCAGACTAGGGTGAGGAAAATATTTTGTTTTATACTGAAATCATTCATTTATACATTTTTCATCCTAAATGTCGTGACCTGTAAAACTAATTTGTTTTGAGGAAATATCGAAGCCTCAATTTTCATTAAACATTAAAGTTTTAATGTAATTACAAGTTATATGTAAAATTTTAATCTGAATTTGAATAAGAAACAATACCATAAAATGATTCCACATTTTTTCTAATTATTATAATAGATGAATGTGGTTTACATACTCTATTCTGAAATTCCTCATTATTAAGTGGTAGGGACCAACTGGCGCTTCACCAATTTCTTCTTGGGTCAATGCGGTGACCCTGCCACTTTGGATGTTTATTTTTGCCCGTCTTTTGGCACGATTATAATATGTATAAATTCCGACGAGAACATTAAAAGTCTCTAATATTGCAAATACGTCATCATCAGAAGATATTAATACAATTTTTTCTTCAGTTGGCATAGATCCATAGATGCGCTTTCCTTTTTTCAATTCAATTGGTTTATTGGAAGGGAAAGTGTATCTCCGAAGTTTAAATACCCGGTGCCGATTCTTATTGGGAATAAGCCGAATAATTCCAAGTTGTTCAATTCCACATCCATAGCCGTCAGAAGAAGGAAGCCTTGTAGGACGGACCATGGGCCTGGAAAGGTGATGACTCCTTGCATGAGGAGATTTGGACCTGGCAAAAAGAGGAGTCTCATCAGGAGAAGGAGATTTCTCAGGCGAATGACTTCTTTTGAAAGACGAGGGTCTGTCACGACGTGCACCAGGAATAGGATCGCCGTTAGGTAAACATTCGAATTGTGAACTTAACGCTGCAACAGGAGAGGAAGGAATTAATTTTTTAATATACTGGTATTGCATGCCCCCCCCCCTGTAGAAATTAATTCACTTTTCCTAATTTCAATGATAAAAAATGTTATATACTTTTAAAAAACACTACTAGTAATTTTGATTCAGGACCCTTTAGGGCACTGCTACCATTTTCTACTCGTATTATATGTGACTAGAACAAATATTTAAGTCTAGTTATGACTCAATCTTTTTTTTTATCCAAGCTTTAGTTGAGCTATAAGTACAATAAAAGAAACAACCAATTGTATGCCTCAATTGTTTATAACTTATTTAGCTTAGACCGTTTTACTAAATATATTTCCAATTCTTGTTAAAACTTAAACAATAAAATTATTGCCTACGATGAAAGAATTTTCAGGGCAAAGTGCGCATGCTTGATTCTCTTGTCTCTTGGGATTCAAAACGTTGTTTTTTCAGATTGAAGCCTACAAAATTTTAGAGGTGTGCGTTGATTAGAAAAAAAGATTTATGTCTTATCAAAAACATTTAGAATTAGGACATATACTTTATATTTTCTACGAAATTATTTTCTTTTAGCTTATCGATAATAATGTTCGCTGGATATTAAGATTTAAAAATAATTTATAATGTCATAAATAATTTTTAAAGACAAATTATTTCATATCGCCTTTTTGATGATTGACAAAAAGACGGTCAATTTCCAAAAAAATTCATTTTCTACCAAACAGAGGAAATTTTTAACAGAATGCTTAAATGTTCCACCATACAATTGAATTATTAACCAGAAGGATAGATTTTTAACCACTTAGATTAATTCTTAACTAAAAAATATACATTTTGAACTCAAAAATAAATAGTTGAATTTGCACTTAGGAAATAAATTTGAAAAAATAAATAAAAACAGTTAAACATTTCATCAGAGATAAATTTCCATCTGAAATGAATTTTTGACAAATTATTCGAACTTTCACCCAAGCTGTTAAATTCTAAACCAAAGAATACAAGTTTTCAACAGAGAAGATTACTTTTCTACCAAAACCAACAATAATTGACAGAAAATTCATAAGTTTTCGACTAAATACATGAATTTTCAATTTTTTGGTAAAAGTATTTCATATTTCATCCAAATAGTCAACCAATTTTAAAGCGAAAATATTAAAATTCTAATAGAAGATATGAATTTTGAGCTCAAAATGATAAATTTTCGGTTAAAAAAAAATGATTTCTACATTAAAAAATGCTATCTAAATGAAACTGTTTATTAATAATAATAATTAATATTGATCTCGTTATGTTTTGCAAAATCTGTTAGCAAGGACACATAAAACATTTTTTTTTTTCAATTTCATTTCCTGAATTTATCACATAAGTTTCGATTATTGGTTTCGATTATCTATTTTCGAACCACTCAGCCGTTTATGAGCAGATGGGAGTTTACCTCTCCGCCCCTGCTTAAGAAAGAGCCTAAACTTCGAAAATAGAATTGAGAATATTTTCTGGCATCAGGGTTTGTAAAATCCTGGTAATCAAGATTTACTTTGGGTAGAGAGTTTCTTTCGGATAAACTGAATAAATCCAGATTCTAACACTGTGTTTTATTTTCCTGAGTCCCCGCCCTGTCCCTTGCAACAAGGTAGGCGAGCACCTGCCGCAAAGCGTGCTAGCGATTCAATAAAGTAGTAATTTCTTGAGGCGTCGGCGTAAGCCCTTGCGACGGTCATAGTCGTTTGACACCTTTTTCGAGGTATAGGAAAATTGCCTAAGATAGACAGAGTAATAAAAGATTTGCATAAACTGTTCTCTGCGAGAGACTTATAGACAGGGTCAGTGAACCTTAACGCCGAAAGCGTGCATTGAAACTGAAAGGTTAAAATATCCTTATAATATTAAAATTAAACTTCTTCCGCGAAAGAATATTTGAATTTTCTAGATTTATTTCAGATTGGATTTTTATATGCGAAAGTAATTATGAAAGCGGCAAAAATGTAAGATAGAAAATACGAACGTTTAAGCTAAAATGGCAATACATAATTCCATATTTGTGCCGACTGTACAATACGGTAGCGAGACATGGATTCATCAAGAAAAAGATAAGGGTAAAATTAACGCAAGTGACATGCGATTCATGCGCATAATATGTGGGAAAACCCTGACGGACAAAGTAGGTAACGAGATAATTCTAAAAGAATGGGTGCAGAAGAGACGCTAGTAGACACATAGGAAAGAAATCGGTTAAGATAGTTCGGACATGTTGAGAGAATATCAAATGAACGACTAACGAAACAAGTGTATCAAGGTAAAGTAAATGGCCGCGTGCCCAGAGGTAGACCGCGGAAAGAATCGTTAGAATGTGTAAATGAGGCCCTAGTTAGAAGAGACATAAGAAGGCACAGAAACACAAGAGCCTGCATGAAAAAATGCATGGACATAAAAGAAGCTAGAGAAGTATGCCAGGACAGGAAAGTATGGCGGCAAATAGTTAATAAAAAGAGTGTCATTAGAGTGAATGACGCCTGAAACAAAAGACCTTGGCCACTAATGGACCCCAGTGGGGAATCTTACATAACGACTTCGTGAGGTTCTTCGCTTGGGGTGATTGCTAGAGAGATTGATCAGCAACCTGGGTCGGAGCAGTGTTGCGGAACGAACGTGTTCTTTACATAAATAACACGAGAATTCTGGATCAATCTGAAAATTCTCTATCCCTTCCACACACTACTCTTTTCCCCTACTGAGTGAGTCACGCCTACCCTGAAAGGGAAATGGCTTAATGGTGTAATAATAATAATATACTTGGAATTTTCGAGAGCGGAAAGCTTAACCAATTTTTAGACTCTTAGCGAATTGAAATCCTTTAAAGGAGAATTTTCATGCGTGCCAAATTTAATTATTAAAAATAGCTCAGGTTTTAGAAAATAATGTACTTTTGAGGTTTAGTTAGAATTTTAGATATATTATGGCATTGTTGTGTTTACCAATATAATTAAGGATGATTTCCAAGGTGAAGACGAGAGTATACACAACTCTCATGTTTTCCTACTAGAGGAGAACCTGATTAATGGGCAAATGAAGAATTCGGTTAGCAGAGTAACAAAAAAATATTCTGTTTCTTTATTATAGATTGCATGATACATCATATATCCGTTATCTCAGAGATGATAGCCGTCAAGATTATCAACCTTGTACATTTACATTTTATGAGAATCCGTACCAGCGATCCGAAACAGACCAAAAAATCATTTTTAGCCCAATAAGTTACAAATGTTCATCTTTTGCCACCATAATGGGTTCGCTATTATGAAATATTTAATTTTGACAGCAGATTACTAATGTGTGATGCCAAAAATTACCACATAGCCATCTTAAACATAACCGTCAACATTGTTTTATTTTCGGTGTATCTTTTGAACATACCCCTGAGGAATATCTTAAAATATCCGTTTCACATTCCATCCTACTGTGACACCCCATGCGACATTCCAGCTTTATTTTTTCCCGTCTTTTACGGCGTTTATTAAATACGTGCATTCCATCACCTACATCTAAAGTTTCTAATGATACAATACTATTTCATCGGATCTTGATAATTCAATTTGTTCTTAGGTTGACATAGTCCATACATATTCGGACATATAGAAAAAATATAATATTTTATTTTTATTTTTGGGTAGGGCGAGCAAGGTTTTGGAAGGTGCCACAATAAATCTCGAAAAATAAGGGTCCTAAAAATAATTTATTTAGTTCGCTCAAGGTCGTTAAATTTCCAAATAGGAAACAATAACGGATTTATTATCGCGAAAAGCTCAAAAATGATTATTTTTAACCCGGATAAGTCATGCAAAATACATATGGTATCCACACACACACACACCCACACACGCACACACACACAAACAGATATATATATCCCATTCCACGTCAACCGTGCCATCCCTACGGCCAAAAATTGAAGAGCTCAAGATAAACGTTTGAGGGCTCAAATTGTTCTTATTTATAAACTCTTTCGAATACAACATGCCGCATGAAAAATTTTCAAGATGGCGGCACCAATATAGCGGACAGAAACCCCAAGAACATGAAGAGTACAGAATAAAATACTTGTAAAAATTAAAAAAAGCAATCATGTTGGGCCGTTTTCGGCTCAAATTGTGGCTCCTACACACATATTAAAATATCACATGGTAGGTTACCGAAATCCAATTTTTTTATTTCAATATGTTGGCTAATATGTCGATAAGGTAGATGTATTCTGAAAAATCAACCAATTTGGACCAACTTTTGTGTATGGGAGTTTTTGTGGAAAATCAACTTTTGCTCAAAGAATACATATGAGTACTTATTTTATAGGTTATCGAGGTCACTGAATTCAAATCTACTTTCAGATTTCCATTTTTATAAAGCTCTCTGCATTTAACAGGGTTGAGACGGTCATTGTATTACAATTACAATGCCCGCATTACTTTTTTTATTTATTTTTGTTATTTTCAGTTCTTTTTTTACTTTTATACTTTTTTTAAAACGTTTTTATGTTCTTTAACTATATGTTAATACTGTATGATAGCATATAGACTGTTTTCAGCTGAATATCTTTATACATATAATGTAGTATTTGAGCCAACGAAAAATGCGTGTGAAATGCTAATTTTTTTTTACTGCTGAAGAATTGTGAATCGTCTGCAGAGGAATTTCAAAGTTATTTCGTGCTCCTTTGTAGTATAGTATAATATTTTTATATTTGGAAACTTCTTTTTATGGCACCATTCATAAAGAGAATTGAATGTTAAAATGGCATCATTAGGTTTTGCTCGAAGACTTGCACGTGTAGCTTTGCATTTGAATGTCGCACCTAAACCGTCACAGACACATTTTCCTTGAGCGGTTGCGTGGCAATGCCACTCTGCTGAAATGTCAAAATCATCATGTTTCACTAAATTACACACTTGGCTTTGATTTTTGAAGTGCTGCTTAGCACCGTCAGTAACATAAATTACTTTGTTACCTGTTGGACAATTTTTTTTTACTTCCGGTATGATCCTTTACTGCATTAGGTAGACAGAAGCAGTGTCATGAGTCTTAAAGTCAGATAGAACAATAGAAAGCATTTTTTCATCTGGAAGTGATTCTGATTCATCTCCTGCAAAAAAGGTTTGTCTGTCTAGAGTAGAAGAATTAGAGAATTTACTACAGGGACTGAAACAAAAATTTAGCAGTTTACCTGAAAATGATCCATTACGAGTATCAATTATTACAGTACTAGTCAGTCTGATAAGTACCTGAAATCTCCAAGAGATGGCATTAGTATTCACTAATGTGAACCATTTTCTTCGAGTTTGATCCTTCAAATGACGCCTGTCAAAACTTCAGCCATTTATGTTTACGTATTTACAAGTTACAGCACTGAGAAGCGACTAACCTCCGAGTTTTTTTTATTATGG
>NC_046657.1:53528907-53539090 GCF_010883055.1 Belonocnema kinseyi
TCCTTCAAATGACGCCTGTCAAAACTTCAGCCATTTATGTTTACGTATTTACAAGTTACAGCACTGAGAAGCGACTAACCTCCGAGTTTTTTTTATTATGGAAAAATCTGAGTTTCGAGTTTCGATCAAACACTACTATTTTCGCAAGAAAACGATATCCGAGACCAAGGCCAAGCTGGATAAGTATTACCCGGACTCTGCACCGTCGATTGGAACGATTCATAAGTGGTTTACCGAGTTTCGTTGTGGCCGTACGAGCACAGTTGATGCTGAACGATCTGGGCGTCCAAAAGAGGTCACTACACCAGAAAATGTCGAAAAAATCCATGATATGATGTTGAATGATCCCAAAATGAAATTGAGAGAGGTAGATAATGCTGTAGGCATATCATTGGAACGTGTAAGCAATATCGTGCATTCAGTTTTGGGCATGAAGAAGCTCTGCGCGCGATGGGTGCCACGTTTGCTCACAGTGGACCAAAAACGAATTCGTGTGACAACTTCCCAGCAGAATTTGGCATTATTTTCTCGTAAGCCGACCGAGTTTTTGCGCCGATTTATAACCATGGATGGAACCTGGATCCACTACCACACTCCTGAGTCAACGCAACGGGCAAAACAGTGGGTTCCACCGGGCCAAAGTGCTCCGAAGCGTCCAAAAACGCAACAATGGGACGGAAAGGTTATGGCCTCCGTATTTTGGGATGCACATGGCATAATATTCGTGGACTATCTTGAAAAAGGTAAAACCATAACCGGACCATACTATTAATCATTATTGGACCGAATCGCCGAAAAACGACCGCATTTGAAGAAGTAAAAACCGCTTTATCATCAGGACAATGCGCCTGTACATTCATGCTTAATTGCACAAGCAAAATTGCATGGAATCGGCTTCGAATTGGTTCCTCAGCCACCGTATTCACCAGACCTGGCCCCCAGCGACTATTACTTGTTCCCTAACCTGAAGAGATGGCTCTCCGTTGAGCGTATTTACTCAAATGAGGAGCCCATAGCCGAAACTGAGGCGTATCTTGGAGACCTTCCGATCTAGTACTTTTCGGACGGTATCAGAAAGTTAGAAAATCGTTGAAGTCGCTGTATCGACCTAAAAGGAGAGTATGTTGAAAAATGAACGTTTAAAAAAAGTATAAAAGTAAAAAAGAGCTGAAAATAAAAATAAATAAATAAAAAAAGTAATGCAGGCATTGTAAATTTAATACAATGACAGTCTCAACCCTGTTAAATGCAGAGAGCTTTATAAGAACAGAAATCTGAAAGTAGATTTGAATTCAGTGACCTCGATAACCTATAAAATAAGTACTCACATGTATTCTTCGAGCAAAAGTTGATTTTCCACACACCAAGTTGTCATATTAAATTAGCCGTCATGAATTATGTCGATCTGACTTTAAATTCGTTACCAGCAACCACAATAACCCCCATATACCAAATTTGGTCAAATCGGTTGATTGTCCAAAAATCGTCTAACAGATCGGTATATTGAACGCCACATTGAATCCGCAATTTTGAATTGTTTAGATTTAACCTCAGATTCGTCATCAGGAATCACAATAACCTCCATGTACAAAATTTGGTCCACATCGGTTGATTTTTCAGAATATGTCTATCTTATCGACATATTAGCCACCATATTGAATTACTCGGCACACATGCTTTCCCATGCTCATTTTAATTGTTTTATCGGCTGGATAACTTTGACATTTGAAGTGCTAACTTAGTTCAGCGGAATCAAACTTTTGGCCCAAAAATATTCTGTTTATACATATAAAAAATAGAAATATAATGGGCCTGGAAAAGAAAACCTAACAGGAAGCGTGAAGTTAGATTTCGCTATTTTACACTCGGGTTAAGGCAACGAGCCTGAAGGTAGGCAATTTTTTTTTACTTTTATTAATCTAACGTTTACGATAAATAGAATATTTGGAGACACCAAATACTAAATTATCAGATTTCTAAGTAAAAGCAAATTTTCATTTTCCTTATGCAAATTTATAGTAACGTCTTTTGCATCCATAATACGCAAATATGATAATCTGTAGGAAAAAAGTTTTCTGTACATTTATTGACATATAAAAAGCATTTGAAAATCCACAACGTGGATTATATCTTTATGTTCATTTATTATATTCATAGACAATTTTTAAGATTCACCCTCCTCGACGAAGAAAGTGTGGAACTTAAAACAGTAACGGTACTGTAAAGGTGGCTTATTACATCCTCCGAAATGACAGTTCATTATTTTAGGACGTATACGTATATGTATATGCACGCACATGTAAATACACGTATATTTCTTGTTAATATTTTGGGCGCCAGCCGGGCCCCTTAAATCGTCTTAAATATCGAAAGGGAAATTGAATTAGCCCGACAAAATAAAAGGAAAGAAATTAGGAAATCAAACACGCTAGCTGACGACCTGCAAAAGAAGTTAAATACAGCAAGGAACGGGGAATCTCAGGGGTGACTGTTGAAATCACAACGGCACTTTGAAACTAGGAAAAGAAGCGAGAACAACTCGGCATTTATTCAAAACATTACGACAGTTTGGTAAACGATACAATTCTAAATCATCACGACATAGGCGCAAGGGTATACTCTCCACGTTAAAACAATGTAATTGAGTAAATCCTTCGAACTCTTAATTGACACCACGTGGCCAATAACGTGAATTGCCTACACCATGAAAAAACTAGATCCGAATAAGCGCTACGGTTCGAAATCCGCGGAAATCCCTACGCACTGACTCGACTCAACTCGTTTTGTCAATAAAAAAAAATAAGAAGCGAGCACTTAGAAGAGGTCAAGCGAAGCAATGGGTCGAACTGGGCAGAGTCTACAAGTCTAAGACAAAATTCCCATTGCATTGCCTGCCGAGTGAAAAAAAGAAGGGTTACTTCAAACATCCTCAATGCTCTCGATTTTTCTACTTTCTCAATCAAGTTTCCACTAAAAATCCTAAGATCTCAGTTAGCAAACAAATCCGTAAAATCCAAAAATGTTTAGGATTGCGTGGTCGGGTGTCCAGTCCGTGTTCAAGATCGAAAATAAAAATGACAGGTCCTATGCAACGCGCCTAGACCGTCAACTCAACGGATTTTTCGCGCCAGGGCGCGTTCACAGAACCTCAATCCGCAACGCCCTGCCGGAGAAACTCAAAACTACTGATCCTTACCATCTAAGAGTCAATTCTAAAATGATTTTCTAAATAAATTGTTAAATAACAGTGCAATCCACAATAACTATTAGTAGTAAGTGAGTTTCTCTGGTTTCAAAAACAAAACGGCCTGGAAGTAAAGTGGTACTTGAAATATGTCAAAGTTCCTGAGTTTTAGCAAAGGGCGGCAAAATTTGAATTAACAAAAGGACTGATATGAATTGTACATAAATATCGCTAGAAAACATTTATCAAAAGTTATTAATAATTAAACAAGGACTAAATTAGGTACTTTAACGCTTACTTAGGAATCTTTGACTTATTTCAAGAATTTATTTTTCGTTCGCCACAGAAATCGAACAAACCCGAATCACAGCGCCACTATTGAGATAATTCTAGAACTAAAATTAATAACTGAATAAAAGTACGCTTGATCATTGTTTTACAAGACAAATTCTAAACTGACATCGACATAAAAATTTTGACGTGCTTGAGTACAATGCGCCCAGTGGTTGAACTGTGAACTGATCTCTTATAACTAAATGTCAACTATTTTCAATAACCTAGGATCATTTACCAGAATAAGTCATGGTTATGTCCGTACTAAAACCTGATTTCAATCTTCATGAATCTTTTCAGAAGAAATCTTCATGAATCTCGAAAGTTTTCCAGACTCAGTTTTGCGTGGGAAAATTCAAATCAAGCGTGAGCAGCATAACACATTAAAATCAAATAGCTGCATCCTCAGGTCCATGCCCAAAAATCCATGACCTAAGTGAATGTATGGAAGGCTAAATATACGTTATTTACTGCCAACACGTCGATAACCTAAACTTTAATTTCCGAGCGGGAAAATTCGAAAGATCTATGACTGCAACAGAAAATTGAGTTCAAAATTTAATTACAAAGTTACGTTACCATACATCCATAATCCACGTGGTCCATCGCTCTAATATACAAGTCTAAATAGCCTATTATCTAATCTCGGCCACAGAGAGCGCATGCGAGTGGGGAAAATCCCTGGAACTAATCCCCTCCACTCACGATTAAATCTTCTTGCTCCGCATTCACAGAGTCAGGAGAGTTCTTAAGCCACACGCACACAGAACAGGAAGATGTGTCAAATGTGGTGGGCCTGGATTTCTAGGGTCGACCGCATGTATCGAAATAGGCTATTCACTCCTCACTTTGCAACTAAAGAGCTCAAAATCTATCCATGACATCCTTACAGAAGAAGAAAAAGCATCTTGCAAAAACTTGCGGGGCAGTAAAGATCTAGTCACCTTAGACGCTTTTGCCTTGACTCAAGATGATAAATATCCTAGGAATTTGCTCTTACTATACATTGACTTCAAGCAAGCGTTATCTAAGTATAAGCGAATATTTAAGGATATTCAGCATACGATAGTTAAGAAAAACTTAACGACTGACTTCAGTGCACGACTAATATTGAATCTGACTAATATTGAATCAAGGACGTGTGCTGAAGATCTACTTCAGCACACTCCTTGAATTTGTCCTCAGAGGAGGCCTTGAATAACAGTGCAGAAATGATAAAGGAATTAGAATTGACATGGAAACAAAAAGGCATTAACAGCGAGCTTCCCAAAACGTTAAATAAACATGAAGTAGATAGTAAGTATCTATTCATCCTATTGTGATTTCGCATACAGACAATGTGCACGCAATATGTGCTGAACATCTTGAACATTTAGGAGAAAAGTAGCATGCCGGCAGCAGCTTAGAAGGCGGTTTTATTAAATACATATAACATTGTAAGAAACTTTCTTGACCATGAGGAAGCAAGAGACTAAAAACCTGTAAAGATAATTAAATTAGAATACCCTCATCTCATCAGTCACTTCACGTAGTCAGTGGCTATGGAGGAAAACCAGGTTCACCCGAGAAAATGTTTAAAAAATTATTTAAATAAACTTTTCCCTTACAAAAAACAGGTAAAGATATTACTAGATAAATATTCTACTTACACATACCATGTCAAGTGCGTACATAAGTCAGGGAAAGCTTGGTCGATATTTTGATAAGCTAAAATACATTTCTTTTAAAAATGTAGATTGCGCCTTTCAACATTTTTAGTTTCTATATTACAAAAGAAGAGCTAATTCAATCATTTAGGTTTGGATCAGCAGTGTTTTTCATTTATCTATGTTAACTTAAATTTTGAAGCAATTTCTTTCCTTTTTTCGTGAGTCAAGATTTAGAAAATTCCTTAGTATTACATATTAAGTCAAGTCAGAACGCACACGTAACGTCACAGACGGCAACTTCCTATCTCACTATCGTGAGACTTGGTTAAGGATGAAAGTTTACTTACGATTTCTCTGGGAGCGGGTGCAGTTTTTCAGCTTTTTCCAAAGCCGTACCTAACCTTTGAACACAAGTAAAGAGCGAATCATACGAGCGGATTGAAAAAACTTACCGTCCAACGAGGATCCGAATTTAGGTTAAGCGGTAGACTAAGCCAGATTTTTCTTGTTGATAAAATCCTTACCTATAATAGTGCATAACGGGCACCAAAATGTATGGGGTAATTTCAAAGCGGGTCATAATGTGCACATTTATAAAAATGATTATAATATTCAGATTGGTAGGAAGCTATAGCTACGATGATCTTGAATGAAGCCAAGAAAATTTTAGTATCGGAAGCGTGAAAGAATAACCATGTATCCATAACGTAAAACCAGCTATTAAAAGATAAATTTAATCAATAACTTCATGCGCATCCATCAATGAAGATGGAATAAACGGATCTATAGAATGGAAAGACCCAGTTCAAGCGATGACTAATTCAGGTAAATTAATAAGCTGATCTGTTGAAAAACGGTATTTGATTATTTAAGGGAAGTTAATTTAGAAGTTTGGTTACATAAACGTTGCACTGTGATAACAATATGCTTTTATTTAATACACAAATATTTTTAAAGAGAATTTAGTTAATAATAAAATGAATTTTCTAAGCCAATCTAACCTAACTTTTCTTAATGTGTGATATTTGATTTAGATATAAAGAAGGAAGTATAGAAGACAGCAGTGCGTGCCATTAATTGACGACAGAAAAACGGAAATGACGTGCCCTAAGTGCAGTGATGATCTAATGTTTTTATGTATACTTTGACAACAAAAACAGCTTTCATATGAAAAAGAACTCTTTTAAAGTACTTTGTTTCAAGACTTAAAACTTTAAAATTGAATATATTTAACCCTTGCTCTTTTCTAACAGACATATTTTTTAAACTAAAGTATTTTTTTATAGTTTTGAATGTATACTTTAAGGTAGTTACATCGATTTTTGCAATATTTACTATAAGAATTTTGGTATCAAGGAAGGTTGACATGCTGCACTCGAAAATGCTTCATAATTGAGTGGCGGGTACCTACTGGAGTTTCTGTGATTTCTTGTGGGGTCAGTAGGGTAACCGTGCCGCTTTGTATGTTTATTTTTGCCCTTTTTTTGCGATGAAAATTATCTGTATACAGTCCGGCTAAATTATTATAAGTCTCCAATATTGCAAAGACGTCACCGTCGGCTGTTGATAATACAATGTGTTCCTTATTTGGCACAGGCCCATAGGCAAAAGGTATTTTCATTTCAATTCGTCCATCGGCAGGAAAAGTGTATCTTCGAAGCTCGAATATCCAGTGTGGATTCGCAAAAGGAATGAGTCGAAGAAATCTAAGTTGCTCAATTCCACATCCATAGCCGTCAGAAGAAGGAAGCCTTGTAGGAGGACCTATGACCCAGTCAGGATGATTATGCCTTCTAGTAATTGATCTGGATCTGACACGAAGAAAAGGCTCATCAGAAGGACGAGATCTTTCAGGTGAATGATGTCTTACAGAAGAAGAAGGAAGCCTGCCACGAGGAATATCGGAAGTAAGGTCGCCATCAGGGAAAAGATCGAACTGTGAACTTGACTCTGCAATAAGAAACAACAATTTCTTTACGTGCGCTGGTACTTAATGAACCACTATGTAGAAATCAGTATACTCATCCCTGTTTCAAATGAGGCAGCTGTTATATTCATGCTAGAAAAACTCAAGAAATAAGCTCAAGTCAGAAATTTTTAAAACGCTCTTGATATTTTTCTTTTACAGAAAAACAAAATATGTCTACTTTTGCTCCAATCTTACATTTTATGTAGGTTTTGGTTGCATCCTGAATCAAAAAAATAAACCTGCTAATTATAGTCACAGGCCGTTTGCGGCTTAGTCAGTGTCCCTCGTACGAACTTTACATTCATAAGGGAAAATTCAGTCGCAGCGTGTAAAAATACGATGCGTCGGTAAAATCACTTTCCTGTGATTGAAAATGAAATCGAGATTTTTAATTTTATCACAGATCTTTAATTTTACCCTGGCGGAAACTGTAAAATTACATTTTCTGCTATTGGAACGGAAAAAACGCGGTTATGCGTAACGTATATTTCATATTTTTATGCAATATTTAAACATAAAAAAATACCCATAGTATCTTATGTGTTTTAGGTAAGTGGTAACGTGGCTGGCTTGTGTTTCTTCAACCTCCATGAAATTGTACGAAGTTTGAGCTTTCGAGTCTTCGAAACCTGTTCAAGATGAATCCAAGTGCATACGCGGAAAAAACATCCATAAAATTTTATAAAACTAATTCTGTAGTAGAGGATACGATGGGTGGTTTAATAAAAGTTGGACTCGTCTTTGTTTTACATTGCGTTGAACTATTCAATCAAATGTGTAACAAAGTTCTATAAAATCTAAAATACAGTCTATATCGAAGAAGTTTCGAAACTATAGAAAACAGTTCTATAAAATGATAACCGATTTTTCCGCGCAAAAAATTAATCCCTTGTATTATTACATTACAAATTATTATTGACTATTTCATTTAATTAAACAAGATTTAAAAAAATCAATATATATATATATATATATAATTAAAAATTTGTCATAAGGACAACTGCAGGATTTCGCCGGGAGCGGGTGCTAATCTGGAAAATTGCACCCGCCTCCAGCGAAATCGCGGTAAAATTTCAGCCACCACCACGTCTCACGACCAGGTCATTATAAAGTGAAAGCTTGGCACCTCCAAGAGCGCCGATGATAACAACGATCAATTGAACAGAATATTCCGGGTACAATCGTTGCAACTCCCTCATAAAGTCTCGATACCTCTCTTTCTTTTCATTCTCCTTGGTTATGATGTTTTGTCAGCTGGTCCGCGTGAGTTGGACAACTAGATAGCATATGAGCTAAATGCTCGGGGTGTGCATGGCACGCCCTGCAGCTATCATCGGGAATGTCTTGACTCAAAATGTGGCGTCGATATCTTAAGGTGGAAATGACACCGTCTTGGCATGCAAAAATAAAACCCTCCGTCCCAGACTTCAATGCGGGAGATTTAAGGAAAGCAAACGTTAGCTCACAAGACATTGACTGATCCTTCACATTTCTGTGGAAGATACCGTGCATCCTCTTATCGAGGAGCTGTCCACAAAAGTTTTTCTCTTGTGCTTTCTTAATCCGGGCTTTCAGGAGTGAGTACTCGAGATAGATAAGATTTGGTGAATTTTACTCACCTCTAATACTGAAGTTAAGTCCGAATGTTTCAGCAGCCTTCTCTGCTGCTTTGTACAGAAACGCTCCTTTGTCCACTTCTTCGTAATTCCTGACCATTTTAAGAAGAGGGTCTGTTCCATTTGCAACTCTATGTGCTGGAGCCAGAATAATCATGTTGTGAAGACATTCAAGATTCAATATTCCGCGACCCCCTTGATGGCGTGAGATGTACAGTCGCGGAACGGAAGACTTAAGATACATGCTTTCGTTCATGTGCATAACCTTTCTTGTCCCGATATCAAGAGATCTGAGCTCGTTCTTCGTCCATGGAACTACTCCAAATGAATAGAGTACTACCAGGACGGCAAGCATGTTCGTTGCAGAAACTTTGTTCCTCTCCGACAGTTCGGAAGACCAAATTTGTCTGATGAGACGTTTGTATCTGCTTCGGAGAGTATCCTTTATAGATGTCACATCCTGAATGCGGCTCTGTGGCACGCCCAGGTATGTATAAGTCTCTCCAGCGCAAAGGTGTCGTATGGCGCTTCTATCAACGAGCTCAGGATCTTCAGAGATGCCATTAAGTTTTCCTCGCTTCAAATAAACCTTGGCGCATTTGTCTAACCCAAATTCCATTCCAATTTCCTTAGTATATCGGTCGACAATTCTCAGAGCTAGATGCAGTTGCTCTCTGTTTTTAGCATAGATCTTAAGATCGTCCATATAAAATACATGACTGACAAGTTGATGCATTTGTCTTTTGGTGTTATGATCAGCCGTTGGTTTTGTTTTACGATTCGCATCGGCCAAAGCTCTCGCTGCAATATACATACAATAATTGATAGCCCAGAGGTCGGATTCTCCGAAAAATGTCCACGAAGCTCGTCATCCATTTCAGCCAGATCTTTAGGCTTGAGAGAAACCTTGGTGTTGATGTTTCTCCGGGTCGTAAGGCATCGATTTTTATCTATTGAATGCCTGCCTGCGGTTGGTCTTAGTGTCGCCTCACTTTCTCTGTTGCCGGCTTGTTCTAGCTGTGATAGATTGGGCGTTCCGCTTACATAGCCCCTTTAACGGAGTAGTTCAGCATGGTTTCGCAGACGTTGCTGCGAAAAGTACGATAGCTCCGGGTGTTTCTCGCACCACAGAGCATGCAGCCGTGCCATGTAACCCCGTTCAAGGGCCACACTCGCATCGTAGCACTCTAGCAAGTCGTGATTCAGTCGCTCCGTCCAAACAAAGGTTGCGAGATCCCGCCGATTCATCGCATTGAATCCATTTTCATTGGCTCCCCCAGCTCTAGATTGGTCGGCATTGTTGACCGACCTATTGTCAAGAGCCCTGCGCGTTCTGTTGTTTTGAACCACACTTACTACAGCTATGTTTGGTGTTGTCATTGTTGTTCCTACGAGAAGCTAGGGAAAGGGGTTCGCCCATCCTTGTAGAGCC
>NC_046657.1:53539190-53540299 GCF_010883055.1 Belonocnema kinseyi
AATTCCTTCGGGAACACCCCTGGACAATTGTCCGCGATTGCCTATTTATTTTTGTAACAATATTTAGCAGAAACCCTTGGTACAGGGACCCTCTATCCGCAACCCGAGGACGCGTTCGGTGGCTTTTTCATAGCCCCTTCGGTTTGATTCACGAAGAAGTGGGCAAAGAGGAGCATTTCTGTACAAAGCAGCGGAGGAGGCTGCTGAAACACTCGGACTGGACTTCAGTATTAGGGGTGAGCAAAATGCATCAAATCTTATCTATCTCAAGTACTCACTCCTGAAAGCCCGGATTAAGAAAGCACAAGTGAAAAACTTTCGTGAACAGCTCCTCGATAAGAGGATGCACGGTATCTTCCACAGAAATGTGAAGGATCAGTCAATGTCTTGTGAGCTAACGTTTGCTTTCCTTAAATTGCCTGGATTGAAGTCTGGTACAGAGGGATTCATTTTTGCCTGCCAAGACGGTGTCATTTCCACCTTAACATACCGTCGCCACATTTTGAGCCAAGCAATTCCCGATGATAGCTCCAAGGGAAATTGAGTCAATTGTCGAGAATGGGAAGTGCCGCATATACTGGAACTTTATATTCTCGGCAATTGTTTCTGTTGCTCACTCGAGGCCTGACATGGTTCTCCTTGACTTCGAGAAGCGAACCATGTTCGTTATCGAATTTTCGGCACCAGCTGACAAAAACATCATAGCCAAGGACAATGAAAAGAAAGAGAGGTATCGAGACCTTATAAGATATTTGCAACGATTGTACCCGAAATATTCTGTTAACCTGATCGTCCTTATCATCGGCGCTCTTGGAGGTGCCAAGCTTTCACCTGCTAATGGCCTAAAAAGCATCCCTGCGTGTCAACAATATGCTAGAACACTTGCGGGAAAAATGCAGAAGGCGGTTGTCCTTGGGTCACTCCGTGTTCTTAGGGTGCACGAGGCTTTTGCTGGATCGTCGCATTGATTCCTTTGCAGACCGTAACCACCTATCTCACCGTTGTGAGACGTGGTTGTGGCTGAAATTTTACCGCGATTTCGCTGGAAGCAGGTGCAATTTTTCAGATTAGCAGCCACTCCCGGCGAAATCCTGCGGTTGTCCTTATGA
>NC_046657.1:53540399-53574033 GCF_010883055.1 Belonocnema kinseyi
TATTAGAATTGGAAGGATTTCTACAAATTTCCGAAGATTTTAAGATACTTAACAGATTTTAAAGAATTCAAGAGCATAGTTTATATTTTTAAATTACTTTAAAATCCTTAAACTCTTTTGATTTTTTCTATATCATTTAAAATGCTTTCTAAGATTTTAAATTCCTATACACACTTTTTAAACCATATTAAATCCATTGAAATGGCACAAAATCTCTTAAAATCACTCAAAATCTCTTGGACTCATAAAAAGTATGTTAAAGTCACTAAAATCTCTTGAAAATTCTTGTGCTTTGTGGAATTCTTCTAAAATCTTTTAAACTTCTTTCAAATTACATAAAATATTTTTAAATTCATTTATATTTTTTTTTCTTTTTTAATCGAAAAGAATTTTTAAATCCCATTAAATTATTTTGTAATACATTAAATACTTTTAAACACTTGAAAATATTTTGTAATTAAAAAATAATGCATAAGCTCTTTTGAAATTTCTAGAAATTTTTTTAAATGATTTAAAATAGTTTGGAATCATTAAAACTTGTAGAGCGTGAAGGGAAATTGAGTAATATGTTAAACATTGAACAAACGCTTTGTCTGGGGGCGAGCGACTTTCGAACAGTAGGGACTTGCAGCTGCACGCTGTAAAAAATATATTTTAAAATTTCATTTCAAAGTGTGAATGTACACATATAAAATATAACTTTAGATGCATTAAAATTGCAGGCTAGAAGTGTGTTTAAGAGTGTGTAAAAAAAGGACTCACGTTGTACATAGTAAAATTCCCCAGACTGGTAAAATTACCGACCGCACATAAATTTCTATTTTATAACAAAAATTTCCCCACTTTATAGTGATTTTACATTCGTCCATATAATATTCCAAATTTGTGCAATTTTCGTGATAGAGCTTTTCCTTCGCTCTTTTGTTCGCGTGTTATGAGCGAACGTACATTTTAGCTTGAAAACTTTATTTTTCACTTTCAGCGAAAGCATAAATGCGAGCGACTGATTTTAAATTGAAAAAGTTATGCCATATAAGCTTGCGTAATTGTAAATATACTCTTAATATGATCCTAATGATTCAAGTATTTGAGGTTAGGTTAATATTTTGGAGACATTTTCCACTTTCCGTTGTTTTATTTAACGTCACATATTAAATCTCAGTTCAGTTGAGAATTTTACACTTTTGTTCAATTTTCGACATTTCTATATTAATTTCACGCCACTGCACGTGAGTCCACTTTTCACGTACATTTAGCCTACTATAATTCTACAATCTTTTTTTACAGTGACACTTTATAGAACTGAGGTCTATAGATCTTATATCAAAGTACTTCACAAACACGCGATACCTCGAATCGAATTTTTATGAGATTTTTCATCATGTGTTAGAGACTTTTGCTATACATTCAACAGAATTGAGGTATCTAGACCTTATAATTATGTGATCTCAAACTCTCAACACCTCAAATGTCATTTCTATAAAATTTTTGAACTTTTTTTCATGAATTTCTTCATATATTTTATTCACGTTTCTAAATCAGAGTTCAATAGGAAGTTTGCAGAACTCTAGTAGAGTTATTTTACATTTATTTTACATTAAATCCGGAAATGTATACAATATCTATGAAATTTGTTCAAGATTCGCTCTTATCCTCTACTATAGAAATAATTCAGGAAAGATTAATGCACTTTTTCCGTGTATTATAGGTTATGTCGACGCTGAAGCTGCTAATCATGTAACAGTTTTTAGTCGTTATAGACAAAATATTTCATCATGAAATATGTATTTAAAACCTGAATTTAAATGCTAGGGAATGTAAGAATTCTACTTGGGGCCGTTTATAAAATTTGTTACTAGTCTGAAGCGGGAAAGTAGACGCACCAAAATTTATAGCTGATAAAAATGAACATGTTTTAATCATTTGATCGAATTCAAGCTCTCAGCGATGTTACATGGTTGGCCTCCCGCTGCTTTTCTATGATCTTCTTGTGTAGGGTAAATAGCCTTTAATGAAATGGAGACTCACTTATCATTTCCCATGGATCTAGGGATGAAAAAACTTTGGCGAAACCTCCATTCTATCTATTATTATTATTACACCATTAAGCCATTTCCCTTTCGGGTTAGGCGTGACTCGCTCGAAAGGGAAAGGAGTAGTGAGTGGAAGGAATAGAGCATTATGTAAATAACACATTCGTTCCGCAACACTGCTCCGATCCAGGTTGCTGATCAATCTCTCTAGCAATAACCCCAAACGAAGATCCTTACGAAGTCGTTATGTAAGGTTCCCCACTTGGGTCCATTAGTGTCCAAGGTCTTTTGTTTCAGGCGTCATTCACTCTACTGACACTCTTTTTATTAACTATTTGCTGCCATACTTTTCTGTCCTGGCATACTTCTCTAGCTACTTTTACGTCCATGCACTTTTTCATGCAGGCTCCCGTGTTTTGGTGGCATCTTATGTCTCTTCTAACTGGAGTATTATTCACGAATTCTAACCATTCTTTCGGCAGTCTACCTCTATGCACGCTACCATTTACTTTACCTTGATACACTTATTTCGTTAGTTGTTCATTTGACATTCTTTCCACATGTACGAACAATCTTAACCGATTTCTTTCCCATGTATCTACTATCGTCTCTTCTGCACCACATTCATTTAGAATTATCTCGTTACTTACTTTGTTCATCAGAGTTTTACCGAATATTATGCGCATGAATCTCATGTCAATTGCGTTAATTTTACTCTTATATTTTTCTTGATAAGCCCATGTCTTGCTACCATATAGTACAGTCGGTACAAATATAGAATTATGTATTGCCATTTCAGCTTTATTATATATATTTTTACTTCTGAAAAGGGGACCTGCCATACCAATAACCTTCTTACCTTCGTTTATGCGTCTATCTAATTCCTCATCTATCTTCTCGTCCCTAGTGAATAAGCTACCAAGGTATACGAACTTATCAACTTGTTCAATTCTCTCATCATTTAATAAAATATTGCATAGTGTTTTCTCACCCTTTCCTTCGAATACCATAGTTTTTGTTTTATTTGCATTAATTTTGGGGCTCATACTCTTCATGCTTGCATCTAGTTTATTGAACAGAGCCATTCTTTATCACTTGTCCATAAATAATATAAATAACCATGAAGGCATAACGAAGCCTTGTCTAACTCCTTAAATAATATCAAAGCAGTCACTCAATTTCCGACTGACTCTTACACTCGCTTTGCTACCTGTATATATTGTTTTTATAGCTTGTAGGAGCCATCCATTGAGTCCATACTCTTTCAGGACTTCCCAAAGGTTACTTCTATCTACCTTGTCAAAAACTTTTTTAGGTCAACAAATGCACAGAAAACTTTTTTTTCTACTCTCAAACTTTTTCTGTTATTTGCCTTAAGCTAAATATTTTTACTCAATAAGCTAATCCCTCTGTAATTATTGCAGTCGCTTTTATCTCCCTCTTTCTGGTACATGGGTACGATAATCGCTTTTTTCCAACCGTCTCGGACGTCTCCCATCTCGAAACATAAATTTATCAATTCGCATAATCTATGTGGTATGCACTCGCCACCCTGTTTAAGCATTTAAGCGTTAATATCATCTACGCGGCAGCCATGGTGTCCTATAGCTTCATCTCCGAATTGTCTCCTAATATTCTCTGAAAGCCTCTAGTATTCCGTCTGCATCATATACAATTTCCCGCCTACTATTTCTCATGTTGACAAATTCTATACTTTTGTTTTCTTTCATTTTTTTGTCAAGTAGTTTCCTGCTTCCTTCAAAGTCGTTTTGTATTTTCATCTCTTCTTCTGCTCTAATTGTATCTTTACGTTCCTTAAATAATAGTTTGGGTATCCTGTTTCGTGTCCATAATCATTTCTACGTCTACTTCTTTCCTCATTGTTAAGACCTGCTATGTTCAAAGTTCTCTTGTGCGCTTCTCTGTTTGCTTTTTGGGCAGCCTGAATTTCATCATTCCACCACCCATCACCAGACATTCTTTCTACAACTGCGGTACCACACACTTCGATTGTACATGTAACAAGGATATCCCATAACATTGTCCAGGTGCCCTCTATATCTTTGTTTCTTATATGGTCCTCCCATGTTGCCCTATCTACGTTTTCGATTATCTTATTTTGGAAATCTATTCGCACATCCGGTTTCTGTAGATTCTCAATTTTGATTCGCGTTTGTTTTGCTTTCTTGGTTCTCTTTTTTTCTGCATCCCCGATTTAAGTTAATTTTTGAGATCAGACATAATGATCAGTATTGCATTCAGGACCCCTCATGACCCTTGTATCTTTGACTAAACCCTCTTAGTCTTTCATCCGCAACAACAAAGTCAATTATACTGCGGCTATATCTTTTAGACCAGGTGTGCATGTGGGTCCTTTTATGCCTAAACCAAGTATTTGTAATAAACAGATCCCTTTCTAAGCATAGATTAACTAATTTATCTCCGTTATAGTTTGTTCTTGGATCCCCAAAATTACTTAGTACTCTTTCTGTATCCTGATTTTGGATGCCCACCCATCCGTTCATGTCTCCTAGTAGAATTATTCCTTCCTCATATTCTCAAATATTAATTGTGTCATTTAAAGTGTCCCAGAAGGCGTCTTTTACTACTCTAGGATCACTATCAGCTGGCGTGTAGCATGCTATGATAAATAGTCTTCTGATTCCTACTTTCATTCTATCCCACAGCAGACTGGAAGATACGAAACCATGGTCTCCGAGATGCTGCTTCTAATCATTTTTATTAAATTGTTTAATAATTCCCTGCTGCCTCTATTCGCAACAAAATGCTCTTGATTTCGGTTTAATTTTTTTGCACCTCAAAATTATATTGAATTCGGTAGCATTTTGAGGATTTTTTTGTATTGTGTAGATTAGCTTTAGTGGCATATTTTGTAAGCGAACTGGTATGAGTTGCAAAATCTTCTTTAAACTGACTAGAAATTTGTGTAGAATTGACTTAACACCAAATTTTTAATGAACGGAATCAAAGAGTATGCACTAACGTCTCTATTTACTGAATTTAGGAAACAGCGTATATTGCTTAATCAACATTATATTGAAAAACATATCTACTTCTTACATCTCGTTCCATTTAGTTTACATCGTTCTATTTTTGCAAAAAGAGAATTTTCAGTGTAACCTAAATGTCGTGTGCGATGTGCGAATGTCACAATGAGAATGTAATCATCAGAATCGCAGATGCTTTGAGATCCGTCTTCAAAAACAAATTGAGAAAATATTTCATGTCGAATTCATTACTGAAACTCGATTTGAACATACTTATTGTATTCTCCATTTTGTAACTATTTTATTATTCAATTTTAATAATTGTGGCAGAAATGTAGAATCGTTTGAAGTTTGCGCTGATTTCAATTATAGAGTTATCGGATCTGTTACTCTCAAGTAACCAGGGGGGAGAAAATGAAAACTGTCTCTAAGGAGTAAAGCGAGAACGTATTAGATGTATGTGAAAATTGACGACCCTCCCTCCTTCCGAGACTTTCATAAAAACTTGATGAATTTTTTTGAAAAATCGTAAATTCAAATTTTGACCACAACAAAAATAATGAAAAAATTCTGTTTCGTGATCTAATTATGCTAGTTTAAAAAAAAAGATGAATTAAGAAAAATGGTGCATAAAAAATACAAATTTGTTAATCACGTTTCGATACGATGCGTAATTCTTGTTTTGTTAGTAAAAAAAACAACATACAAAGTGAAAAAATTGAATTTTTAAGGCAAAAGACACAAAAAGCGAAAAAAATTAATAGACGAAGTTTATTCACCCACAAAAGTACTCCAAATTCGTTATTAATCATTTTTTATGGAACGTGTAGTTTTTATTTTAAGCTTCGTTTTAATCTTAACAAAAAGCATAAAAATAAAAGATTACATTTTTTATTAACAAAATAGTTTATTTGTAAAAGGCGCACGTCTTAAATTATAAACACAAGACAGTAAACGTACGTCTGTACTAAGAACAAAATTTAGAGAAAAATAAGAAACAAAAATATTAAATTAATCATTATAAATAAAATGTGAACATTATTTTGCAATAAATGAATGAACAACAACCAAATTACAGTTTTGTCGATGCTTTGACCTTTAATTTTAAAAAGTTTGTGCGAAAATGTAAGGAAAGTACAAAGACCGAGCATGCAACATGAAGTCAATACATTATCGAGCGCGAAGTGCAAGAACCGAAAATCGCGCACTCTAGACGCGCTAAAACTTGCAAGCAATCAGAATGTGCCCACTCAGCGGGCCGATTGTTTTTCGTCTAAGAATTCAACAAATTATTAATTTTTGTTTACTTTTCTTATTTTTTATGAATGAAATAGATACTATTCCGCGATTTTAATACGCCGGATTAGCATTTTTCGGGGCCTGCGGCTAAACCTCGAAAGGGCCCTCTTAAGGGCAAAAAAAATCCCAATTTTGCTGTAACGTACGTAATTTTCTGGGGTCAGGGGCCCCTCGGCCCCCTGGAGCCTGGGGAATTAGCCCCACGGTGCCCCTTGGTAAATCCGACGCTGATAATAATAACATTGAAAATTCTGCAAAAATCTTAAAATTATAATAAAATAATATTTATTATAGTAATGTACAGTAAAATATAGTAATATCTTACAACTTTCAAAATAAATAAATATACCCTTTCATCCGAACTCTTGACATGTAACCTAGAATCAATAAATATATTTTGGATTGCACTTTAATTTTCGTTTTTCTACTTGGTCTAAATCAATATTATTAAATTATTGACTAATCTTAAGATTATTGAAAAAATTCTCTCCAGCTTCGTTGGGATATGAGCCCAGGTCCTTAAGATTGCCATGCTCTACCAACTGAGCGACGGAGAGACAAGAACATTTTCTTCACAACCTCCTTACAAGCGGAATGTCAACGCCATTCCTTATACATGTAAAATTTTTCTTACTACGCATGAATTCATATTTTATTATTGATGCCAGTGGAGGTAGCGAGCATTTTTTTCACAATCTTAAAATTAATCAATATTTTAATAATATTGATTTAGACCAAGTGAACAAACAAAATTTACATCTAAAAATATTAATTAATTTTCCTGTTAAAAAAACCTACAACAATAATAAAATTATTGGATATTCTTTTCACTCTTTATTTATTTGTTTATTTGAAACGCATGTTCTTTTAGGATAAGGATTGATAACTGAATTTGCAGAGGAAATAACGAGATCAGAAAGAATTCCTAAAAATAATTCTTAAATTATAGATATATAAGTATATATTCTACTATTATATTTACCAATACAATGAAAAATGATAGCCAATGTGATGCAGAAAGTATAAAAGATCATACTTGTTTTTAATTTAGAGGAAAAACATATTAATGAATTAATAAAGAAGCTACCAACAGTTTGACATAGGAATATTCCAGTACTCCATTACAGGTTATGAAATATATCGTATTATCATTTAGTCGTAGCTCATGAATTATAGGCACTTATCTTATTCTTCTGTCATATTTCCATTTCATGATAGTAAATATTAAGGCTAAAATGTAATTATATGGTAATAATTTTTCAATTTTTCAAGGACTCTAAATTCTATAGAGCTATTTTTTATGAAAATGACAAATTATTCACGTAGCAGAAATAATTATGGCAATAAAATGATAGTAAGCTTTACTTAAAATAATATGGACCCTAATTTCTTACAACGTAATATCTTTAGATTTAAAATAACTACCCGCTACACGAGGTTAAAAATTTATAGTTTTTACGATTGATTGTAAACTGTCCTTAAACGATTTTAAAGTATCGTTGATACGATATATTTTTTTTCAAAGCTCTTAACATCATTTCTCATAAGAAAAATTATAGAATAACTTCCAACATTTCCAGTTAATATTTAACAGTTTTTTTAATCATTTTAAGACAGTTTGAGGTCCAGTTTTGGTCCTTTAAATTACTTTAAGAAACTAACTTGCAAAATCTGGTATTTTTACGTGAAATGAGTATCAGTTTCCTAAGAATGTTAGAGAATGAGCCCGCGGGACTTATTAGAATATAATATCTCCTAATACGAGCAATGAATCCATTTTTGAAACATTTTTATGTGTAAAAAAATGGTTTATTTCACTTTCAAACATGATAAATACATATTTTCCTACTTTTCCTGACGTTCCCGTAGTCTACAGAGAATAATTTTTTACTTTGAAGAGTAGCATTCTGAAAAGAAATAATTATCAGTAATGTCTTCCATCACAATTTGCTTTATTTACAAGAAAATTTAGAATTATTTGTACATCAAATAACGGAAAATAGAGGGATGAGGCAGATAAAACATAATATTTTATCTTTCCGGGCTACCCTAATATACATGCTCCTCATTTCTGATGAAAGAAAGTATTGGTTTTATCCGAATTTTTCACTTCAGTTTTCAATTAACCTTTAAGTTAATTGACCATGTATAGCTTTCCTAATGACTTACACATTTTTCCTACACTATTTTTTGTTATGGCTCGTTTTTATTTTTGTCTCATTTTTAATATTGAACATGCTTTAGAAAAAATTTAAATTCAAACTTCTTAACAAATAACGGCTGCAAGATTAGACGCAGTTTCTTAAACAAATGTAACCTTTGCTGCAAACAGATTCCTTTGAGAACAACAGAAATATCCCTAGACTAAAATGGAAATTACAGTTGCATGAAGAAACAAGGTATTGAAAACAAAGAACATTTTTGTGAGTGTTTTCTATATAGGTTAAAAATGCCCTTTTCTACAGAAATGTTGAAATATCAAAGAGCCCTCCGGGTTGGTTCTTATTTATACTTGATAACATTTTGTTTAGAATTTCTTGATCTCTATCAACAAGTTTTGTTCAAATTTCTAAAAAAATGAATATTCAACCAAAGCGGCTGATATTTAGATGTGAAGTAATGACCATACAATATAAATAGTTCGCGTTTCAGTACCTTATCTTGAATTTTTCAGACAAAACCCCATACTTGACGAATTTGAATTTGAAATAATATGTCGGATTATTAACGCTGTTTGAAAGTTTATTGTCCTTATTAATGGTTAATTTAAAAATACAAATATGTCCATTACGCTGGCAGCAATTTATCTGGCGGGACGGAGAGATTTGGGAAAGGCGACACGTGGAAAGAAAGCGTCATTTGCGTGTTGGTCATCGATGTCAGAAGAGGGCAAGATAGATTTCGGATGCCCTAACCTAACAGTTTTTTAAAGAAGCTATTTTCTTTCGCCCGATTTGACCTAAAAAATTATTGTGGAATCTTCAGGACAAAGGTGGGCGTTATTGATCTACTTCGCAAGAGATAAGTGGGAGTATAATATTTTTGTTTGATTTTCAAGTTTTAATTCTTCAGTACATATGTGTTCGATAAATTTGAGACATAGTTTTTTTGCGTCAGTTTGTTAAAATAAAAGTTCCCTTTCAGATAATGTGCATACTTTCAAAGTCTTTAGTTTCAGGCTTTTCGTTTTTTTTTAAGTTTGATTTGTGAAAATATATTTTCTTTTTTATTCTAAAATTTAAATTAGTCAGTATTATAATTTTGTTGAGTGAAGAAGCAGAGGTATCTAGCGCGACTAAACGAGAAAACGCAGGTAATTACAAATCCTTAATTCTTATGTGATATTTAGGCCGGTTTGTACAACATTTTCACTGGAGGTTACGGATAATCGTGTAGAAGCTGCTAATATTTCTCCGTCAATCGAAGTCGCACAAGCCCGTGCTGCATAAAGGAATTAAAGCCTTCGGATGCTAAATATCTAGACGATTTTCTTAAAAGAAAAAATACTCCTATGTTAACCGAGATCCCTGTCGCGCACATGATTTATATTCAGGGATATTTTAAATCAGAAAAGCTTAGCGGATTCTATTTTTGAAGGTTCTTTTGTTCAAAACAATTTAGACAGGACAAGAGTCCGATATGAATGTGAAACTAAAAATCCTTGGTAAAGATGAGTTGCTTCTGCGATAAAGAATTTAAGCCAGTTCGATTGAAATACGAACCTCTTTCTTTCTCTCTTTTTAATCATTAATACTCTCATTTATGACATTCCGCTCTTTTTTGCTAGACTTTCAGAGTTAAATGCTATTTTTCTTAAGTTTATTTAGTTTAAAATTTTTTTTAATACTTAAATCATCATTAGTAAGAAGATCAGTACACTTATCTGCATACTGAATAGTACTTAAACTTGATGCGTAATCTGGGATTCGGGTTATCGATGCTACCCAAATTTTATAAATTGTATAAGAATATTTAAATTATGATATTTAGGTCTTTCTCAACTTCTTTTTTTTTAAGGATTAGAAATATGAATTGTGACTTAACGAAGAGTAAAATACGTATCTGTAGGCCTATTGTAATTAAAGACCCAATGCCCTAGCTTGGTTTCGAAATATTCCGTAGTTTCTCGTAGCGAAAAACTACTTCTCACTGTTTTTTAAAATTGTGGCACCTCGCAACACATACCACTACTCAACTGACCACAAATATCTCTGCTATATTTTCATTGATATCTGAGCACGGTTCATAATAATGCAGATAACTCTGGACTGTAGAAAATTTGTATTATAGCGGGCCACACTATGCTGGTACTTATTAAGACATGCCAGCGTAGCCATCTTGCTATAAAATTGAGCCGCGGCCTGTCACAGCCTCTGTATTAAAGTTAAAAATAAGTTTTTTCCTTGTTGAGGTCTGTATTTAGGAATGAAATTTTTGTATTTGTCTTCATGCTAAGTTTAAAGTACTCTTTCGGCTCTGTAAACGGCAGTTTATTTAAATCGGTTGGTCTGTCGCTTTTCTCATGTTTTGTCTGTGTATCTGCAACTTCGTTACCTATTGCTTCTGCGTTGAAGAGAATCGAATATATTTGGATGTGACTCCTTTCACTCTGGCGCTGCTGAAATTCAAAGTTTTTGAACCTAATTTCATACAGATTGGGTATATTAATACTCAAAAGAGTATTTTGCAGACATTCGAGAACACTGAGCGAGTCACACATAACGACGTTGCACACATTGGTGTTGTTATGAGATAGGTCAAGTGCGTCTCTCACTGCGATACATTCCGCCGTAAAGACTAAAGTTTTTTGTTTAGACTTATTTTAATCACGATATTTTTTTTATGATTGACGCACGCCGAACCTGCTGATGAAGCAGATTGATTTTTACTTCCGTCTGTATAGAATACCATTGTATCGAGAGAGTCTAAGTCATTCCATATTTGACTTGTGCTTAAATGTTGATTATTTTTTAGATCGCTAATACTTTTAAAAGGTATTGGAGTCGCAACTGTGTTATATTCGTTTATATACATACTATATTTTTTGACTTCATTATGTTGTTACATAGGCAAAATAAATTTTAAATACTCGTACCTGTTTCATACAGTCTTTTCTTTTACTATTCCCTGTTTAAGTATTGTGCTTTTTGACAGTATTGTTTATACATAAACTTTTATTCGATAAGATTTTTGATATATAAAGATTGCACAGAAATTGAGCCCTTTCGAAAATTGATGGCAGCTTGGATTCAGCAATGAGTATGTTCGTCGGTGTCGTTTTATGAAACCCGAGCGCTATACTTATTGCATTGTAATGTATACCTTTTAATTTTTTCTGCTGATCCTTGCGCTTTAGATAGTATACGAGGTGTGTTCAAAAAATAAGGTGACTTTATGGTTTTCTCAAAGAATATTAATTTATTCCTCAATATTTATGTTGTCCCCTTCAAACTAGCCCCCCTCAGATATAATACACTTGTGCCAACGCTTTTATCTATCATCGAAGCACTTCTGATAATCATTTTGTGGTATAGCCTTGAGTTCTTTCAGCGATGCAGTTTTTATCTCCTCAGTCGTTGAAAATCGATGTCCTTTCATGGGTCTCTTCAGTTTTGGGAAAAGAAAAAAGTCACTGGAGGCCAAATCCGGTGAATATTATTATTGACTTCATTCAACATCTCCTAAGCGATGGTCATGCGGTGGATCTTTTGATCAAAATTAAGCAGTTTTGGAACAAATTTCGCTGACACACGTCTCATGCCCAAAACGTTCGAAAAGATAGCATCGCATGAGCCAACCGATGTGCCAACATCTTCAGCAACTTCTCTGACGGTAATTCGGCGATTTTTCAACACCATTTCTTCCACTGCTTAAACGTTTTCATCTGTTGTTGACGTGCTAGGACGTCCAGGGCGAGGTTCGTCTTCGACATCCTCTCGGCCTTCTTGGAACAGCTTGTACCACTTATACACATTTTTCTTACTCAGAGTAGACTGACTGTATGCAACTGTCAATATTTTAAGAATTTTAGATCACTGGATTCCATTTTTCACACAAAATTTAATGCAAACTCTTTGCTCAATTTTTTTCGAAAGTAGAAAATCGCTGAGCACACCAAACCCTTCTAACCTTTTACGCCTCTGCCAGAAAAACAACACGAACTTTGTAGTCAAAACTGTCAACCTATGATTGTGACGATTGTACCAACACAACAAAATAAAAAATTTTAAACTTGAATGTACATAGCCCGCGAAAATTGAAAAGTCACCTTACTTTTTGATCACACCTCGTACATAGATTACATAGTCTATTATAGATCTTACACAGCTCTTGTAAAGGGTGACAAGAGTAGTGGGATCGGCTCCCCACCAGATTCCTTGTCAGTATTTAACTATATAAGATGCTTGAGCGCATCGTGACTTGACTTGGTTTAGTTGTGAGTCAAATAAGAGCATGCAGTCGAAAATTATTCCAACGAACCTGGTGGATTCCCTGGATTTGATTATTAAATAAACTATTTTAATTACCGTTTCTCCAAGTTTAATATCCCTGTTATTAAAATGGTTCACGATAGTTTCTTCGGGGCTAGAAAAACGTCTGTGTCAGCAGGATTTTTTAAATTTTATTTAGGGCTTTTTGCAGTTAGGGTAGTTTACTAGAGTAGAGCGCTATATCATATGTAAATTGAGACATTGTTACTGTGTTATATTTTTTAAAATGACGGAAACATATATTATAAATAAGAGAGGACTTAAAAATCCTTCTTGCAAAACCCCTTTGCACGTCAGTTTAGGTTGGCTAAGTTTATTGCTGTATACAAATCTTTCCATTGTTATAAGTGCTAGGTAACTTCAACATTGTCATGACATGACTGCCCCTTACGAAATTCTGTTTGTTTATTTGTTAGTATATTTTGAGTTTCAATCTACCATTGAAATTTATTTTTTATTAATTATTAACGTTTTATCACGCTTTAGTTTATTGATTGACAAACTATTCGTATTTGTTTCTCGCGCTTAGCTTATCGTAATCATCTGTTTACAAATTTTGGAAAGAATGATCTAAATGTTGCATCATGTTTGTCTAGTTTGTTTGTGTTTATATAATTTTATAACTTTTTAAGGTAAATATGTCTTTCCGTACTAAAGTTAACATAGATTGGATAGTGATATTAACCCCAAGTTTCGTCATTCATTTAAATGTCTATTTTATTAGTGATATTTTTAGTTGAGAATCAAATGGAAGTTCGATATAGAAGTAGAATCAATGCGGCAATTAGACTAACAGCTGGGGTATCATTATTGATTTTAATTCCGCAACTTTCAAATTCTTAATAAGGAACGTCGACTTTTTTTATTTCGTGATCAGTTGAATTCGATCGAATTATTAGTTAAGTAACTCCTTCGGTTGAATACGTAGTGTCTGTAGTGTCGAGGATCCCAAGACTGCTGATTAGGCTCGAAGTGTCGGATGTGTATTTCAGAGCTACCTTTGGTATGTTTGGGCTTCCGTAGATCTCTCCGAGAAGGGATACTAATTTTCCAAAATTAAGCAGATATTTATTCACGTTTATTAAGAAGAAATTCTTGGCGGGATCTTGCACGGTTGGGTGTAGTTAGAGGGGGCATTAAATGCGTGATAAAGGATGAAGGTTCTGTTCCCGAAATGTCCATATTTTCATTATTTTCATTCTTTGTAGCTTGTGTGTTTCGTAATGCAACTGTTTATTACTCCTTTCATTACATCTTGGATTGGGCAGCGTTTAACAAGGTGTCCTTCTTCTCTGCATAAAAAACAAGTAGCGTACTCGTTGGAACAGTAGATCCAATATGTAGTGTTGTCATACTCGATTTTCATATTGCCCGGAAGGTTAGTTATGTCCTCTTGGCTTATACTTATCGTCTAAAGCTTTTTACGTGTCGTCTAAAGCTTATTACTTGTGTAATATTGAGAACCTTAATTTTATCTTCAATTACGTAATGCAGAATGATGACAGACACGTTAGAAATAATTATGCTCTTGGATTTCGATGTAAGCGGTTTGATTATCAGCATGTGTGAATGTATGTTTATTTTCGTACTTTTCTCCGTGAGTTTGTGAACAAGCTCTTGTTTACATAAATAGACACAAATTCTACAATTGGAAATTCTTGAAACGAATGAAACATTATCTGGCATAACGCTTTTCTTAATTGCGAGAGTATAATTTTTGATCGTTTAACCTTTGATTGCATATGCTACTCCTGCTTGATCTTTCTTGAGGAAGTGATCCTGCTGTCTTACTCTTGCGTAGGGCACTTTTAATAGGTTTTCATTCTGGGAGGAATTTGATACATTTTGAGTTGGACTACTTTGTGAGATGCCACTTCTGTAGTCAGAGGTTATCTTTGGTTCGGTAGGTAAACAGTCGAGACAGTGCATCTTTACTATCCCTTCACTATGCACTAGCACAGCACTGTTTAGAATTTGTCGCATTCGTTGTTGTTAAGTTAAACTACCATACGTTGTAGTAAATACTCGTACGCTACCTGGATTGTAAACACGTCCTATCTCGCTGAAGGTTCAGACAAGACTAAAAATCCTTTATTCATATTCAATATTCAATTATTCTTAAAAAACAAATTTGTACGTAAAAGTATTTAAATGCATTGAATCTTTGGTGAAATCAAAAGGAGGGGAACCATTTCGCGTAGGTTAGGTTGTGGGGGATCTTAGCTAAGTAGGAACAGCGTTACGCGATAAATTTTTGCTTAAAATTCGGTAAAAACGCTATTGAAACCCATGAAATTATCAAAAGTGCTTCCGGGGATGATGCCATGGTTCGATCCAGTGTTTTTGAGTGGCTCGTTGAAAGTAAAAAAAGTTTTTAACTCTAACTGCAGATTTAGTGCGTTAATGATAGGCTACACCTGACTCAAATGGGTAAATGAAACTACGGCTCGGTCCAGACCAGTCAAGAGGCCGTGCTGAGGGAGTGAAAGTTCATTCGGATGTAAAAGGGTCCCACTTGGAATATTATTGAATCGATGTACTAATAATGTCAATAACTTTTTCTAAACAAATTCAGTCCGACTACTTTCTGGACAGACCATGTATAAGGTGAGTATATAAAATGTGTTTATTTCGCAATTTACCTACAGAAAAAATGTAAACAAACTAAATTTATTTAAACAGTTTTCAGTTTGTTAACAAATGGATTGGTGTCCGTAAAGGACCCCGCAAGATTTACATTAAAATCCGGCCCCGGTGAAATTAGCTGAAATTGCAATGCAATATAGTTAAAAGCCTTCTGATCAAAAAATCCTCATGGGTACTAGTCTAAAAAATCAAAAGCTTGAAAAAATCCCGCTTGAAACTTGAAGATAAGTTGCAGATTTTTCAATAAACTGTGATCAGCACAATCACTGACAATACTAGAAGCACTGGTGAGAACAGTACACCTAATAAGGGTAACAAAATGGCTGGACTACCAAAGATATTTTGTAGTCCAGATAATTAAGACAACACTATAGGTCAGTCAAACCAACAAAGGCAAGACTTGTTATTAGTCCAGTCAGTTTAGACAAGACTATAAATCAGTCCAACCAACAAAGGCAAGACATGTTATTAGTCCAGTCAGTTGAAACCAAACTATAAATCAGTCCAACCAACTAAGACAGGACATTGTATTAGTCCAGTCTAATGTTTAACAACTGCATGAAATTCAGGAACAAATGACAATGCGGATGAGTGTCTTATGACTTATAAAATGTCTTGCTATTGTTGGTTAGACTGATCTATAGTCTTATCTTAACCAGCTGGACTAATAAAATGGCTTACCTTTGTTGGTTGGACTTATTAATAGTCTTGTCTTGACCGACTGGAATAATAAAATGTCTTTCCTTTGTGGGTTGCGCTGATTTATAGTCTTGTTTTAACTGACTGGACTAATAACATGTCTTGCCTTTGTTGGTTGGACTGACCTATAGTCTTGCCTTAATTATCTGGACTAAAAAATATCTTTGGTAGTTGTCATATTTTCCGCGTTCAGCCTCACCTATCTCGAAAACTTTTGATTCTTTGGACTATTACCCATTTTTATTTTTTGATCAGAAGGCTTTGAAGTATATTATTTTGAAATTTCAGCTAGTTGAACCAGGGCTTGATTTTAATATAAATTGTGCGGGGTCCTTTGTTATTGATGATTATTTATGAAAAAAATCTTTCAGAAAGGAATAATACACCGCAATTCTACGTAAAATTCAAATTTATTACTTATGGATTCTCATTAGGGACCCATGAGAGTGGCTTTAAATCATTTCACCACAAAATATTTGCTCGATTCTTATTTTCTGACAAATAATGAAAAACATAATGAAACCCGGATTTATTGATAACATAGCATTGCATTTGAATCTGAGATTTTCCAGAGTCAGACTTCGTCGTGTGTTAAATCAATAGGAAACGTCAAGTTTTTTGCGTCACCCCTTAATATTGACTGCTTAGGCTCAAATTTGTAGATCAACTTGTTGGGCATTTAAACGAAATTTGAGGGTGAAAGGAAAGAATTTTTAGATTTAAAAAATGAGGAACGCGCAAGTGTCCTTATAGATATCAAGACCAGGGCTTGGTATCAAGAGTACGTTTAGCAGTAGAAACATACCTCTTAATCGACTGATTTCTTTTAAGAGAATAATAAGGTAAGGATAATAATAGGGTCGCCATTAGGTAGACTTTCAAACTGTGAACTTAACTCTGCATAAATAAAGAGGGGATTACATTGGTTTAAATTAGCGTTTGTAATTTATAGAACGCCTGTGTAGAAATCTACCTGCCTATCACTATGTATATTAGGGCAGTGGTGATATTCTCACTAGAAAAAATGCAAATTTATTTTGGCTGGTGACGCCTTCTAAAATGTGTAAAATATATGACCTATTTATATATCTCATGTCAATCTATTTCTCCTAAAATTTGATCCAATAAGTATTTTAATATTTATTAATTATATTTAAGTAAAACATTTTAAAATTGCCCTGAAAAATCGACGACTAACCGAAAATTTTGTTCAATTTATCAGAACGGAGTTATGTAACAAAATAGTAACAAAATTTTGGTTTCAAGAATGTAAATCATCAAATGAGTATGATAGTTTGAGCTGAGCAAAAAATATTTGTGTGTCAAGCCTGAAATTTCTTTCTCTTCAATGAAAGAAAGATTCTTTTTATTTGTTTATTTTAAAAAAATATTAGTGGTGTTCCCGCCGTTTATCAGGTGGTGGGAGGACAAGCAGATTTTGTATGTCCATAGATGCAATAAAAAATATGCCACCCAATAAATCTAAAAAATTCTTTCCTGAACTCTTTACCAGCTTTTCTCTAAAAATTATTGCATCAACTTATTCCTATGAAAATATCGTTTTGCCATAATACAACCATAATTTTTTGCGTCTCAAAGCTTGGTCTAAGAAAGTTGTCAAATTCACAAAAAAAAAGTAAAATTGACCATTTGTTTGGTGCTGGTAACAACACTAAACAATTTTTCTAACAAACTAAAAAACTACAGTATGTTACTTCATTAAAGTTTATAATTTTTATTTTTATTCATTAGAAAAAACTGTACATGAAAATAATTTCCAAAATTTTTGAAGCAATAGGGAAATTCGTTGCAATTTTCAAATAAAAAAGGAGAACAGAAGATATTAACCGATTTCAAAATTAATTCCTTTTACTTTTTTCGGAAGCTATCCCACAAATATTTTTCGCTCAGCTCGAACGTTTTGACTAATTTGCTCATTTTCACTTCACCCTAATATGTATGTATATACGTATGTAGTATAAATGCGAAGGAATGATAATGACATGGGATAAAGCATCCTTCTGAGATACTTGTATTTTATAAGTAATTTTTAAGTGATAAAATATGTTGACTCAAATATTTAAAAAAGATGTGACAGATTATATGTATTGTCTCTGGCCTCACAGATGGTTTTTAATCTATATAAAATGCATTCTTTATTTGAGACAAATGGATTGTACTACTGTATTAATAGATTTTATTTTATGGTAATCAAGTTATAGTTATTTTAATATTACAAAAATAGTTTAATTTGAGTAAAAACAGAATTTCGCATATTAGCCTTATAAGTTATTAGCCTAATTTAATCATCTTTGATTTATAAAAAAGAAGCGATAATTTGATAACAAAATTTTAAATTAGGGTGGGCCGGGACAGGATCGACTGGCAAGGCAAGTGCAACATTGCATATAACATTGCTCTTGCTCCATCTTTTTTTTTGTCACGGAAAAATGTGTTTTATTGGAGAGATGGTGCTATCAATTTACATATAGCAAAAAGTTGTTCTAAAAGAAAAAGTAAACGTATAGCATACTTGACAGAGAAAAAGTGAAAAATTTCTTGGCAGGAATATGAGTTCTGCAACATTAATTAAAATAGCTACGTTTTGACTGTTTGATCTAATAGTAGATGGAACATTGTTCAATGAAGTAATTATAAACATTAAACTTCATTGATGTCCAAAATAGATTCTAAATAGTTAAGGTTTCACAACGGAGAAAAAAGCAACCATACAGCTACACGTGTCGCATGTACCTGTAACCGCCTAGTAGAATTTCAAAAAATAAGAAGTAATATCACAGCGTTCACGATATTCAATATATAAAAACCCTTTGCTTCTTGCTGAATATTTTTAAAAGTAAATTTGACAACGCATAAAATACCAAAGAATGAAACCTTATAGTTTTTACATTAGAAGATAAATACCTTATTGAAGGCAAAGCTGATTTTTGCATCTCTTTTCGAACAAAATTGGCTAGGTCATTGATGGAAGATGGAAGCCTAAAGTACAATACTACACTGAAGTTTTATTGTAATTACAGAGTGCACAGTTTAGTTTAACGTTTCGTTCATTCTTCTACGACCTTCACTAGTAAAATGATAAGGAGGTCTACAAAATCGCGACAAGTTAAACTGTGAGACCTTGCACTTGGCTTTTCTTTCAATAAAAATATGGACCAGGAATCTTGCATAGTTTGACGGCCAAATATTTATTCCAAAAAGGCTGGTTAATTAACTCGGTCTTTATTTTTGGTACCTTAAAAAGTGTACTAAAGCAAAACATAATCCAATAGTCTGTCAAAAGTTATCCGGCATACAAACGATGACAACGACGAAAACACCGAGGACGACAGACACACACACAGATACGATCGGTATACCTGTTTTTCGGATTCTGGGGATCTCCAAAATTAGAGAACTTATTATTCTTATAAAAGAAGTAATTCACCTAAGAGGTTTCTTTCCCATTCTAAGCATTCTCTTCGCGTCAGTTCCCGGAGGCTTTGCTGGAGAAGACCGGAAACTGGCGAGAACAGAAGGCTTAGAATGGGGAAGAAACCTCTTAGGTGAATTAATTCTTTCATAAGAATAAGAAGTTCTCTACTTTTGTAGATCCTCAGAATTCGAATCCTCAGAATCCTCAGAATCCGTGTGTGTGTCTGTCGTCCTCGGTGTTTTCGTCGTTGTCGTCGTTTGTATGCCGGATAACTTTTGAAAGACTAATGGATTATGTTTTGCTTTAGCACACTTTTCAAGGAACCAAAAATAAAGACCGAGTTAATTAACCAGCCTTTTTGGAATAAATATTTGGCCGTCAAACTATGCAAGATATGGAAAAGGATACGGCCTACCTACGTAACTGCGTCACGACGTTTTGACAGTTCACTCGAAGCGGCATACATTGACAGGCTAGCTTAAGACGCGCGCGTCGTCATTTAGGGGATAAAGAAGGTAACTGCGACTCTGAAACCAGTTGCATGCTAGACAATAAATCAATATTAAATTTGTTTTGTATTGATAGTATGCAGGATTGTCGCTTACGCTTGGTTTAGATGTTCTATGCGATAATTCGTTTTTATTGGACGACGGCGACCTACTGGAGTTTCATTGATTTCTTCTCTAGTCAACGGTGTAACCTTGCCGGTTAGCATATTTATTTTCGCTCGCCTTTCACATCGATTAGTAACATATTTATAGATTCCAGCAAGAATATCATAAGTCTCCAGTATAGCAAAGACGTCCCCGTCGGATGTAGATAATACAATTTGTTCTTCGGTTGGCATAGGCTCATACTTATGCATTCCTATTCTAAGTAAAATTGACTTATTAGCAGGAAAAGTGTATCTTCGAAGTTCAAATATACGCTGAGAAATAAATGGATTGAGCCGAATAAATTCCATTTGTTCAAGTCCGCATCCATAGCCGTCTATAGAAGGAAGTCTTGAAGGAGTGGTAATTAGCCTGACACGAGGCGGACGCCCTGGAGAAGGGGACCTGGACCTGGCGCGAAGAGAAGGCTCAGCACCTGGGAGAGAACTCTCAGGAAAAGAACTTTTTTCTAAGCAGTGATGAGGTCGACTACTGGAAGCATCGGGAGTACGATCGCTGCTAGGTGAACTTTCTGACTGTGAACTTAATTCTGGAATAAGATAGAGGGGATTACATTTTTTTTAGCATGAGGATGAAAACGCCGTTTATTTTGGACAACTGTCTTATAAACACTTCATACTACAATTTTCAGGAGTGGAAACCTGACTGTGGTATTGACGTTTTATTTAAAAGAGTGTTCTTGAGTAGGGATTTAACTAAAATGATGTGATAAGATACCATAATTCACTAATAAATTAATCAAGATTTACATAAATTGCCGAAAATTCATGGAAATTTGAAGACATCTTAATTTTTCGGATTTTTTCGAATTTGTTAAATTTCCAGCAATAGTTGAAAGTCTTAAATTTCCAAAAAATTATCAAAATTACCAAAAATGTTCTAATTTTCAGTATCCAAAAAGTTCGTTTCCTAATTTTTCTGCATAATCGTACCGCAAAAAAATAATGTATGTGTGTCCAAACAAAACTTTTTTGTACTCGAATAATTCTTCTAGAATGTTAAAACCTTCTGTTCTTTATGACTAGAAAAAATATGTGGGTCTTGTTAGTCATCAGTCGATTATTTTAGGCAGACTTTAGTTATGCCCTAATTATGCTAAAGCACACGGAGATAAAGATATCGCACAATGATATCGCAAAACCTCTGTATTGAAATCAATCGCAATATGATAACGTACCAGCAGGTTCCCGTGCGTTTTAGGATATTATAATGCACTAAAATCGCTTGGCCACTATCATAACCCTCGTACATATAATATAATATCATAATAATGTAATGTAAAATCTTGCAATGTACGATACCACCATTTTACGCTAATAAAATTTGATAATTGGCATATATAGATTACGAATTACGTTATATATTACAATTCATGCGATATCGTTTTCTACATGCAGAATTTGAGAGGGTGAAACAATTTTTGAAGCCAATATTTCTTAATTTCTCGAGAGGGCCTATTATGTCGGACTATTTGTTATTTGAGGGAAGCTTCAATATATTTTTAAGCTAATAGGTATATTATTGTAAAATTATATTTACCAACAGAATTAAGTATTGTCGCCACGGTAAAAACCAAGATATAAACATCCCTCATTTTTTTCCAAGTAAAGAAAAAGTTATTACTGTATTTATCAGCAAGTTATTGAAGAGTATTTCGCAGAATATTCTGGTGTTTTATAGTAGATTGTATCAGATAGCATACAGTTGTAATCTCATGTGTGTCACATATGTGCTAAGTTTATCTTTCTGAGATATTTATATGCTGTAAGTGTAAATTGCAAGGTGGTGTAGAATTTAATTACGGATTCTTTTCAAGTGTGAGGTTGTGGCGTGGGAATCTTTGTTTATTTAAAGATAACAAAAACTCTCACACTGATGCAATCATTAAATCAGCCACACGTCATTCTTTCTGAAACTGTATGTGTGTTGCTCACTTTAAAATATTGTACAAATATAACATAAAGAAAAGGGAGAAAGTGGGGAAGCATTTGCATTCCCAGAGTTTTTTTCTCGATTACCTGAGTGAAGATATTCATAGCTGTATTTCAAAAGCTTGAAGGGTGTCCTAATTGTCAGCAGACAAACTCACTTTGAATGAAGACCATAAATTAAAAAAACTACTCACAAGGTTTTGCCACTACACCTATACACTCTTGAAAACTTGAGGAGTAAAGGGCGAGAGGATTCAGGAGTACAATTTTTCGGAGTATAAAATCGACTCAGTATCGATTACATTCAAGTCTGCATAATTTACTCCAGAATAAAATAGACTGAGTTAAAGGTTCTGTAGTGCATTCAGGGTGAATATAATTATTTTGCACCTCCCACACACAAAATCTTAACCCATGCTCAATGCACAGAGGTGTTGTTCGCTACTTAATGACCGCAAGTCAACACGTACGAAACTCTTAAGAACTCTTCAGAAATCTAGATGGTTGTTTAATTTAAGTAAACCAACCTTACAGAGAACAGTAATCAATCTGTTTACCATCAAACTTATTCGATGTAATTGAACCTATTTTTAGATAATATAAATATATTTCGAAAATAAAAGACTAAGCTGCATGGCAACCATAAAAAGGGGGGGTTTGTATTTGTGTATCGTATTGTGTATGTCCATTTGTAGCCAAGTAAATAAATGTTAATGTGTAAAATATAATTTCATTTTGAACCAATCAATTTCTGTGGATAGTCTACGGATAAGACAAAAGTTCGCAAATATCATCAAATGCGCCATGGTCTTTAAAAATTACAATGATAATTTATTCAAAAGGGATTGCAAACATTAGCAATAAGATTATATTTTCTTAAAACAAGAAGGGTAATATCAAAGGTTTGCAAATAGTAACAAAGCGTTATAAAATGGATCATCATAAGGTTCTCAAAAATTGGGGTTACTTCATAAAATTGTAAAATTTACTAAAAGGTTTCATCTAAGGGATTCGCAAAAGATTGCAAAAGGGTCATCACAATAATATGACAACAGACATTAGAAGGTTGTAAACATTATCAAAAATATGGCGAACAATATAAAAATTTATTGAAAATGATTTAGCGAATGGTCGCAGTTATTATCTTTGAAGGATAAAAGTAATATAGAAAGGCTTGGATAAACCTCTTAGAGAAAAGCGGCCTCGGCAAATTTTCATCACGAACGTACCTTGGATCTCAGATGACCAAAGTGCCAGTACATAAGTGCCAGCTTAACGTACGTAAAATATGCTCAAAAATACTAACTTCAGGGAAGCCCTGAAATTATACAAAGTCAATAGACAGCTCCTGGAAGCAATAAAAACAAAATACAGAGTGACTCTTTTGTCTGGAGACATCGAAATATCTCAAGAAATACGCATCTAACGAAAAAAATGTCTGTAAGCGAAACTTTTTATTTTCGAAAGGAAAGCAACCCCGAAAAATTCACCGCACACGCCAACCCATCGAGATGGGACAACGGAGGGGGGAATACTTTTAAATTTTTAATAAGAAGGCATTTTGTTTTGTTTCAGATTCAGATTCTGCATACAAAAATATGTCAGATTAAATTGAATTTCTTTTCGATTCGTAACAGATAGTGTTTCCAAATGAAAGATAAAAAATATAAACCTCGGTTTGTTAGGGTTAGCTAGTACAGATTGGTTTGGTTATGTTTTTTATTTTACTTACGTTCATTTGGGTTGTACTTGGTATAATACCTACATTGGTTTGGGTTTGATTGGGTGTCTTAGTTTCTTTCATTTGGGTGATTTGGTTGTGCTACTTACCGAGACGAAGGTAACAAACATATTGAATGAAAATGAACGCAAGCAACACAAAAAATCCAACCGTAACGAATGTAAACAACACAAACGACAACTATCAAAGAAACTGAGACACCTAATCCAGCCCAAACTAACATAACAAAGATACTAAATCCAACCCAAACTAATGTAAGCCACATAGCGAACTGTACCAAACCAAGCTGTATTAACCAACCCAAAAAGGCCAACTATTTGTCTTATCTATCTTTACCTTAGAAGCATATTCCGTGAACAGTAAACAATTTGATTTTTCGCCAAAGTAACATACACGGAAAGACTTTTTACTTGAGGAAATACAGAATTATTTTCGATGTGACGGATATGAACAAAAATCCGTAATAATTACAGAACTACGTTGTCTTAAATTCTACAGAACTGTTTTAATAAGAATTAAATATGATGCAGGGAGAATTCTTAAATATGACAGTAACTGCAGCAACGAGTAGGTTTAAAATATGCGAAACTAAGGTCTGTTAAAAACAAAGTGAAAGACTTGAAATTTCACAGAACGCCTCTCAAATAAAAAACACGGCAGAGTTCTGTAACTTCTACATCATCGCGCCGTCATTTCCAACACGAAAAAAAATTCCGATTTATAGACGGACTTCTATATTTAGCCTACTTTGTATATCAGAATGGAGGAAGCATGGACCGATGATGGACACACACGAGAGGCACATTTTTAACTTATTGTACGCACGCAAACATGAATATGATTCTGTAACCTCACCTATATATATATAAATTTGTCATAAGAACAACCACAGGATTTCGCCGCGAGCGGGTGCTAATGTGGAAAATTGCACCCGCTTCCAGCGAAATCGCGGTAAAATTTCAGCCACAACAACGTCTCACGACCGTGAGATAGGTGGTTACAGTTTGTAAAGGAATCAATACGACGATCCAGCTTTGATGTTTTTGTCAGCTGGTTATGAAAATTTGATGACAAACATGAACCGCTTCTCGAAGTCAAGAAGAACCATATCAGGCCTCGAGTGTGCAACAGAAACAATTGTCGAGAATATAAAATGCCAGTATATGCGGCACTTCTTATTCTCGACAATTGATTCAATTTCCCTAGGAGCATTTAGAGGAGAGATATTAAGGTTAGTGCCGTAGGAGTGACGTAGATGGTAATAAGGCACTCTTAGTGCCGCATTGTGCCTTTGAATGTAGGTCGTTCCCGCGTGAGTTGGACAACTAGATAGTATGTGAGCTAAGTGCTCGGGGTGTGCATGACACGCCCTGCAGCTATCATTGGGAATCTCTTGGCTCAAAATGTGGCGACGGTATGTTAAGGTGGAAATGACACCGTCTTGGCATGCAAAAATGAAACCCTCCGTACCAGACTTCAATCCGGGCTGACTGTTCCTTCAAATTTCTGTGGAAGATACCGTGCATCCTCTTATCGAGGAGCTGTTTACGAAAGTTTTTCTCTTGTGCTTTCTTAATCTGGGCTTTCAGGAGTGAGTACACGAGATAGATAAGATTTGATGCATTTTGCTCACCCCTAATACTGAAGTCAAGTCCGAGTGCTTCAGCAGTTTCCTCCGCTGCTTTGTACAGAAACGCTCCTTTGGCCACTTCTTCGTGATTCCCGACCATTTTAAGATGAGGGTCTCTTCCATTTGCAACTCTATGTGCTGCACCCACAATAATCCTGTTGCGAAGACATTCAAGACTCAATATTCCGCGACCCCCTTGACGGCGTGAGATGGACAGTCGCGGAACCGAAGACTTAAGATGCATGCTTTTGTGCATGTGCAAAACCTTTCTTGTTCCGATATCAAGAGATCTGAGCTCGTTCTTAGTATATCGTTCGACAATCCCCAGAGCTAGATGCAGTTGCTCTCTGTTTTTAGCATAGATCTTAAGATCGTCCATGTAAAATACATGAGTTACCTTGTACCTGCGATCTGCAGGTCGGAATGGCGAAGTGCTAGAGTTAGTGGCAATAATGTAAGGCAAAAGAGGAGTGGGCTCATGGTGTCGCCCTGAAAGACACCTCTCTGAAAGGTGACCTTGTTAGTTGTCGCACGATTTTTGCCAGATGAGATAGTAAATCAAGTTTTCCAAAGCGGCATCAATCTCTCCATGCAACCAACTATTTGCGGATGAACTTTAAGATTTACAAAAGACAGATGATAAGTCTATGGGATGTCGAATCGAAAGCTTTCCGATAATCAATCCAGGCCATCGATAGGTCACGCTGGTAGAATGCTGCATCTTTGCAGACTCATCTATCGATAAGCAGGTTCTCCCGACATCCCGCTACGCCTTTCTCTGAGCCTCGTTGTTTATGTATTTCTTGCCACACAGATTCAATTGCCCGAACAATCCTATCATTTAGGATAGCTGTGAATACCTTATAAAGCGTGTTCAGACAAGTTATTAGCCTGTAATTCTTCGGGACGGCTAAGTTGCCTATTTTCGGCAGAATTATTGTGCGCCCTTCCACCAAACACTCTGGAATTTGGCTCTTCCGACTCCATATATGAGGTGAAAATACGGGCAAAATGCTGATGGGTTGAAGAAAACTTCTTCCACCAGAAGGTTTTGATACAATCTGGTCCCGGTGCGGATTAGTTCTTCATCCCTGTTCATACATTTTTCACCTCCTCGGTAGTGATGAGTGGGCATTCTTTATCAGGTGTTATGAGGGTAACACATAACTCCATGAAGCAATTTATATTTTCTGAGTCTTTGTCCAGTCTATGCTGAACTTCGTAGACTTCTCTCCAAAATAATTCGACCTCCTCTGGTTTGGGTGGGTGTTCGACAGTAACTGGAGGATCTTGGAAGAGTCGAGATGAGTTAGAGAGAAACTGTTGATTTTCTCTGACCCACCTCTCCCTCAGCTCTAGATTTCTCTTAGCGTTAGATAGTATCCGTATTCTCTCAACAATATGCTGTCTCATGGTCAGCAGCTTTGACTTGTTAAGTGTGTGATAACGGGTCCGGAGTTCGCGCGCGAACTTTCGAACCTTAGCGGTAAAATTCCTGCCAGATTTGATGTAGTCAATCAGACACTGAATGCGGGACGCGTACTGTCTTGCCCAGCCTATCTTTATGGCAAGTTCAAGCATTCATCTTTTGGTCTTATGATCAGCCGGATTGTTCTAGCTGTTGTAGAGTAGGCGTTCCGCTTACATATCCCCATTACGCAGTAGCTCAGCATGGTTTCGCAGACGTTGCTGCGAAAAGTGCGATAGCTCCGGGTGTTTCTCGCACCACAGAGCATGCAGCCGTGCCATGTTACCCCGTTCACGGGCCACACTCGCACCGTAGCACTCTAGCAAGTCGTGATTCAGTCGCTCCGACCACCCGAAGGTTGCGATATCCCGCCGATCCATCGCATTGAATCCATTTTCATTGGCTCCCCCAGCTCTTGATTGGTCGGCATTCTTGGCCGACCTATTTCCGGGAGCCCTGCGAGTTCTGTTGTTTTGAACCGTACTTACTACAACTATTTTTGGCGTTGTCCTTATTGTTCTCACAAGAAGCTAGGGAAAGAGGTTCGTCCATCCTTGTAAAGCCCCGAATGCAAGGATAAGGTTGCATTTTTACACAATTCAGAACTTAATGTGTCAGTAATTCTTGACCTGATAATGTGCAGGGGGTAAACCTTGCCCCAAAAACCGTCAGAGAATTTTGGCTCAGTCGACACCATTTTTTTTAGATTTCCAATGCGATTCGCATGTGTCAGCAACTAACAGATTTAAACGGCATGTGCCGAACATTTTAGCACGCGTCGTTGAATTGTGACAAATTATTAAGTTAAACAAAGCACAAAAAGTGATGGAGCCTAGCTGTTAACGTCCGCCGTTCTCGATTATTTCCTTTTATGGTAATTTTTTCTCTTTTGTCTTATTTTTTTCAATCCTTGGATAAGCAGCCTTAGAGGCGAATGTTCTCATCAAGAGTGTAGGGTAACGAATGAATGTTACAAAGTGGCGTCTCCATTCGTCGTCTCAAGTGAGAGTGAACTTGTAGAGCCGATAACTCCATTATACTGCCTTCGGAGGGCCTTATCTTGGGATTCTTTGAGGCTTTGTGCCCATTGAGACATTTGTTTAGGACGCCGAGGCGAGTAACCTATCAAAATTGCAGTCAAATTAACTAAGGCTATTTCCGGCTATATGAAAAAGTTTTATTTAATTTAGGGAATGTAATCTAAAAGCGTTTCAAAAAGCGTTGGTTAAGTTTGAATTTAAAAGAATTGAGCTCTATAATAATTGATTTCCGACTCTTCAGGAGGATGACCAATCAACTCATGACAATGAAATTAATGAGAGTAGGGAATGAGTGAGGATTGTGCGAAAAATCTTCGACAGCTTCATTCTTGCCTCCAAATCACTCGACCTGTCTAGACTTAATGTTTGTGTGTCTTTTAAAATTTTAACTTGTGTTTTGGCTCATGTGTAGTAAATGTCTATTCGAACGCCACATTTTAATTGAGCAACTAACCTACTAATTTAAAGGCATTTATCATGTATTTTACTAGTCTTGATTTCAGTGCTTAAATCTTTGGCATTTTGAACGATTTTTGACGTTTATGTGTTCCATGTTCTTTCTTTCGCATAGGCGTGTTACGGGATCCTTTGACTTAGCCAGTAATTACAAACAACCCTTGGAGTTGAAAGTCATTATGATTTTTAATTTACCAATCTCTCAATTTGATATTTAGCAATTTATTTGGCAATTGAGTTCTTTTGACTACTCAAAAACCGCACTCGTAATATTCACATTAGGGTAGGACGGGGATAAAAGGGGCGAAAGCTACTTTACAGAACAATGTGTCCAAACGAAATTAGTTACAGCTTTGGTTTTTGCTTAAAAAGTGTATAAAGATATTAAAATTCCCAATTATAATACTGATAAATTTATATGCATCTTATCTGACTAAAACACGTAAAAATAACTGCTTATGGTAATGGTGAATGGACTGACTATGTAGACTGTCAGGTCGATTAACAGATTATTTCTTTTTTGTTATAGCATGTGGAACTTTTTCCCTGCAGTAGATATTTATACTTTAATTTCCGTTTGTGATCCATTATAATTTCATTCATTTTTTGAAAGTGCACAAACTATTTTGGTCCTTATCAGCGCCACACATTAAATGGGACAACATAGGCCAATTGCGACTAAAGGATTTTAAGAAATACTAACTGATGAACTATACCTGAACTTTTAGACCATAAAACCGGAAAATCTTATTTGAAAATGACTTGAAAATGATGAAAATGTTAAAATTTCAATGTTACGCGAAAAACTGTCCGTGCTATAAAAAAGTTGTTCAGGGCAATTTTGACGGGTTGAACCTTTTATCCTATTTCGCGCTGTTTAACTATAAGTTTTATTTTTCATTATTATATAGTATTTCATGCGTTATAATAAAAAACCATTATGCATATGGAAAAATGGTTAGAAACGGGTTTGCAGTACTTTCTAAAATAATAATTGTATTCCTCGCATATATTTTTATTTCAAGCATTGGATTAGTACATTGACGTTCTAATACAATTAACAATTATACATGTTAGGTTATAAGTCAATATTATATTTATATATACATACATACATTTTTTTAATAACATTATGGAAGATGGCGGTTTATATTTCGTTTAAATGTTCTACTATATAAGCCGATTTTATTGGCCGGCGGGAACCTACTGGAGTTTCATTGATTTCTTCTCTGGTCAATGGTGTAACTTTGCCGGTTAGCATATTGATTTTCGCTCGCCTTTCACACCGATTAGTAACATATGTGTAGATTCCAGCAAGAATATCGAAAGTCTGCAGTATCGCAAAGACTTCCCCGTCGGATGTTGATAATACAATTTGTTCTCCGGGTGAAATCGGCTCATACTTATGCATTCCTATTCTTAATTTAATTGACTTATTGGCAGGAAAAGTGTATTTTCGAAGTTGAAATTTACGCTGCGAATTAAAGGGATTGAGTCGAATAAACTCAATTTGCTCAATTCCACAATAGCCGCCTGGAGCAGGGAGTTGTAAAGGAGGAGCAATTGGCCTGGCACGAGGAGGACGCTCTGCAGAAGGAGACCTCGATCTAGCGCGAAGAGGCGGCTCAGCAGGGGGGAGAGATCTCTCAGGAAAAGAACTTTTTTCTGAAGAGTGGTGAGGTCCCCTAGTAGAAGCATTAGGACTATGGTCGCTACTAGGTGGGTTTTCTGACTGTGAACTTAACTCTGCAATAAGAAACAGGAGATTACATCTTTTCTGGAATGAATATGAAAAAATCGTCATTTCGGACAACTGCTTTAAAACACCTTATACTACAATTCTCAGGAGTGAAAACCTTACTGTGGTGTTGAAGTTTTATTCAAAAGAGTGTTCTTGAGTAGTGATTTGACCAAAATCATGTGATAAGAAATTTTATGAAAATTTATAGACATCTCAAATTGTCTGAACTTTTCGGATTTGTTAAATTTTCAGAAAATTTTAACATCTGAAATTAATAAAAATTAATAAAATGAACAAAGTTTTCTGTAATTTTTGGTATCCAGAAAGTTTGTTTTTTTAATTTTTCTGCATATCAGTACCACGAAAAATAATTTATAGATTTATAGATTTTCTCGTAAAGATCCTTTAAGGGACTGTTAACTATCAAGCTTTTAGTAGAATTAGAGATAAAGATTTAATAAAGTAATCCTTAAGGCAAGATAAGATATACTTGACAAACTGTATTAAAATGTGAAATTCAGCCGAATGAGCGCATATGCAGATGAAGATTCATCAAATTGTAAAATATATTTTTAAATTATAGATATATTATTATACTATTATATTTACCACTAGAGCTAAGTATGATTGCGACAGTAAAGACCAGAACATAAACGACTTTCATTTTCTTAAAATCAAGAAAACTGATTACTGTACTACCTAAGAATTTATTTAACAATTTTTCGAAGAATATTCTGGTGTTTTCTAATACATTACATCAGATATCATAAGCTGTTATCTCGCATGTGTCACATATGTATCAAGTTTATCTTTCTGAGATTATAAAATTTCGTAAGAGTGAATTGCAAGTTTCAGAATTTATTTACTCACCATTATTTTTAATTGAAATTTATTTACAATCATTCAAACCTAAATATGATTGGCAAATATCACGATTGTATTGGTTTGTAAGAAATACAAATAAATAAGAAAAAATTCGACCAAAAGCGACGCTTCTATTAATATCACTACTGTAGAAGAGCGAGTTAGGAAAATTATATGTGACACTGCTACATTTACGCCATCTCTGTTGAGTTCGCAACGTCACATTCATGTCAGTGACTACATGTATTGGAAGTTTATTTCCAATACGTAAGGTAACGCCGCAATACATAAGGTTGTAGTTTCCAAATCATGGCATTTGTATCATTTCTCAATGTACTTGTTTCTGACAAAAAAAATAAAATAAAACTTCTGACGAGACAAACCTTTTGTTGATATATAGTATAAAATGCGCGCATTTGTGGAATTTAAGAAATTCATGGAAGTTAAGGAGTTCAAAGTTTTCACTAAATTCATTGAATGTATGGAATTCACGGAATTCATACAACGCCTAGAATTCACGGTTTTCGTGGAATTAATGAATTTCATGTAATTTACGGAATTTACTAATTTCATGGAATTCGCGAAAATTACAGAATTAACGAAATGAATTGAGGTCATTCAAGGAATACACGGAATTCATGGATTATACAAAATGTATGGAATTCGCGAAATTCAGGAATTTTACCAAATTCTACTAATTAATGAAATTCAAGGAAATTGTGTACTTCATAGAATTCACGAATTTCAAGGAATTTGGTGAATTCCGTAAATCCCGTGAAATACACGAATTCCGTGGATTCCATAACTAGGTGAATGCTGTGAATTCCATGAAATTTGTAAATTAAGAATATTCCACGAATTTCGTAAATTCCACGAATTCCGTAAATTCCACAAATTCGATGAATTATGTGAATTCCATAAGTCTAGTGAATTTCGTAATTTTAGTATAGTCCTTGAATTCTATGAATTCCTTAGATTCTACGAATTCCTTTAATTCTACTATTTCGTAAATCGGCAATTTAGTTCCATTTGAAGGGTTGCATATATGGAAGACACTAACAAAAATTAGGATATATTGTACTTGAAAATAACACCGACACACAAAAAAATGGTCTGTCCGACATACTACACTAGCATATCTGTGGGGTCGCTGAGTTCGAAACCGGTGTCCAAATAATCAAGTTGGCTCGTATTTTTATGAAACACGAAAAAATATACGTAAAATCGACAAAAACAGCGATTTTTCAGGTATATGTTTGCAAAGAAAATATATTTTTTCTTGTATACTTTTGCAACAACAAAAATTTTCATGCCCGGTGGTCTAAATCAGCATATGCTTTAGTTTTGGGGGTCGCTGAATCCGAATCCGTTGTCAAAATAACCCAGTTGGCTCAAATTTGATCGAAAAATGCAAAAATATACGTAAAATCGACGAAAAGGGCGGGTTTTCGTGCATATTTTTTCAAAAAGAATATATATTTATCCCCGGGGGACTTATCCGGTATATCCTTATGTTTTGTGGCCACTGATTCAGAATCTGGGTTTTAAATAACCCATTTGGCTCATATTTTGTCGAAAAACGTAAAAATAGATGCAAAGTCGACGGAAACAGCAATTTTTCGTGTATATTCTTGCACAAAAAAGATATATATTTTCATGACCGGTGGACTTAACCAGCATATTTATATGCTTTTGGGTAGCTGAATCCGCATCCGGGGTCCAAATAACCGAGTTGGCTCATATATTTTCGAAAAACGCAAAAATAATTGTAAAATCGAACAAAACAAATGACTGTGAACAAAACAAATGACAGATCCCGCTTGAACTTCACGTCAAAACAAATGAATGTGAAACAAACAAATGAAAGATCGCACCTGAACTTCACGTTAGTAAAGAGGACAGTTGTGACAATCTCTTTAAGTGTGCTTCTTAATGTGACTTCAGCATAGTTTTGAAAACCATTATCAGTTTCTTTTTTCTGTGTTTTTAAATTACTAGTTTCCTACACTATACTTATACTATTACTGTTAACTCCCAAATCAAAACAGATCATGTCTTCTAAGCACTGCTTCAATTCCAATTTATCCGCTTCCACTATAGCGCATGATTGTGTGGGTGATCCAGATTGGGTTCCTCACAAAATTTGCAGTGCTTTTTATAAGGCATTCATTCGATTGAACGACAGAGAAGGAAATAAGAAAACCCTTAAGATTCAAGAACCTGCGATATGAAGGAAACTTCTGCGGAAAGAGGAATGCTACTTTTGTATGACAAACCTGACAGGAATCAATAGAAAAAAGAAAAGTGCTATCGAATATCCTGATGTATCTAGCGTAACTAAATCTGTTGAAAATAACGATTTTACAAAAAACTCAACAAAGGGGGAGGGTCAGTAAGGCCGGTTTTTGGCCTAATTTATTTTTGGACCAAAAAATCTGAAAAAATCATGGTAGTATCTTATAAGTATCCCGAGTCGA
>NC_046657.1:53574133-53578426 GCF_010883055.1 Belonocnema kinseyi
TCGACTCGGAATACTTATAAGATACTACCATGATTTTTTCAGATTTTTTGGTCCAAAAATAAATTAGGCCAAAAACCGGCCTTACCGACCCTCCCCCTTTGTCACTTTTGAGACACACGACTGAAGCAGAAGAAAATAAAAGTGCTGATGAAGATTTCGATGTTAATCGTGAAGAAAGTGACATTTCAGATTATGGTAATGACGATGATGATGACGAAAGCAGCGATGTTAATACAGAAGTGTACATACCAGAAAATGAAAAGAACCAAGTTCCTAAGCTATTTACGTCTGAAGAATTGAATGATTTATCGCGAGATCTCGGTCTCCCTAAAGATGCTTCAGAGTATCTTGCTTCCGTTTTTAAAAAGAAGAACTTACTAGCTAAAGGAGTTAAATCGAGTTTCTAAAGAAATAGGAAAAAAGAGTTTAGACAGTTTTTTACTTCCGAAGAAAATGATCATGGAAAATTAGTCTATTGTGAAACCATTGACCGATTATTGGAAAAAATGAAACCTGGACTGTATAGACAGGCAAATTGGTGGCTATTCATTGACTCTTCTAAGCACAGAACGTTTCCACCAGGAAATAAAAGAGTTGGAGAGGCTTTATCAGGGATGTTGGGATATCAACATGATGGCTGACTACTGTTGGAGTTTAAAACGAGATCAAGTCAATCAATGTACCAAACGAAATCGGAACCCACTACAGAGGTCTTTTGGGGACAAAGGGGTTCGATACAAGCGATATAAATAAAAAATAAATAAATAAAAGAACCCTATAAGCCAAATTGGTTATTTGGGCCTTATATTCGAATTCAGCGACCCAAAAGACATAAATATGTTGGTTAAGCCCACCGGGCGAAAAAATATATTTTCTTTTGCAAAAATATACCTGGAAAATCTCTGTTTTTATCAATTTTACGTCTATTTTTCCGTTTTGTAAAAACTACGAGCGAACTTCGTTATTTGGACATCGGATTTGAATTCAGCGACCCGAAAAACATATAGATATGCTATAAGTAGTCTGTCGGACAGACTACTTTTTTCGTTTACCGGTGTAATCTATCTTTTCTTTTTTGTAAGAAATTATGTACAAATTTAAAATAAGTTATATTCAAGCTTATTTCAGGTTTTAAGTTTAATTTCCACTTCTCAAATTTCAAATCTCCTATTAAAAATGTTTCCGTTTTTGAGCATATTTAAAAAAAAATTCAATTCTCCCTACTTCCACTATTGAAAATTAAAAGGGGTTGAAATTGAAAATTTGGGATATAAGGCGATTGTAGTTTATGAACTTTAATTATGAATTAATAATAAATTATACATTTTCAAGAACGACTCTGAAACTGTGGAAAAATGTAAGCGTCCAAATTATTCAATTTGAAATTTTATTTATATACAGTTTCAGTCCCAAATAGTCCATTCTCAATCTATAAAGAGAAGCTAATTTCAAAATTTTACAATTTTGAAATTCAGTGCTGGGTATGCTGATAAATTTATCATTTATAAACTAGGGCGCGACGCTCTTGGTCCTCGTGTTTGGCGCTCGGGAATATATATTTGTCTAGCACTTCGCCCTCGATGATGTGTCAAGCGCGCGCTCGGTCTTTGAATTTACCTCAAATTTTTGTGCAAGTATTAAAAAATTAGATTATAAGTCTTTTTTCCAAAATAATGTAATTTTTTACTTTGAATGTTATTTTTCACGATTGAAGCAAATACTACTCCAACGGTTTCTGCTGAATATGGTTACAAAAATATATAGGCAGTCGCGGACAATTGTCCAGGGGTGGTCCTGAAGGAATTCACCCCCAAGCGGAGGTGTGAAAACCATTCCGAAAGCTGAATGGCACCTGAGTGATGTGTCTAGAACGGTGACTCTCGGATAACGGGCGAACTTTCAGAGTACGCAGCCTTATCCTTGTATGCGGGGCTCTACAAGGATGGACGAAACCCTTTCCCCAACTTCTCGCGGGAACAACAATGACAACAACAAATATAGTTGTAGTAAGTGCCGTTCAAAGCAACAGAACGCGCAGGGCTCCCAACAATGGGTCGGCCAACAATGCCGACTAATCTAGAGCTAGGGGAGCCATTGAAAATGGATTCAATGCGATGGATCGGCGGGATCTCGCGACCTTCGGGTGGACGAAGCGACTGAATCACGACTTGCTAGAGTGCTACGATGACCAAAACGCGGGTAGACATCCAATAGAGGAAGAGCGATGCTTTATGGCCCGGAGAAACATCAACAATAAGGTTCGAAAGGTCGCGCGCGAATTCCGGACCAGTTATCACATACTTAACAAGTTAAAGCTGCTGACCATATGGTGCAAAGGCGCACAATACTCCTGCTGAAAATAGGCAACTTAGCTGAACCGAAGAATTGCAGGCCAATCACTTGTCTGAACACAGTTTATAAGATATTCACAGCTATCCTAAATGATAAGACTGTTCGGGCAATTGAACCTGTGTGGCAAGGAATGTATGAACACTAGGCTCAAAGAAAGGCGTAGCGGGATGACGGGAGAACCTGCTCATCGATAGATGCGTCTGCAAAGATGCAGCATTCTACCAGCGTGACCTATCGATGCCGCTTTGGAAAACCAGATTTACCATCTCATATGGAAAAAATTGTATGACAACTAACAAGGTTACCTTTCACAGAAGTGTTTTTCAGGGCACACAATGAGCCCACTTTTCTCTTGCCTTACATTATTGCCACTATCTCTAGCACTTCGCCATTCCGAAGGGTACTTGTGCGGCAAACCTGCAGATCAAAAGTACAAGGTCACTCATGTATTTTACATGGACGATCTTAAGGTCCATGCTAAAAACAAAGAGCAACTATATCTAGCTCTAGGGATTGTCGAACGATGTACTAAGGAAATTGGAATGGAATTTGTGATAGCCAAATGCGCAAAGGTTTATTTGAAGCGAGAAAAACTTAATTACATCCCTGAAGATCCTGAGCTCGTTGATAAAAGCGCTATACGACACCTTTACGCTGTAGAGACTTATACATACCTGAGCGTGCCTCAGAGCCGCCTTCAGGATGTGACATCTATAAAGGATACTCTCCGAAACAGATACAAACGTCTTATCCGGCAGATTTGGTCTTTCGAGCTGCCGGCGAGGAACAAAGTATCTGCAACTAACATGCTTGCCGTCCTGGTAGTACTCTATTCATTAGGAATAGTTACATCGACGAAAAACGAGCTCAGATCCTTTGATATCGGGACAAGAAAGGTTATGCACATGAACAAAAGCATCCATCTTAAGTCTTACGTTCCGCGACTGTACATCTCACGACGTCAAGGGGGTCGCGGAATATTGAGTCTTGCATGTCTTCACAACCGGATTATTCTAAGTACAGCACATAGAGTTGCAAATGGAAGAGACCCTCTTCTTAAAATGGTCACGAATCACGAAGAAGTGGGCAAGAAGCGTTTCTGTACAAAGCAGCGGAGGAGGGTGCTGAAACACTCGGACTTGACTTGAGTATTAGGGGTGAGCAAATTGCATCAAATCTTATGTATCTCGAGTACTCACTCCTGAAAGCCCGGATTAAGAAAGCACAAGAGAAAAACCTTCGTGAACAGCTCCTCGATAAGAGGATGCACGGTGTCTTCCACAGATATGTGAAGGATCAGTCAATGTCTTCTGTGCTAACGTTTGCTTTCCTTAAATCGCCCGGATTGAAGTCTGGCACGGAGGGCTTCATTTTTGCATGCCAAGACGGTGTCATTTCCACTTTAACATACCGTCGCCACATTTTGAGCCAAGACATTCCCGATGATAGCTGCAGGGCGTGCCATGAACACCCCGAGCATTTAGCTCATACTATTTAGTTGTCCAACTCACGCGGGATCGAACTACATTCAAAGGCACAATGCGGCACTCAGAGTGCTTTATTACCACCTCTGTCACTCTCACGGCATTAACCTTAATATCGCTCCTCTAAATGCTTCTAGGGAAATTGAGTCAATTGCCGAGGATGGGAAGTGCCGCATATACTGGAACTTTATATTCTCGACAATTGTTTCTGTTGCTAACTCGAGGCCTGACATGGTTCTTGTTGACTTCGAGATGCGACCCATGTTCGTTATCGAATATTCGGCAACAACTGACAAAAACATCATAAGCAAGGAGATTGAAAAGAAACAGAGGTATGGAGACCTTATAAGGATATTATTCTCTCAACAATATGCTGCTTGATGGTCAGCAGCTTTGACTTGTTAAGTGTGTGATAACGGGTCCGGAGTTCGCGCGCGAACTTTCGAATCTTGGCGGT
>NC_046657.1:53578526-53586143 GCF_010883055.1 Belonocnema kinseyi
GGGTTAATTCCTTCGGGACCACCCCTGGACAATTGTCCGCGACTGCCTATTTATTTTTGTAACCATATTCAGCAGAAACCCTTGGTACAGGGACCCTCTATTTGCAACCCGGGGACGCGTTCGGTGGCTTTGTCATAGGCCCTTCGGTTTGATTCTAGAGGAAGCAAAACCGAACCAAATTACGTTTTTTTAGCATCTATTTCGTTACGCATACTTCTTACGTACCGTTGGATCCTTAGCTCAACTTCCTGCTGAAATGCTCTTTTGTACTCCTCTCTTGCTTGTTGCAGAGTTTTCTTGGTTTCTTCGTGTTTTTGTGTAGCCCACTTGTCTCTTGCATCTGTATAACGTTGAGCTTCTTTGAAAGCTTCCCAGAGCACAAATACGTCCGGATTTTCTTCTCGATATCGTGCCAGCTCTGCTTCCGTGAAGCTCTGAAGTCGCATAGCCCTTTGTAATCCTATCTCACATATATTAGGTGCACGACACTCCTTGGTACAAATGTGGTCCTTGATGTCTTTAGATTCGACAGGTTTCTTTGTAATATTATGGACCTGCACCAACACATCAGTCGTTACCCAATCCGGTGGAGGAGGAGGCCTGCTAGCCTCAAAGTACTGCTCACCCCATTGTCTTACTGTTCTTGTGTCTGGCTGAATATCAGGTAAGATTTTCTTTACCTCGTTTACAATATGAGCGTACATCATTTGTACTTTCTCATCTATCCCGGTAGTACTTGCTGTTGTTGCTTGTTCATCCTGACAAGGACATGCTAACATATCAGCAGCTTCGGTTGCTTCAACCTCTCCAGCATGGATCAACATCTGATGTAAAGTACCTGCGTTGGTATTGAACATATACATCCGATCACTTTCTTCAGTATAATACAATTTGGCCAGGTTGTCTTCTGCTTTGTCAAGCATTACTACTTCGGGAACATCAGCGAACTTGACTAGATGAGGAGCTCCCCAAAATTTGTCTATACAATAACCCAATTCTGTCTCTATTCCCCAATGGGCTGCTGCTTCCTTATCTAGGTTACCGTTGAGATAATGCATCATTCTATTATGCTTTCTAGCACAAGCTGCCATTCAACCCGTTCCAGTATGAGAGGCACTAAGCCGTTCATTTAGGAAATCATCCGGTACATCGGCAAGGTTATATCTTCCGATAGCCTCAAAAAAGTTGTTGTCAATGTATCTGGGACCGCCGTGCTTCAAGGATTGGACAAGACTTAGAAGCTCGAAGTAGCTCAGAGTAACAACCCCGGATTGTGAAATACTTTACAAAATTTACTTCATGCTCCAAATCCTGCCCACTATAGGACACCTCACCTGCTGGCACAGCAGTATCCAGATTCATATCTCCTTCTACCTGCCTTTCCACTATTTCAACATTACTGGCAGCTAAGCACTCGATCCCCAAGGCAACGCGTCGAGCTTCAACTAAGGCTTTGTCTTTAGGAAACCCTTTCCATGATTCGATTTCCTTTGCCCAAGATTTAATCTGTACTTGGGTTATATAGCCTCCTCCTGCTGCTCTTGCTAATGCTACAGCCCATTTTCTATTCTTGTGCATTGCCCCTTCTATCAGTTCGGAGATACGTTTGATTGATCCGTTACAGTTACCGACAAGCTTACCAGCTCTGGCAGATAAATTTGCAGTACGTCTTACTTTGTGAGCACCTTTATCGCCTAAACTGCCTGTCCTTGACGAGTTCCGGATGACCCTGTCTTTTTTCATACTAGCAACATCCTTATGTGATTCCAACTCTACGAGCATGCCTTCGTTCTCTATGCATTCATCCGATTGATGAGCTTTGTTCATCATTGATGTTGGGGCCTCATAGCATGAAATCATTGTCATGAGAAGGCTCGTACGGACTAGATCATCTTCGCCTGATCCAGTCGCACTTCCCCATAACGAGGAGCTGGTATCAGTGATATTACCTGTAAAATAATTACAGGAGTCAACTTCATTTTCTATGTTACTAGGGGTGGACGAACCCTTATCGCTCCCTTCAGAGGGTTCCAGCCTATGAGGGGGATTCGTCTGTGTTAAAGGGGTTATTTGATGGACCGAATGAGACGCGAATACATTATCAGTAGAGTCTGCCAAGCTCTCTATTAGTACTCCGTCTTCATGGTCGGGGTTTGTGTTTTCCGGCACAGTCTGTTCCTCTGAGATCCTTAAACAAACATCAGTCTCTTCGTTGCCCTTTTGTACCATGTTATTATGATAAGCTAGTAGTTTAGTAAGGAGATCACTTGAGACCCGATCATGTTTGATCGCAGAGTAGCAGTCCTCATTCAGGTATTCCTCCTGCAGGCGCTTCTCCATCTCTGCAACAGTCTTACTCATGGTTAATGTAGTAATACTGATTGTACTTAAGTCGAATGTATCACAGTTTGTGCACCCCCCCAGAATCCGACTGGGTGCAGAACAAAGCGAGCTTTGTCACGGGATTGGCCCGTCTGGGTAAATCTTTTCAAAACTGTATAACATCTTCATGAACACTTGGTGGTTAGGCTTTTTGGCACCCCCTAACCAGGGTAACAGAAGGCTCTTAAGAAAGTTTGCCATTCTTTGCCATTCTATATATATATATATATAAAAGAAACTACGTGTCCCGTCGAAAAGTTATTAATGACAAATTTGCGGATATTTTTAGGTCTCGGAACTTTAGTTAATTAATTTTTTTGTATCTTGCATAGTTTGACCAAAAAATTTAATTTTTTTATTTTGCATCATTTCTTGTACGATCCAATTTTGAAATTTTAAATTTTTGACAAAATTAAAAAATTGTTATGATAGTAGAAATGTTCTAATTCTGATTATTTTCTTCTTATAGAAAAAAGTCATGAGAGTATTGTTTGAGTTTCTGAGTGTTATGAATAACTGTATATAGAATTTTAAAATATCGAAAGAATATGGTTTCAAATCTTTTGAAAATGCCTACAGGATACAGACTACAGACTATAGACTACAGACAGACACTTCGTAACAATCGTTTTTTCTGACTCAGGGGGTGTAAAAACGTGAAGATTTAATTAAAACCCGTGAAAGTGAAATTTTACTTCAAACCAAACCTTCTCACTAGGATGAGAATGTAAAAAATGGTAAAATTTAAACGGATGTTTTTCTCTTAAGAGAAGTTTTGAAAATATTCAAAAATAATGTAAATCTTGAAATTAGTTTTAATAATTTAAAAAAAGTGCATTTTTTCAGATTTGGAACAAAAAACTAGAATCCTTTTAAGAATTGTAAAATGTTTTGTAAGAATAAGGATAGTTTTTTACGATTCCTAGGAAAACTAAAAAGCACCTTTTATTTTGATGAGTTACTTTAAAAAGAATATTTAAAAACATTTTGTAAGATATTCAAAATTGCTGAAAAAGAATCTGGGATGTGTTATATTCTTCGGTACAGATCAACAAAAATGACTACCAAATTATGAAATAAGTCTACTTTCAGCGTCCGCAGGTACACGTGCACTCGCGCGCACGAACGCGTTCGGCAAAATTCGAGATTGCTCGGACATACTCGGGAACATAATGAAACAGCACTATACGACAAATGAAGACATGAGTTTTAATTTATATAATAGGTCGCAGGTTTTAGGAATGTTCATATTTATAATGTAAATTTCTCAAATAAGTTTTACAGATTATAATATTCACCTTCTTGCTTATTGAAACTATTTTTAGACAAGCTAGTAAGCACCATATCACTTTCTAGTACGATTAATCTTTAAAATACAGGTTCATAACATTTCGTATTCAAATATCAGAATATGCAGAATATGCAGAGTATGAATATCAGAGTATTTAAGCATCAGAATATGCAATTTCCCCTTGAGAAAGTTTCTTGCGGCAATATTTTTTTGTTTAAAAGTGTATGTCAATGCAAGAAATCGGTCAAATGCTTGACCGATTTCATATGAAATCAGGTAGTCTGACCCGGGTTATGTCACTGAATTGTTTGAGGTTGAAATATATTATTTTCCAACGCAAACCAATTTACGTATTTTTCTTTGCATTGCAGGAGCTTTTAGGAAGCGCTAAACTCTTTTAAACCCCACAAAAAAGTTACTAAAATGTCGTACATTTTTCGAAAAAAATTAACCGTCAATTTTCTCAAAAAGGTTGCCCTCAATTTTCGTGTTTGTAGATTCATCTTAACATGGTGAAGATGTCCTGCGAGCTTTTAAACTATTCCTTTTTCGAGAAAAAAATTTTGTTCAATGAAATTTTTTCAATATGATGCGTAACTGTGAAATTAATGAAAAATGTTTTTTATGTCTTAAGGAATCTAAAATTATATATTTACAGAATACGTACAGTGTTAAAATTCATAAATATCAGACACTTTACAATTTAATTTGAAATATTGCTAAAATTATGATTTTTGCTGCTCTGTTTTGATTTATTTTAATGATTACTTTATTAGTTTAAAGTGTTTTATTGGTTTAGATTTTTCTACTTCATCTTCTTCCAGTACACTGTTACTTCTTTCCATGGATGTCTGGGGGTATTTGCGATGTATGCTTTCCTGTCGTTTTTTTGTCCAACTTGTACTTACCAAGCATGGTCTTTTTGAATGTCTGTAATTCCTGGAAAATTTTCCCATACTTTTTCCTTTCATCCTAAAAACCTGTTAACTTCCTTTGGTGAAAGCAGTTATCACAGGGAACTTTCCCCATGGCCTTTGCTGAAAAGGTCCAGTTCTTCTTGTAAAATGCGATCAATTACTAATAAAGCGTGTGAAGAATCCTGCTTCTTATCATCGGAAACTACTGTAGAACTTTAAGTTTCTGCACCTCGATAGCAAACATCATTAAGTATCGAAATCTGTTCATTTGTCCAATGTTTATTTTGAAAAGCATCATTTACCATTAACTTTTAATTATCAGCAAAGTCACAATGCATTTTTGAGTAATTAGAATTACTCTTAGCTCGCTCTTTGTATATTTAATATTCGCTCCATCCCTTCTTTGGGTTTTTTAATCCAATGAGTTAAAGCTCAAAATTGGCGCAATAATTCCAAAAAGATTCCTCTTTCAACAGGTTAATTTGAACCAATTTTGGTCGAAAAATAAAAATTTGTTTATCCAATTCTTACGTTCAGATTTTTTTTCGAAGCAGGTTAAATATTTCACTAATATTTCACGTTAAATATCTTTTAACTTTTAATAATTCTTTTATTATTTACCCTAAGGGCATGTGATGCTTAGAATATTGTCGATTTTACCAGTTTTAGGTTCCCCCGGATTTTTTCTTAGGATAAGAAATATTTTGCCTTTAAAATCTGGGAAATTATAGCAAACATCCTAACGCACGTCCCCACACACTTTTTTTGTGTTTTTTCATAAAATAATTTTTGATATTGCTAACAACGTACATGTATATTTCGAGGTTATGTGTGTTACAATTCACCTGAGCGTTTCTTCCAAACTACACAATATTTTTGGCCGAAAACTTTGGACTTACAAATAAACATAGTAACTAATCTCCCGTAACTAAATTTGTTTGCAGGCAATCAAAAAAGTTTATATCATAAATAATTTCCAGATTATCGGAAGGGCAAAGATGACAAACGACGTAACGTCAAAATAATGCATATGCATACAATTTTTATTTAGCACAATAAATTTTTTTTGTTATTATCCCTTAAAAAAGAGTCCGAGGACGTCCGTTATGATATTTTATAGCATCTCCGAATTCAGTTTTTAAAAATTTTCATTTTTCTGGGAAAAAAGCCGGAGAAACTGTAAGTATCACATGCCCTTACATGAAATTACATCGTTATTATGTGGGCTTTGTCTGGTAAAATCTACGTGATTACTTATATAATATTTTAATGCAAATTGCATCTCTACACCGCTCACAGAATATCCATTGTATAGGCTAGGAGTGTTATATATTCCATTTTTAAACGAAAATTCTCTTGGCACTGAAAATTCTTTTTTGGCAATGATAAATTATGAACTTTTGGAATCTCACTGATCGTTGATTCCGTAAATGCAACTATCAAGTGTTTTCTTTTTGATGTGAAACATCTAATGCGGCGGTACGGGTGTGAGAGCAGCTGTTGCGTGGCGACGCTCGTGATGGCAGACACGTGCATACGACAGCAGATTTTCGTAACTCGTCGGCTCTCTTGGGCTTTAATCGGCCAGGCCCCCCCCTCTCTCTCTCCACGCAACACCGACTGTTATAATACAATTCAACATATTAGTTTCTTACTTTTCATTTCTTTCAATACATTATTCTGTACTTTGCATGCTCTTTTTTACAAAATGAGTTTCGATGTATTGCATTTGCGGGGCGTAACGCGAAGGCTAATGTTTTTGCAAAAATGGTTTTCGGAACCCTTCTTTGATAGTTGATGAATTTCGACATCGCGTAAGTGCCTGATTTGAACATGCGTGAAATTTGCCAATAATTTGGCCTTAACAAGTTTTACAAAAACCTGCGCTTAAAATGATTCTTCTTTGTGGGAAAAAGGTCCTAACAAAAAACAAACATCTCATTAAGCTGTAATCATTTAACTCGATTTTTTTACTCCAGATATTTCCAAATAATGCAAGGATACTGTAAATCAAACTTTGAAAACGATAAAGTGAATTATATATTAAACTATATATTAAAGTAAGTATATATTAGAATCTGATATTATATAGAACCGCTGCAAATTGTTTTCTTTGAATTCACACTTTTTTCAAATTGTAGTTAAATAAATTCATTTACCTAATAAATAAATTCAGTATCAGTCAATAAATTTCAGAGAGTTCAAGACAATACAAAGAATAAAAAAACGGTTGACATTTCTTAGACCAATACGATTATCTCATTTTCAGTTTTCTCATTGAAATATTTTATTTTCAATTCTTTTAATATTTTATAGTTGATTAGAAAATTAAAAAAATTAACAGATTGAGTTTTAAATGCTTGAAGAATTTCAAATTCAAAGAGGGTTAAAATACATTTTTAAACCAGAAACCGTCACAACTAAATAATTATATTGATCTATACATCACACATATATATTTCCCTGAACAATTTTTTGATAGCACGGACGGTTTGTGCGCAAATTCAACATTTTTAAATCATTTTGAAATAAGATTTTCCGGATTTATGGTCAAAATTTTGCACTAAAAAGGCTAATATCTGATTTTCTATTTTAAGCGAAATATATTAAATTATAACGAGTAACACACGAGATATTTAAATATTAGTATCTATCATTCATTATAAACTTGCTGTCGTCGATATTATTTTTATTACATAATCTTTAGAAATATTTCGTACACTGACAAGTTATGGATAACAAAGAAAACCGTAACAAAAGTGGGTTTTGTTTAGGATAGAGCGGGTTTAAAGGTTCTAAAGGGAATGTTTCCAAATTCAATAACACAAAAAAAAAACCTGTTAATCGACCTGACATTCTACGTAACCAGAAAATTCACCATAAACTATAACAGTTATTTTTACTTGCGATTGTCATAAAGTAGGTGTAATTTGATACGTAACTATTAATTCTTGAAGTTTAGAAGGCTTATTATTCGAAATGTTTTGTGTTATTTCAGAAATGTTGATTGTAAGTCATGGTAATGTG
>NC_046657.1:53586153-53588073 GCF_010883055.1 Belonocnema kinseyi
AGTGGCACTTGCTGCCCTAGTATTTTAGAATTTGTTTTGGAATGTGTCTGCCCTTTTCTCGACAGACTTAGCATTTTTTTGTTAAATGAAAATTGTGGGATTTGGGCTGGGCGCTAGGTGATACGAAGGTAAGACCGAGGAGGGAAACGGGGAGTAGGGATGTCGAGGCAAGGATTAGACACATTAAAACCATAGAAATCAACAATAAGTTAGATTTATTTCTGCACTTGCATTTGGGTCTGAAGTGAAGTATCAACTCAGAGGAAAGCGTGCCACCTTGTAGATGCGCGTGACAACGTGGAGCACCAATTTCATTTAAGGAATCTAAAACTATCTGATTGTTCTGTTTCCAGTAAATCGTTATCGACAATTTATTAAGACTGCACGCCTTCCTACTTTTCGAGGAGTTGACTTTAGCTGCAGTTTTCAAGCGTAAAAAGGGTATAAAATAAATCAAACTAAGTTTTTTAATAGATTTAAAATGTGTATTTTTTATGGTCTACAAGCACTGCATTAATATATTCAGTTTACTCAAGAATTCGGAACACACGATGAGGTATAAAAACTTGTTTTTAACTTAAAATTATTAGAAATTATATAATTTAAAAAATGTATAACTTTTTGATTGATTCTTCTTTTACACATTTTGGCTGAGATTTTATTTTATTTACTGAAAGAAACTGCGTAGTTAAAAATACAATTCTTGTTTTGCAAATTCCTTTTGTTCATTGAAAAAAATTTTATTTAAGGGGGGTCTTTTCAAGTATCTTCTCAATGTTAAGTGCAAAAAAAGAACCACACGAAGGGGGGGGGGGGTATAAAAAGTTCCTGAACAATTTAACAAATTGTTTGCCCAGCTTAAGCGCGCCCAGGGCGTGGTATTATTATCGAAATTAAAACGTTATAGAACAATGCAATTTATCGAAGTTTTTCACATGTTCGAGTCCAAATAGACGGACCTGGCGAGGGGAAGAGTATCTGGAAAAGGAATTAGGCGTGGCTTGTATTCGGACCTATGTACATTAAGGTGGTCCCAAAATGCTTTGCAATTTTATTTTCATTCCAGAGGGAAAGATGCCCCCCCCCCCCCAACCGGTTAACATTTACGTAGAAATAAAATCCGGGTTTTTTTTCTAAATAAACTACCACCGCCCTTCCCGTAGCGTCCAAAATATGACAATTTGAATATTTCTTATGACTTTTTAAACAGGTTTCCATTGTTTAAACAGTTTTCAATTATAAAAGCAAGTGTTTATTCCTCAAAAATCTAAAAAATAATCATATTTTCTGATTTAAATGTTATTCTTTGTTACTGTTTAAAGTAACACATGTTTCTAAAAATACAATGTAATTATTTAAACAATTATTATTTATTTTCGGAATTTCTGAAAACTGAGCTAGATATGTCCATTTTCTTACAAATTGTATTCTATGCTACTTTTTGTTGAACAATCACATGATTTTGTTACATTTCTTCTAATGTTCAACAAATTTCTAATTGTTTAAATAACTTTTATTTGCTTCAGCAGTTATTTTTCGATAACTAATGAAATGAAATGAAATAGAAGGCATACAATTAATTACGATCTTATAAGTATTTTTGGAAAAGCAATTATTTAAACAAATTATATTTCTTTAAACCATTAAAAAGTAGTAAATGTATTTTTTCTATATTCTATACAGTTAGAAACATAATTGTATGGGCTCTTCTTCATTGCATTTTTTTAGTTATTGAAAAGAATTACTTGACCAAATAAAGATTGTTTAAAGGAATACTGCAAGCAATACGTACAAACGTACATACAAATACGTGCAAGCAATGACAAACAATTATATTTTAATCAGAAAATACGACTATTTTTTACATTTTTAGAAATAAATAATTGTTCAAATAATTTGAATTTGTAGAAACCATTGCCA
>NC_046657.1:53588173-53621208 GCF_010883055.1 Belonocnema kinseyi
TTAATATTTTTTTAATCCATTTATTCGCCTAACATCGGGTACTTTGAGGTGCCGGTTGAGCTCCCCGGCTCGGTCCGTACGACAGAAAGAGAAAGGCGAGGAGACAGTGAGAAGGAAGATGGAAAAGGGGAAGAGAGAAGGCGCGCGTAGGAGTGAGTGAGAGGGTTTCTGGCGTACGTGATCGAGACCGTGACAAAGTTTTCGTGCGTAACGAAACCGGCGGCAAGCAAACTCGTCGTTCGAATCTCGAGCATCCTCAATTTGTCCCGTTAGTCCTTCACTCAGAATTACTTCCCGAGAAAACTCTTGAGTGGAAGAGTGAGAACAGATTGATGGATCCTCGAGGTTCTCATTTTGTCGTTCCGACATACAACAAAATTAGGAAAAAAACTGTTTTACAAGAAATCAAGGAAAACATTGTTCAAAAGAAATTTCCTTTGGCAATATGTATTCTTACTATTCTGTAAAATACTAAAAAAAACTTTTTTTAAGGCTTTCAATAAAAAATGTTCAAATAAATATACGTCGCTAAAAATTAATTTTAAAATAGCTCTTCGACTGCTATGTTTTGACAGCTGTTCAAAAATTGCTTAATAAGTATGTTATAAAATGTTCTTAATACATTTCAATTTTACTTAGTGAAAATATTTTTTGAATGAAGACTGCGAGCTATATTAATTCCTATTCATGAAAATAAATAAAATTTTAATTTTAAAATAAAGAATTTATATAATTTCACAACTAACACATTGGACAAAGAATAATACTTTCAATTGTAAAAATGCGTAACTACAAGACAGTATATACTTTTCACAGATTTCACCAAACTCACGAATAAAGACCACTATTATGCGCTGAAATGTTGAAAAGAATTCAATTTTTTCAGTTTATCTGGAATTTGCGAAGACTGCAACAATAAAAAAAATAGAAAAATTTTTTAATCACCTAATTAGCGCAGTGAGAAAAGGGGCTTATGAAAATTTGATATTCATATTGGAATTGTTAAGAATCTATGTATATTCACTATTGTATTCCCGAATTCGTCAAAATGTCAGGGATATTGCCCACCTAATAGTATTTTTAATTGAGGAACAGGCGATAAAATAGCGATAAAATAGGGATTATCTTCGTGGGGGGTCTTCATCGCCCCTTGTCTTAGGTTTTGGAACGTACGCAATTTCAGTCACAGTCCATAGTGAGGGTGGCGTGTGCCGAGTTCAAGGCCACATTGCCACAGGTACATTAAGCTAGCACCTTCACAATAAAATTTTTGAATTTTTTATAGCTCAGAATTTTGGCCTTTTTTGGGGCTTTTTTTGGGCTGCAATAAAAAATTTTGGGCTCCTTTACTTTTTTCAAAAAATCAATTTTCTTGAGGAGGTGCCAGCTTACATTAACCCAGCACCTCCACTTCTTTAAATCGCTAAATAATAAAAATTCAATTACACCAGATTTTTGGGCTTTTTTTACTCTTAAAATCCGCAAAAAATTTTTTCCTGAAACTAACCCTTAACTTCCAAAATCAACCCCCTTCAATAAATTGAAAATTTTCAGTAATTCATTAATGGAATATTTTTGGGCTTTCTTGGGCTCCCAGAAAATACCCACTTGGGTTTTTGGGCTCCAACCCTTACAGTAAAAAATTAACCCCTTTGTAACACGCAGATACTAAATTGTCAAAAAATAACTTTTATTAAATTTTAGAGCTTGAATAGAGTCTCTGATTTTTGGACTCCTTAAAAATACCCACTACGATTTTTGGGCTTTAACCCTTAACGTCAAAAATCAACCATGCTCTGCCACTTAGATACTACTTGGCAAAAAATCAATTTTTCTAGGATCTTTCAATGAAAATAAAGTCACTGATTTTTGGGCTACTCGAAAATACCCGATCCGATATTTGGGCTTCAACCCTTATCGTTAAAAATCAACCCCAGTCAAACACGTAGATACATCTTTCTCAAAAAATGAATTTTTGTAGAATTTTTCAATAGAAATAAGGTCTCTGATTTTTGGGCTCCTCGAAAAAAACCCGCTACGATTTTTGGGCATATACCTTGAATCTAATTAGAAGTCCAGACATTAAATAAAGAAAATAGATTATCTTACGTAGATTACTCAAATTCTGTTTTTTTACATTTTTCGCTTGAGTTTTCATTATTATGCATATATATTGAATCTAATTAGAAGTCTAGACATTAGAATTTTTTTAAATAAAATATCTTACGTAGATTACTAAAATCCTGTTTTTTTGCATTTTTTGCTTGATCTTTCATTCTTATGAATATATGGTATATTTACTATAAATAGAAATTGAGACCTTGAATATATAAGTAAAAAAATATATGTATATAATATTTTCAGGAAGATTACTAAAATCCTGTTTTTTTTTTAAATTTTTCGCTTGAGTTTTCATTCTTATGAATATATATTGAGTCTAACAGAATTTTTAATGATTTTTTTTTAAATGAATTTTTATTTTACTATATGTATCTACGGTTTCGTTTGGGTCCATAGCAATTTTTTGCTATGTGTCCCCTTTCGAAACATTTTTCGCATGAATGTGTCCACTTGCCTAATTTTATTTTATTTTCATTTCCATTATTTTTTTGTTTCTCGCTAAAATCGTACATTTCTGTTAGCTCTTTTAGAATAGTCGGGCAGCGTTATGCTTTGCTCCCATTTTGTTAACTTTTGGTTCACCAATCTTTACATAAAAAACAGAATCTTTGTTTAGTTTGCATTCCGCTTCGAAAAGTTGCTGCGGTGTACCTTCAAATAGGATAGTTACTTTATAAAAGGGAACGGAAGAATTGTATGCCTGACATATTTCGTCAAGTGTTTGTTTCGGGCTACAGGAAACTCTAGGATTGTTTCTTGCGTTTGCTGGTTCCATATTTGCTGAAACATTTCAAATAATATAGCGATAAAATAAAGTTAATCAAATATGCTTCTTGTGTCAAAATAAGCGTAAGATTGAAAAGAGGGGGAAAAATTTCTTTTTTAAACATAAGCCTTCTTTATATGTTATATATATTGTAAACTAAATAATCAACATATTTTGATTATGAATTATTTCACTATATTAGCATTTCCTTATAGTAAAATTGGATACATAGTTTTTCTGGCGACCTATTTTACGTAAATTGATATAATGTTGGGTAGTAATGCAAAACACCATAATTTAAGTAGTGTTTTATAAGTTTCGCGGTGATTGTTCGGCAGTACTCCATCAATATAGCTAATGTGCCTTACGTTAGGTGGTCGGTGCATTGGAATCATTTCTGTATAAAAATAAGAAAAGATTCGAAATTCACATAATTCTTGTTAAATATAATTATAAAAATGATACTCAGGTAAGTATCTTAATTTTAGTCTTCTACTTTATATGATATTTCTAGTATAAATTAAAAATGAAAATTGGTAATAATTATTATATAGAGTGAATTAAATGATCAACTAAAATTAATAATTTTTATAGTTGCACCTGAATTAAAGATATTTGTTATTTAGATGATACTTGTAATAAATAAAAAATAAAGAACTGCATACAATAATTATTTTGTCCCTTTCTCTGGTTTTTATCATTACTTCTATAAAAATAATGAAAGAAAATTGAATATAAATATATCTAAATAAATTTATGAATGATTACTGAAAGTTTTTGAATAAATTGCGTTCCAATAAAAAAAATAAATAAACAAAAATTAAAATGGATAGGAAAATATTTGTCTAAAAGTATTATTACGAGTTTAAAAAATTATTTGTAATTAATTTTTAAGTTAATTCATTTTTTTTAATAAAAAAAAAAAATAAAATAAGATAGGATGTAGTGAGGTTCGGTAACTATGTTTTAGGAAAAAGGATTAAATTTATTAGTAGAGGATAAAATTGATAAATTGAAAAGTGGAGAAGTTTCTTGTGGTATATTTAGTGACCGAGAAAAAAATGGAATTGACCATTTTTGTTTGTGTTGCAGGATCCAATAGTTACTGGTCTCTTTTGCTAGTGGGAGGGTAACTTTTAGTGCTTTGTTGTTTTAACAAAAGATCTTTGCAACTTTTTTTTTATAATCAGTGTGATTCGTCCAGAAGAATCTTTGAAGAAGGACATTTGTACTACCAAATGGGCGGAGTTTCATTTCTACCTTTTTTCCTACTTTATTTTCTGGTTTTCTTCAAAGAAAACTGGTCAGTATTAAAATATCTTCTGAACTTGACAGTTTAGCTGAAATTAAAAGGAATATACTGCCTTAAAAAATGGATTGTGGTGTGAAGTTTGAGGAGAGAAAAAATTTAGTACGGAGGGCTCCATGGGACTTTGTTCTCGGTGGAGCTTTCGCGCTTCTAACAATGGTTTGTGGAACACGAATTCAGTGTCCACTATATTGGTCATTGTTTAATGCTGATGAGCAAAAAGATTTTAAGGAGAGTTTAAAAAAAGAGTTTCTTGAACAAGGTCTGTATGAAGCTTTTCATATAGGATACCGCTTTTGTGCCTTATTCAGTAATAAGGATGGATACTTCGATTTGAAAGTGGTGAGTACATTTTTATAATCTTGTTATTATTATTTGTTTGTTTATATTATATTTATTCGTTTTTAACTTATGTCCATTTTCAAACATAATGATAAAATATTTCGCTATTTCTTGAATATATTTTTTTCATTTTATTTTTTTACTTTTGAATAGAATTTAGGAAACAATATTTGTTTTTAATTTAAAAAAAAATTATTTTTCATGTTTATTTTAATGTTTAAACTCTGAGCTTATATTATATAGTTATTTTTATTTGAATTAAAGGAGAAAAAATTATTTAAAAAAGTTTAAATAAATGTTTCTTGTTTCAGATTGAAAATGATCAGGTTAAATGGTTAGATCATGGTAAAAGGGAAGCTGTGCCGAAAAAGAAATTTTGTCAGGTATAACGGAGAAAAAATTCGCTGGGTAGGCGACTGGGCCTGGGATGTGAGGAGATTTAGATGGTCCTCGATGCAAACGGTGGCAAAACAGTTAAGCGGCACACATGGTTTGACGGAGAATTATGGTGTCGCACGTAGCTTATGGCGAATCATAAATGGACAATTGAAAGAGGTAAACATTTATGCATGTTTATATGTGATAAGTCTTTTAGTCGAAGAAAACAAATTTTTTTTTTACGGGTGATTTATATTTGTCATTTTTTGTTCAAGGTTGGATGTGCCAATATACGATGGTACGCCACATTTTATGGGACACAGGTATCGTTTAGAAGGAAGAATGATAAAAAAGGTGATATTTTAATTTTATATCAAGTTTATATTTGGAGGCAAAAAAACATTGTTTCTGTTTTTATAACTGATACCAATTTTTTTTGTTTTTTTGTTGTTTTGTTTTGTTGTGTCAAGTAAGTCAAAATATTGAATTTGTTGCAGTAACGAGAAGATAGGAAACAAAATTATTTAGAGGGATGATTTCAAACTTATATATTTTTTTATATCGAGCAAAATGAAGTCCGTTGGACGGGAAAAAATGTCCAAGGCGTTGAAGTGAGAGTGGCTATTCATTTAAAAACCATAATTTTGAAAATAGTTTGGTATCACTTTGCCCAGTAGAGTGGGTACGTCGAAGGGTGCGTGCTTCTTTTTTAAATAGAATCAAACGAATTCTTAATATACCTAAGGCCTTATATAAGCCTTTTGTGGCCTTTAATCTTGGAGTTTTTTATTATTATTAATTTATTATAATTATTTAAAAATTCAATTTTATGTCTCTTTGTAAACAACAACATGAAAATTTATTTTTTATTTTATTTTTTAGTTTTCTTGGGCAATATTCGCGTTTTTGTATTTTTAATTAGGTTTTTTTTTTAAACTAATGAGTCATAGATATTTTCTGGACTCCCGATACCATTTACGAAGTTAAATTCTGGGTTAAATCTTCTTGGTGAATCATTTAAGTATCTTATCTGTACGGGATTATCGAATTTTAAGGGGGGTTCTTGTTTTATTTCCATTTTTAGCATAAGCATATATTTATAAACTCGAACTATTATGATTGTTAAGGAAAAAAGCATTCAAATTAGTGCAATAATTATGCAATACGTTAGGTTTATCATATTGTTATAAAAGCAATTCTCTTTTGACGTAAAGAAAGTATTCAATTCTTGATTTACTTTTTCTAAAGTGAGAATTTGATTTTCAAAAATGGATAATTGCATGTCTATTGAATTTTTCTTTTTTTGTTATAATATGAATCAATTTTTATTCTGAATTATCGAATAATTTACTAAAAATGGTGCAATTTATTTTAAGGGAACAGAGCTTAAGGGTTCTGGAATATTAAATTCCAATGGTTTCAATTGACTTCCTTTGATTAATGGGTATCCTGATAATTTACATTGGGGATTGTGGTAAAATAGTTGAATATAGCCATCCGTAATATGAGGTTAAAGATGTAAGTAATGGGCAATTACTGAAGTTAATAAAATATTGACATTTATAAGGTGTGCTGGTTGTTAGTAAATTAACTTCACATGTGGGATTTTTCTTTACGTTAAATAAGCGTAGTTTAGTTCGGAAAATGATATCAGTTTTCGTTTGCATACATGTATTAAAAAAGTTTTCATCTGTCACGAAATAATTTTCTTCGTTGTTATAAGGGCTAGTATAGATGTTTGAGATTCAATGTAAATGGTGAGGGTTAAATTGCTATTAATGAGACTTTCAAAAATAGGTGATGGATGTACTTTATATAATTGATCGTCATCTCTGGAAATATCTGGGGTTGTCGATACGAAAATTAATTGGTCCTCTACTAGGAAATGTTGGATTCTGGAAATTTGCGAAAATATTTGCAAATTGTTTTCTAATGGGTTTGGAGAATTATTTTTCAGGATTTGGAAAAAGAATTGGAGAGAAGCATTAGAAAATGGTTGAGGGCTCCACATATCAATAGAGCTGAAAATTAATGTTTCTGTTAGTTCTTGTAAACAATTAGTAAAAAAAAATTATAAGTTTCATGCATTTCAAGTAGCCACTTTGCATAAAGTTTCTGATATCCTTTAAGTGAGGGATCATGGTTCAATTTCCATTCTTTTATAGTAAGTATCTTTTTTAACCTACTTCTGTATTAAGATTTCTCCTCTTTCTTTCCTCTAAGCGGAAACGGAAGTCCTACTTCTGCCCTAAATTGTACTTTTTCTTCTAACCTTTGTTGCATGCGCAAGCTCTTCCGTATCTCACACTGGGATTCAGAATTACCCAACTCAACTTAATGTCTCTCAACTTAATATCTCTGAACCTCCTTTCCCTTCCTTCACTTTCCCTCTATATTTTCTATCATTTAGCAGTAACATTACTCTCCTGCCTCCTAATCTAGCCAAATACATTTTTCCTTCCTAACCGCAATTTCATTTTTTCTCTGCCTTATAAACGTCCTAACTCACATTTCAATCCATTCCCCTCTTCACATATTCGTTCACTTCCCCCAATCACCTTGCTCTGCTTTTCACTTTCACTTTTAGATTTTTCATCTAAACCCGCTTATGAGTAGGCTCTAGATTAATCAGAAGCGTTTACCTGAGGTACAAGCGATTCTCGAATATATCGGAAAGAGGAAGCTCCAAATGCTTAGAGTGAGGCGATTATTGAAAGTCTGAAAGTAAACAAGACAATTTTGTATGCAGTTGTTGATCTGAAAAAGTCTGGAAAAATCTGGAAGAAATCTCCCCTCTCTCCTTGTCTTAGTGATCTTCTTTTTTCTCCTCCAGTCGAACCACCTCAATTCTTCCTTCCCTCTCATTCCATTTACAAATTCTCTCTCCTACTTTGGCTTTCATATATTTGGTTCATACGTCAAAACCCGCACACTTCAGGCTTCAATGAGCCCCAGCACCTTCAAATTTCTCATTCTTGCTGATCTTGTCTCCTTCTCCACCGTCCATTCTTCCTTCGTAAGAACTCTTGGAGGATTCCTCCACGTGCCCTCGTATTCCTCCTTCTGAAAGCTCGCGCCCCTCTTTTCTACTTTAATTCCTCCAGTAGATAGCTCTCCTTCTTTCCTCTTCTCCGCTGCACTCTCCTTCCCCATTAGTCCTTCTGCTTTCCTGTTGAGCTCCTGAACGCTTAGTGGCAATTTCGCCATCTCTCTCATCAAGTTCTCCCTTTCTCTCCTGCTCTCCAGGTTCACTTGCTCCCCCTCTTTCTCCCATTCCACTTTTATCTTCTCCCAGCACACCTCCATTTTTTCCTTTCTCTTACCCGCGTCACCACTTATCGTTCTGTTCGGCTGTTGTTGACAAACTTTGTCTCACCTTACGCTATCTCTTTCTTTCCGCCCAATGTGCCTTCTCTCTCACTCGCTCTTCTTCCCCACTGCTGTAGTCAAGCTACCGTCTCTTCTCAGCTGACGCTCTCTCTCCTCGCAGATCCCCAAACGCCTTTTCTCCTTGTCCTTCAGGTTCGATTTCGGCAATAAGGTTTCGGCATACCGACGATCTTGCCTCATTCTATCGAAAGATTAGATTTGTAACGGCTGATTGCTTTGGTGAAAAAGATTATAAGTTTCAGGACATCTATTATCGTACTGCATCTATGCAATGACATTGCATAATGAGAGGAACAATCGGTGACAGAAAATTCTTCTCTGATATAGATCTTTCAATCTATGGAACAGATGTGTTGAATGCCTCTACAATGAAGTCCATAACTTCATTGGTTTGACTGAATCATCGATTTGAGCTCTTGTAATGCGATTTCTGCTGCATTGTGTTCAGAAGAGGAATAAATTTATTTGATCAAGATTTATTTCCTGCAGAAAGCTTAATCTCCGATATTCAAATTTAGGTTGATGTAATTTGAGTCTTCACCTCGTGGAAGGCCAATTCGTCCTTTAAGGATCACCTGCTTAATAAATGTGTCGGTTTGAATGCATGGAATTGTTTCAGGCTTATTTATAACACTGATATACAACCACTTTCATTAGTCTATATTTTTTCTTTATGAATGCCCAAAAATAATTGTCAAAATTCTTATTGCTTTATTTGCTTTCACTGAAACTATTTTTGCATATTTTCATTCCAGAAGAGTTATACTGTAAAACTATAAAAATCCCAAAAATAAAAATTACATTTTGAATAAAAAAATTAGACCTCATTTCGAGCACGAGTCGTCGCCTAATAGGTAGTTAAAAACTACACAATTTCAAACGATAGTAAATTTAAATTGTGGCTAAGATAAATTTATGGCCTTAATGACGTCTGACTCCGACATTACTGTTCTACTTATGCTTGAAGGTACGTGGATCCAGTGTCTCCAGAACATGGGATTTTTCGGCCCCCACCACTCTCCCATCTGGGAGCGACAATTCAAACATAGCATGTCGGTGAGTCGTGTGAAAATTTTTTAAGATTTTTTATTTTTTTAAATTTTTTTTAAAAGAAAATTAAAGAAGATTTTTGAACACATCAAACAATTTCCTAAAATTTCAAAAAAGAGTGTAAAAGGTTTTAAAATCAACATTTTTGAATTCGATAACATTAAAAATTTTAAAAAATTTAAATAATCGAATAAATTCAATAAATATTGAGTAGAATTGATGAGATTAAAAAAGATTTTACACTTCAGAGGAGTTTTGGAAACGTAGGATAAACTGATTTAAAACACTGAAAAACCTGAAAATTCATGTAAAAGAATAAGAAAGATGCACCTGGAAATTGTGTACAATTATCAGTCTTTAAAATTAAAATTCGAATGATTTAAAAAAATAATAATTTTAGCATATTTCTTCTCAAGCAGAATTCCCGTTTTTACTCGCAAGAGTAAAATACTTTAAAAAAATTAATGAACATAATTCTTTGAAATTTGAGTAAGTTTAAGAGATATTCAAAAAAATTGAAACGATTCGAAAATAATTAAAACTTGCAAAGATTTCGAAAGGAATAATTAACATAATTTTTTATTTTCAACAATTCATTTGAAAAGGTTATTTTTAAACATTCTAAAACATTGCTGAAGATTTTAAATATTTTCAAAGCATCTGAAAAACTTCAAAGTTATTTTTGTTTTGCAGAATAAAAAAAAATTAGGAAAAATTAGAATAATTTTTAAAGATTAGAGATTGGAAGGTCTGACTAGATTTGGAAAACAGAATTATGTTTCTAGTAATCGTGTGAAAGTTATAAATAATTTTTTATTTTTAAAAATGTACTTCAAAAAAAATTCAAGCAGATTTTTAGACACATCAAATGATTTCCTAAAATTTAAAAGGAGAGTCTAGAAGATTTTAAAGCAAAATGCTTCAATTTGATAAGATTTAAAAGTTTAAAAAAAGTAAATAATCAAGTGAATTCAGGAAGTATTTAGTAGACTGATAAGATTCAAACAAATTTTGACTTTAGAAGTGTTTTGGAAACGTAAGATAACCTTTGGGAACTTTAAAAGAATCTGGAAAGGTTCCAAGAGAATAAACATAGTTTCTTAAAATGCTTGGGAAAATTTAGAAGATTATAAGGAAATTTTTTCTAACAGTTTGAATAATTTTTTAAATTTTTGATAAAAACTCCAGAGAGTTGCCAATATCTTGAAGAATTTAAAACGTTTTAAATAGATAAGAATTTTTCCTAATATTTTTTTAAATGCTATAAAATAAAAATGAAATGTCTTTAAAATCTCCCAGGATCTTTTCTGAAACATCTGATATATTCCAAAATCTTTTTTTTTTAAATATTGTTAAAAATCTTATGATAATTCTTTACATCTGAATTTATAAACAAACTGATAATACTTATTTCATTATATATGAAATCTTTCCAAAATCTTTAATGCCTTGAAATACTTACCTCAAAATTACAAAATTTAGCTTATACAATTTTACTTTAATTCTAAAAAAATTGTAATTCGAAATTAATTGTGAATAATTGTAAAATAAATCCAAAAAAATTCATTTTATGAAGAAATATCTCATGATTATAAAAAGAGAAAAAAAATTGTAAAGGTAAGTCTTTCTAAAATTTTAATAACTAAGGAACATATTTTTAGATTATTTTTCCTTGATTCTGGCCGAGGGTCAAACATGGTACAAAAAACCGTCGTGAAATTTCAAATAAAAACTGTACTCTCTGTACATTAATTTTTCTGATTAAAAATAATAATACTTTTATAAATATTGCCAAAATTATTTGAATATGATACACATTGATTTTTATTAAAAAATTCCTGTAAATGGTTGGTGTTTTTTAAATTTTACGATATTTGTGTACCATGTTTGACCTTAGGGAATAGATTTTAGGACTAAAATTATAAAAATATATCCATTAGTTAGTAAAATACTATGAAGAATCGCCTTTCAAATTATAGTTGAACTTGAAGAAATATATATTTCTCTTATTGTTTTTCAGCATATGATTTTTCACTAAACATAAATCAGATTAAAATATGCATGCCTAAAGTAGCATGAAAAGATATGTATAAAAAAAAAACCTAGGGGACTTTGAATTTTTTTATTCTATTGGATTTAAAAAAAATTTTAGCAAACCGTTTGATGTGTTTCAAAATCTTTTTGAATTTTTTTTTTTCATGTACGTTTAAAAATTTCTGATAATCGCGTAAACTTACTAAAATTGAAAAGAAAATTTTACAAACCAACATGAGCATAAAAAAATGGTGCAACAAAATTGCGCAGGAAGGCTTGATAAGAATTAAATTCCTTATTTTTTCTAAAATTATGTAATATGGCAAAATCACGAAATAATATAAAAAAATTGTGATCTTTTTTTTAATTTTCTCTTAGAATTCATTCCATTCCATTTTTGGTAGAAAACTAATTTTTTATGGGATCTAAAATCATAACGTCAGAAGATGGCCGGCGACAACGGGGTCACTTTGCAACTGATACATCGCGTTGTTAGTGAATTTTAATCGTTTTCCGTGCTTAGTATGTCGAGGACGTCGCTCAGCATTGATGAAATTTGTAAATATACGTTATCCACTCCTTCGTGTAGAAATTTTGAGGAAGGAGAAAAGGTGTGACACGTACCAGTTTTAAGTACCTTTTCCCTGCACTGCAATCTACAAAAAGTACAGTTTCAGATCATAATTGAGCATGTTTTTTTATATATATAAAAGAAAATTATTCACTCTAATAATAATATTTATATTTTCTTGGCAGTTTTTGAAAAAAACTTCAACCAGGCAAAACTCAAGTTTTCAAAATATTTTCGATCTGTATACAAAAAAAAAACGATTATGCTTTATGTATTTTAGGGAACTTATAATTAGTTCCTACCAATATTCTGAGGTTATAAAATAAAACTAAGGACAATTAAGATGACAAAAATGGTATATCTAAATTATTTGTAAATTCAAAATATTAGAAAATATATTTTCTCTAGAAATCCATGTGAACTGATCTGTTCGAAATGAGTAATCCTCACTTTTAAAATGCAAAAAACAAACACACATATGTTTGAAGTTACCTACATTACCAGTTTTAGAACATTTTCCCATCGCTTTCTCCGATCGATCATTTCTTCAGACTTATTTGTATTACCCACTTCAACAAAACCTTTTTTAGGCAAGGGAAATTGATGGAATATAAGATCTAGGTTTTTGCTAGCCTTGCTTGAACATCCGAAAACAGAGAAAAATTTTTTACTTTTGCTTTTCCTCTGACTGAATCTCGTACCTAGATCGTCTATTTCTGTATTATCGGACATTTTTTTTTACTTTGATGACTTAAATCGTAGCATTAAAAAAATATATTTATATTCTACTCTGAATATCACCGGAATAGCACACAGCCTTTTAAAAACAACCCCGTTATTTTAGTGCAAAATTTAGCCACCAGATGGCGTATCGCTGTATTTCAGATCCCAATATCTTTAAAAATTGAACTATTTTGCTGTAAATTCGAATGTTTTTTTAGAAACATTTTTCAGTTGAAAATTCATTTCATCCAACGAACATTAAACTATTTTAAATTAAAACTTTTTTGAAATATTGATTTTGGTTCATAATTTTACTGTTTCGTTAAAAATTCGATTTTTTTGTTGTTGAAAAAACATTTTCTTACAATAAAAATTCAACTGTATCATTTTTGGTATGAATTTTTTTGGTAGGAAATTGATCTTTCTCAGTCAAAAATTGTTCTTCTTGTTTAAAAATTCATCTATTTTAATCAAGATTTTATTTCTTAGGATGAAAATCCATTTTTTGATGAAACTTTTTTTATTTTGGTATAAAAAGTTAAAAGTTCATCTATTTTTTTGAAAACTATATTATTTTGCTGAAAATTTGTTAGTTGTAAATTGATTTTTTAAACTGATAATGTAACCGCTTTTCCATGAAAATTTATCTATTTTGTTAACAAAAATGTTTGTTGCTTTTAAATTGATTCTGAAACTTTTGAATTTCTGTTTTTGGTAGAAAGTCGTTGTTTCGAAAATTAATTTATTTGTTTGAAAATTTAATTTTTTGCTTGGAAATTTAAATATTTTGTTGAAACTTTGATTTTTCGGTGTTGATAATTATTTTTCAACTGAAAATACATACGTGAAAATTTATTTATTCAATTTTTCGTTGAAACATTATAATTTCAGTTGAAAATTAATTTCTTTGGTTGAAAATTTCATTTTTTTGTCTGAAAATTAAACTAGTTCATTTTTGATCGAATACTTATTTTTTAGTTTAAAATTCGTTTCTATAGATAAAAATTGAACAATTTTGTTGAAACTTTTTCTTTTTGAAAAATTTTCTTATTAGTTATAAATTTATCTTCTTTGTTGGCGCATAATTCTTCTTTATAAATTTACTGTTTTTAGATAAAAATTAATTTTTGCAACTGCAAACTTCAGTATAAACTATAATGTTTAAGTTAAAAAATGTATTTTTAAAATTAATTTCTCAGGTTGAAACTTGAAATTATTTTGTCAAAAATTTGTTTTTTATTTGTTAAAAATCCATTGTTCACTAAAACTATTACTAAGGCATGCAGCACTAAATTTGAAACATTTTAGACCTAAAAGTCTTGTCTCCTATATCTATTGACATAAAGTCAATTATATTTGCCTCTTCGCAATAAGCCTAATGGTTCTAAAGTAACTCGGGATTTAAATCCTGAATAAATTTGAGGAGCAGCTAGATCGTCATTCGTGAGCTCGGGAGAGCTCGGGTTCCAGCTCGTTCATTTTCGGCTTTACAATGCTGGGCTTCGCAGCATTTAACAGAGCCAACTCACGGACACGCTACGTTTGAATGTGTCGCTTCCAGATTGAAGAGTGGTGGGGGCCGAAAAATCCCACGTGCTGGAGAAACTGCGTCGATCCCCCAAAACTCATAAATCAGTAATTAAAGATGCCTTTGAAATTTGTCCAAGGAGCACTTCAAATAGAAGATTTAATGATTCTTGAGTTCACTGCAAGATAATTATATTTTTGTACTACAAACTGCTCTGAAAATTTCTCTCTGTATCAACTATAATTAATCATCATAGAGAACCGACTATGATTTAAATTTGTTTCTACATTCCTAGTACTGGAGGCTTCCAGCAAGGATTTTTGCACTACGAACTTTGCAAACCTCTAAAGGAAGGAGGTAGAAAGAGAATGAAGTAAACCGCACCCGGCTGAATGTAGATCAAAGATGTGATTTATTTTAAGATAGCCATCGCCTGTCTTTTTCTGCTTCACTCTCCCGCCCACGCTCTCTAGGAGGCTGATAGTCAAACTCAAAGGAAAAGCTAACAGCTCTTGTTTCATTCTGGAAATAAAACTGCTCGTGGTAGCAAAACGCCGACAAAGAGATCGCTAAAGTCAACAAGCTTCATTGCACCCATATGTCAGTCGTACGCCAATCTTGAACGGTATATTCCTTGAGACGCTTTTTCTATTCACATATCACAATACGCGATTTCATTTTTTTCTAACGGAGACAGCATTTTATTTCCATTTAAGAAACTTGAAAGAATAAATAGTGCAATTGCTTACTCGTTACAGAGAGAAATATATCATTATGGAAATTTCGTTTCTATTAGATTTTCTTCAAAGTATTCCCTGATGACCTAGATAGAAATTGAAGCAGTTCTGACTGTCAAAACACCGATTTGAATGCTTTGAGCGATGCTGACTGGGTCAAATCAATTATTTGAGAACTTTATTCTGGCACCAGAATTTTATGTTTGTTTAGGTAGTAACCTGCCGTATGAGATCAAAACATCCACCTTTTAGCCAATTTACCTCGCTAGGCGTCATCGACTTATCACGCTCTCTGAGTGACGTCACGTGAGGCGTCAGCTGTTTTGGCGGGCTCACGAAAGGATATTCTACGGATCAACGACCGACCATGAGAGGAAATATAACTACTCATAATCTTAATTTATTCACAATTCCTCAGCTACTTGAATTTCAAATTATATTCTTATAAGCTTTAATTACTCTAAGTCCGCGATCTCGTTAGATAATCCTCTATTGAATTATGAAATTGCGCTTGTAAGCCAAGGGTTTGGAAGATCGGGAGCGCGGCAGATTGGCCAGTTCCGATTTCCCGCGCACACGTAGGACTCCCTGAGCGGACAATTGTCCAGGGATGGTCCCGAATGAATTAAAACCCCCAAGCGGAGGTGTGAAAACAGTGCCAAAAGCTGAATATCACCTGGGTGAGGTGTCTAGAACGGTGACTCTGGGATATCGGGCGACCTCTCAGAGTGCGCAGCTTTATCTTTGCATGCCTCGCTTTACAAGGATGGACGAACCCCTTTTACTAGCTTCTTGTGGGAACAACAATGTCAACACCAAACATAGTTGTAGTAAGTGCGGTTCGAAACAACAGAAGGCGCAGGGCTCCCGAAAATGGGTCGGCCAACAATGCCGACCAATCTAGAGCTGGGGGAGCCAATGAAAATAGATTCAATGCGATGGATCGGCGAGACCTCGCGACCTTTTGGTGGAAAGAGCGACTGAATCATGACTTGTTTGAGTGCTACGCTGTGAGTGTAGCCCCTGAACGGGGTTACATGACACGGCTGCATGCTCTCTGATGCGAGAAACAACCGAAGCCATCGCACTTTTCACAGCAACGTTTTTGAAACCATACTACTACTCTATTCATTTGGAGTAGTTCCATGGACGAAGAACGAGCTCAGATCCCTTGATATCGGGACAAGAAAGGTTATGCACATGAACAAAAGCATGCATCTTAAGTCTTCCGTTCCGCGACTGTACATCTCACGCCGTCAAGGGGGTCGCGGAATATTGAGTCTTGAATGTCTTTACAATAGGATTATTCTGGTTACAGCACATAGAGTTGCAAATGGAAGAGACCCTCTTCTTAAAATGGTCAGGAATCACGAAAAAGTGGGCAAAGGAGCGTTTCTGTACAAAGCAGAGGAGGCTGCTGAAACACTTGGACTTGATTCCAGTATTAGGGGTGAGCAAAATGCGTCAAATCTCATCTATCTCGAGTACTCACTCCTGAAAGCTCTTATTAAGAAAGCACAAGAGAAAATCTTTCGTAAACAGCTCCTCGATAAGAGGATGCACGGTATCTTCCACAGAAATGTGAAGGATCAGTCAATGTCTTGTGAGCTAACCTTTGCTTTCCTTAAATCGCCCGCATTGAAGTCTGGTACGGAGGGTTTCATTTTTGCATGCCAAGACTTTCAAGTAATTTTCAAGTAATATGAATTATTTAGGATATTCTAAGAGATTCCATAGCATTTTCAAGAAATTTCTTATTCAATAAATAAGCAATGCAAATTTTCTTTTTTTTACATCTTTTATATATTCTATATTATACTATTTCTCATTTGTGAAAATTCAATAACATTCTTGAACTTTATTTAGAAATAATTCTATATAAATTTACTTCGATATAATTTATAAATATGGAAAATAGGGCGCCGTCAAAATGCTTCAAGAGCCTTTTGAATAAATGTGTAGCGTGACTACTTTTATAATTTCTTGTTTTAACAGTTATGAACCTAATATTCTATGAAGAAAATTATTCTGAAAATTTTATTTTTATTATTTGTTTATTTACCAAACTACAAATTTAAAAATAAATATTGTCAAATAATATGAAGACCACTTTTACAAGGTTTAAAATTCACAAATATTACTTGTATTAAGCTAAAAAGGATAAAAATCAAAGGTGCTTAGTTTATATCTCCAACGCTTTCGCGTTATACTTTATTAAAAAATATATATTTTAGGTGGTATGAAAATTATTCTTTTTCGAATACCTGAATGTATATATTGGTCGACTTATTGGCAATCATCCATGCAATATGTCAATAGAAATAATGAAAAACTTTACTCTGAATGTTTAAATTTTAATGACTTAAAGGTTTTTATGTCTTAAATTCTTAAATTGGATCTGCAGATAATCCTTCTAATGCATTTTCTAGGTTTTCAGTTAAGTTTGAAATGAATTAAACTTTTACTTAATTTATGCAATTGACAAAAAGGGCAATACCATTCCTTGTTTATAAAATAAAATATTTGCAAAGTAGACTTAAAATTTATTTAAATTTTTATATTTTATGAGTTTTTCACTCAAAAATACCATTGTTAAGCAAAAATGATGAGGATTTCAAATTTTCCACATTTTAAAGTTTTTTTAGCCTTATTTGACACCGAAAATGTACATTAAAATTAAAAAATTCTTTTACACAAAAATCATTCAATTTTAAACTTTCATAATTTTTAAAATAATTTTATGTTTGGTTAAAGTTTTACACGAAAAACTGGTACTTTAAATAAAAAATCTCTAAAATTCAAATTTAGGATTTTCAGTTTTTGATCAGTTTCAGGTGATATCAACGTTTTTTTTTTACATAAAATCAGTTATTTTGAATAAAAAATATGGCTGGAAATTAAATAAATTAAGCTTTTTCGCCACAAAATGGTTATTTTATACAAAAATAAATTAATTTTAAAGCAGATTCACCATTTGGAAAATTCGTTTTTTATGTTATGCATAAAATAAGAACAAACATGTTGTTTTTTTTCTTGTAGAAAACTGGTACTTTTCATAACAAAAATCATAAGATTTTTCAGATTTATATTTTCAGATTATTATTTAACGGTTATATTGACTATATACATTGTAACGAAAAAATGTTGTGAATTTCTTTCAGAATGTTGATGTTCGTATCTGGCTTCTGCGCCAGGTATATTACAAAATGTAATTTTATATTTTGAATAATCTGTAAACATTACATAACTTTTTGTAGGTACCCAACTTACAATGGGAACTTTTATTTTTTTGTTTATTATCGTAGTTGAAAGATGATATAAAATGTTAATATAATTAATAAAATAATATAAAAATTTATGTAAAGTAAGATTTTTTGTCTAAAGTTACACTTAAGTAAAACTTCAATATTAGTGCAAAATTGTTTTTAGCAAACATTTCGGTCCATCTGCGGAATGTTACAACTGCGACATCTTTATCTAGCGGCTCGTCTCCCGCGTAGCATTTCTCACGGAGAAATTGACATTTTTACGGAATCTTAGTTCGAAACTATTTTCCTCCAAAAATGCAACTAATTTCTAGGAAATTCGTCAATTTTTTTCAAAAATGAACTTTTAACTTAAACTTTAGTTATCTCATTTACAGTTTCCATTTTTTTTAGATGAAGATTCAAGTATTTGTTTAATAATAATTTCATTACAAAATATTATTTAAGAAGCTTTTAAAAGATTTCCAAAATTTAAAAAAAATTATAAAATTTAGACATTTTTTTAATTTTTCAAGATTGATTAAAATTTTCGTTAAAATCCATATAATTGTAAAAGAGATTTAAAATTTGAACAAAAATAAAAAACAATTTAACATTTCATTGGAGCCTAACGAAATTTTAATGAAAGTGTATATTTTTGAAGATTTAAAAAGAAGATTTTGAAGCTAATCGAGGATTTTCTTCAGATTTTTGGGAAAATATTGAATAATTTTTTTCTTTGAAAAATTATTTTTTACACAATACTTAAAAGGAGTCAAAAAAATAATTAATTTTTAACCAGAAAGACGAGTTTTCAACAAAAAAAAACATGAATTACTAAAAATAATATATGTTTTATAATATATGGTAAAATACCACAATTTATATTTTTATAAACAAATTAAATGAATAATTGAAATGAATTGTATCTATAGTGGGATATTGTGTTATTCCCAAGCAAATAATAACTTTTATAGTTGATTCCGAAAATAAAACTTGCAATCTGTTTAATATTTCCTCCCATGGTATGTTATTAACATATGGTGTTTTTGTTATACTAAAATGGTTTTAAATTTAATTTTTCTGCCAAATTGCGTAAAGAGAATATGCATAATTTTATATTTTTTAATGTTTCTGTAAGATTATCTTTTATTTCTCCTTCAATTGGTAATGCAATGTGAAATTTCTTACCTTTTTGAATTTCTTTCGTGAGTCCTTTTTGAGGTTTAGAAAATTTTGGCAATTTTTGTCGTTTTTCGAGAATGCTGAACCAAAACTTTCGAGGTTCTCCTTCGATGGTTGTAAAATATACATAATTATATTTCCTCATAGTCATTTTGTCACGACATTCTACAATATTTTTATTTGGATAAAATCGGCTGGATAATGGGATTTCAATAGGGGGTGGTTCCGGGGGTGGACGATTATCTACTGATTCTATCATCTCAGGATTTTCAAAATCATCTTGAAGTGTTGTCATGTCCATTTCTTGGTTATTATCTTCATTATAGTTATCTTCTTTTAAATTTTCTTCATTATCATTTTCCTCATCATCATTAATTTTATTTTCATATCCTTCATATCCTTCTTCATTATCTTCATCTTCTTCTTCTGATGCACTAGTGCTTGAATAATAATTTTTTTCTTCATCTTCACTGGATTTTTGTAATTCATCTTTGTTACACTTTCTTATTTTATTTTCTTTAACTTTTCTTTTTAAATAATCAAAATATTCGGAATTCGAGTCTGAGCCTTCCATTGTTGGAGCAATTTTTATATTTTATTCTCTAGGCCTACCTTTCTTTTTAACTATAGGAGTAGGGAATACTTTTTGGTTTTTCGTGCATTGATTTGCCTGGTATAACTTGCTTTTTAATTTCTAAATATTCTGATTCAAAATTATCTTTTTCTTTTCCTAAGCTTTCTTTAATATTATTTTCAAGAGCAGGAATTATTTTATGTGAGTCGAGTATAGCCTTACGTGGTCTACCTCTCTTTTTGGTTTCCAAATTTGCATTTTGAAGTTCTTCTTTCGATTCTTCTTGCTGAAAATTTTCAGCAATTTTTTTATTTTCTTCTTCATAATTTTCAACTGTTTCTGGCTTTCGCTTTCTTAATTTACTTCTTGTTAACATGGCATTCCATTTTGATTCTTTTTCCTTATTTGAATTATTAATTTTATTTCTTTCTTCATCGTTATTTAATTCATTTAAAAGATTGGTAATTATTAAACTCATTTTCTTTAATATTCTTACATCTTGATTATTAATGCTTTCTTTAAAATTGTCGAATAGATGGTCATAGGCAGATTCATACATTTTCTGCATTGGCAATTGTGTTGATTTTTTTTTTTATTTTTCTTAAAACTTTTATTTGTTGATTGTCCTATTATAGGATCAATTTAATTTTCATCTTGATTTCTAATTTTTTATTTAATAATTCTTCTTCTTGATTTCTTATTTTTTGGTTTAATAATTCTTCTTGATTTCTTATATTTTTATTTAATAACTCTTCTTCTTGATTTCTTATTTTTTTAATTAATAATTCTTCTTCTTGATTTCTTATTTCTTGATTTGATAACTCTTCTTCTTCATTTATAATTATTTTGTATAATAATTCTTCTCCTTGATTTCTTATTTTTTTATTTAATAATTCTTTAGGAATGGTTCAATATATATGATTTTCAATTAATGCTTCAGTGTCATTAATTTTTTCAATATTGTCAGTCGAGTTTCTGGATAGGGAATCAGCTTTTACATTCATTTTTCCAGCTTTATACTAGGCAGTCTGATAAGTACCTGAAAATTCTAAGAGATGGCATTAGTATTCACTAATGTGAACCATTTTCGTCGAGCTTGATCCTTCAAATGACGCCTGTCAAAAATTCAGCTGGATAAGTATTACCCGGACTCTGCGCCGTCGATTGGAACGATTCATAAGTGGTTTACCGAGTTTCGTTGTGGCCGTACGAACGCAATTGATGCATTCAGTTTTGGGCATGAAGAAGCTTTGCGCGCGATGGATGCCGCGTTTGCTCACAGTGGACCAAAAACGGATTCGTGTGACAACTTCCCAGCAGAATTTGGCATTATTTTCGCGTAAGCCGACCAAGTTTTTGCGCCAATTTATAACCATGGATGAAACCTGGATCCACTACTACACTCCTGAGTCAACGCAACAGGCAAAACATTCGGTTCCACCGGGCCAAAGTGCTCCGAAGCGTCTAAAAACGCAACAATGGGTCGGAAAGGTTATGACCTCCGTATTTTTGGATGCACATGGCATAATATTCGTGGACTATATTGAAAAAGGTAAAACCATAACCGGAGCATACTATTCATCATTATTGGACCGATTGAAAATCGAAATCGCCGAAAAACGACCGCATTTGAAGAAAAAAAAACCGCTTTATCATCACGACAATGCGCCTGTTCATTCATGCTTAGCTGCACAAGCAAAATTGCATGAAATCGGCTTCGAATTGGTTCCTCAGCCACCGTATTCACCAGACCTGGCCCCCAGCGACTATTACTTGTTCCCTAACCTGAAGAGATGGCTCACCGGTAAGCGTTTTTACTCAAATGTATCGCTGTATCGACCTAAAAGGAGAGTATGTTGAAAAGTAAAACCGACTTTAGCCAAAAAAACGTCTCCGTGTTTCATTTTTCAGGGACTTATCAGGCTGCCTAGTAGATTACATCAAAATCGTACTCTGCTAATTTTAATTTCCACCTCGTTACGCGAGAACACGGATCTTTGCAATTTTGAGCGGTTATGATCGGTTACTAATGTGAATTTTCTTCCATATAAATAGGGTCTGAAATGAGTTACAGAAAAGACAATTGTTAAGGCTTCTTTCTCGTAGGTATCGAATTTTCGTTCGCTGTCGCTTTATGATCCTGATGCATATGCTATTGGCTTATCTTTACCAAATTTTTCTTTGAGATAAAATGCCTGCAACTGCATAACCGGAAGCGTCGGTTGTTAAAACAAAGGGTTTAGTAAAATCATGTCTTTGTAATAAAGGTTCTTCGCACAATTTATTTTTCAGTGTATCAAATGCTTTTTGTTGAGTTTCTGCACATTTAAAGTCTACATCTTTTTTTAGTAATTTATTAAGTGGAGCTGCTATGTTTGAAAAGGCTTCGATGAATTTTCTATAATATCCTGCAAGTCCTATGAATTCTTTTATGCTTTTAGGTTTTTTCGGAATGGGAAAATTTCTTACTGCTTCTAATTTTCTAGGATCTAGCTTAACTCCTTCGTTATCAATGACATGTCCAAGATAAACTACTTCTGGACGTAATAATTTGCATTTATCTGGATGTATTTTTAAATTTTCTTCTCTTAATCTATTTGCTAATTTTGTAAATTTTTCTTCGTGTTCTTCTAAGGCATTTGCGTACAGGACTGTATCATACAAATATACAAATAATTTGATTCCTTGAAGGCCGGTTGAAAGGAGATCCATTAAACGTTGAAAGGTTGCAGGTGAATTCTTTAAACCGAAAGGCACGCGGTCGAACTCACAGGGTCCGTAGGGCGTTGAAAAGACAGTTTTGTGCGAGTCTTCCGCACTCATTTTTATTTGATGAAAACCACTGGTCAGGTCAAAGATCATGAACTATTGTGCTTCTCCTAACTGATATAAAATATCCGTGATATTAGGGAGAGGATAACTATCTCCTATAGTTTTTTCATTTAATTCGCGGTAATCTAAAACCATTTGCCATTTTATATTTCCGTGGGAATCCGGTTTTTTAAGTACGAGAAAAGCAGGTGAATTGTAAGGGGATTGAGATGGCTTTACTATTTCATTTTTTATTAGTTCATTGACCTGTCTAGTTATTTCTTCTCTTTGAACTTGGGGAAGTCTATATTGTGGCGTAAATATGGGTTGACTATCTCCTGTAGGGATATTGTGTCTTAGTACGTTAGTTACTTTCATCTGGGATTTGAAAAATGTCTTTATTGTTAATAATAAGTTTCTCAACATGAGTATATTCTTCTTCATGTAAGTGTTCTAAACGTAATAATTTCTTTATGTTTTCGAGTTTATTTTCTTCGGAAATGTTTAAAATATGATGAAAATGAACTTCTTGATTGCATTTAGTATCAAAATAGTTAAATTTATGTTCAAATTGCTGTAATTCTAGATTTTGAGTTTCTTTTTCATTTGAAGCTTGCGTATAATAATTTGATATTTCGGTTTCGTCGAAATCTAAAAGTTCTACTGTAGGGATTTTAATTTAAACTGGATAAGGACAAGTATTTGCAATTTTTGAGATAAGCTTTTCCATTATTATTTGTTAATACTGCCTTACCTAAAAAGATTCCACTATTTGGTAAAAGTTCTGGAATAAAACCGGTTTTTTAAAAATTATTGTTAACATGGACATAGAAGTCCAAAATTGTTCTTGCTGGGATTGTAATTACAGCTTGAGTATCAAAAGGGTAATGTTTTTCATTTATTTCTAATTGTCTCTGTTCGTAGCTTATTGTTACATTATCGTTTTGAAAAAATTCTGTTCCTACGACGCCATCGTGATCCACTGGGACTTTATTGGGGATTATACAAAAAATTGATGGAATTTCAAAAATATTTATTGTTGTTTGACCAAGAGTGTGTACTGGGTGTTCGTTAGTTCCTGTTAATTTTAGAAAATTTTGTTTATTTATTTTTATGAATGATTTGACTGATTTTTCTTTGATTAAATTGGGACCAGCTCCTGTATCGACCATTAATATTACAGGATTTTTTAAACCGTTTGATGATAATGTTATATGAGCGATGGTATTGGTAACACTTAAATTTATTTTTGCTGTTTTTTCTTCTTTATTATTTTCAGAATTAGGATTAGATGCATTTGATTCTTGATTTAGGCCTTCCTCTGAGCAACCGGTCTGGGAAGGGCACTGGAGTTTTCCGGATTTAATTGTTGATGTTGTTCTTGTTCTTGATATTGATTATTATATTGTCTTTTATGGCAACCATTAATTATATGACCCGGTTCTTTGCAATAATAGCATATTATTTTATTTTCTTGTGTGAAATTAGGTTTAGATTGGTAATTATTTGGGTTGTTAGGGTTGTTGCGAGAGTCATTTCTATTCCATTGTTGGCTCCGTACCTGTCCTTTCCAAGGGTGTCTTACTTCGTTGTATTTATTTTGAGTTCCTCGAGACTCGTATTGAGGGTTATTATTTGACCAATTTCTTTGTGGTGGAAATACATTGCTAGATTAAATTTGATTTTGAGTATAATTAGGAAAAAATTTTCTTTGATTTTGAGAATAATTGGGCGAAAATTGTCTTTGATTTTGGAAATTGCTAGGAAAAAGTTGACTTTGATTTTGAAAATTATTAGAAAAAATCGTCTTTAATTTTGAAAATTATTAGGAAAAAATTGTCTTTGATATTGAAAATTATTAGGAGAAAACTGTCTTTGATTTTGAAAATTATTAGAAAAAAATTGTCTTTCATTTTGAATATTATTAGGAAAAATTTGTCTTTAATTTTTAGATTGAAGTTGATTTTGGGGCTGATAAGAATTTGATAATTGTTGAATAAAATTTCTACATGTTGGTGGTAATTGATCTTTCTATTTTTAATGCGCTGTTAACTGTTTCTGAAAATGATTGTGACTTTTGTATTCTTATTTGAAGTTCTGTTCTTAAACCTCTAATAAAACAATTGACTGCGTCTTATTCCAATTCTTCTATAAAATTATCTTTAATTTTATTGACTTCTACTTTTGAAATAAATTTATTTTTTGTTTTATACGCATCACTAATTTTATCTGAGATTTCTTTTACTCTAGTTGCATAGGAAAGTACTTTTTCGTTTTCCCATTGATAAATTTTACCTAATTCTCCTTGAAGTTGATAAACTGCTTTTAATGGTGCGTATACTGTTTTAAGTTTATTTATTAGTTCATCAATCGTATTGTAGGTATACCCATATATGCATTTTCGGGCATCCCCCTCAAGTTTACTTCTAAGAAGTTTAACTAGGTTTGCTTCTACTTCTACCCCTGGTAGCATTGACCTTGCTTCTTCGCATGCCTCAACAAAATGACTAAAAGGGACGATATTTGTTCCGTCAAATAATGGAATGAACTCTAGTGCATCTCTGAGTGATACCTGTTGGTTAGTAGGTAGTCTATTCATGTTTGACGTTTGTGGGTCAAAGTCTGAGGCTGATTGAATTTTTACTTCCGGTATAAGAAGTTCCTGCTTTAGCTTTCTTTAAATTGTTGTTGTCGAAATGGATTTGAATCGTTAAAATAATTTTCTTTATTTAGAGTATCTTTCTGAGTATTATCAATTATTGTTGAATTTGCTCTATTTTGGCGCTAACTATTTATGTTAAAATTTGTTAATTTCCACGTCGTTCATTGTATTGTTTTCTAAAGTTTCGTTTTGAAAATTTTTTGAATTTGAGGAAGAAATTAAGATTTTATCCTCGAAACTTTAATTAATTAGAGAATTTTTACTTGAAGTTTGAGATTCAGAAGTGATTTCTGAAGTATCACTAGTACCAGGTGTGATAATTATCCAATGGTTTTGAAATTCTGTGCCTAAATCAGGTTTTGAATTTTTTCGAATATTTTTTGGAAACTGTTGATTATTCGCAATTATTTTTGCTAGTTCAGGATTTTGTGAAGCTTGAAGGTGTGTTATTGCCTTATCTGATTTAGAATTTTGGTCCGACATTTATATTTCTCATTATGAAAATAAGTTAAAATTAATTTGCTCAATAATGAGAGTTTACACACAATTTCTTTTTAGAAATTATACGTTGGGGGTACAGGGCAGAAATATAAATGTTACAAGGCATACATATGAATGATACAGGGCAAAAATATAAATGGTACGAGACATAAATATAAATGGTACAGGTTAGAAATACAGGTATTACCAATGCAGATATAATTTGTATAAGTACAATTTTTAAATTAACAGATTTTTTGCATTCCGTTGAGTTTCATGTGCTTTTTCGTTTTATTTTAAAGAAAATATTTTTAAAAAAATTAGTTAAATTTTTCTAATTAAAAAAAAATACTGAAAAATTGTTAATATTTAATTTTAAAATACTGGAAAAAAAACTTTGGAGTAATTTTTAAAGTTAAGAAAAAAATTTGTAGTTATCTTTGTTAGTGGTAGTTTTTAATTTCCGCGGCCGATGCACCAAATTAATAACGAGGTATGTTACGTCCTAAAAGGCAGAAACTTACCTTGTTAAAAATAATTATTTAAAGGGTTTGTCGTTTTTGAACGAAATCTAGGATTTCGAAACAGGGATGAGAATAACTTCCGAAGTTCAAGATAACTACACACTATTCTACAAATAACATGAAATGCAACTGAATATACAATACTAAAAAGTTTATTAAATTAAAGAAATTACAGGTTTAAAGAAAGATAGCTAATTTGAAAATATTGAAAAGGATTATGTTAATACTTGATTTAATTTTAAAATGTACTGGTATTTTTGATTTGAAGTTGATTTGCACTGGAGTCTCACAGGTAGCAGAAACTCACCATTCCAGATCTCCGCCTTAAAATAAAGCTAGATCTTAATGTTTGAGTTTCAAAGAAATAGTAAATATTTTGAGTTCTAAACTCGTTGATAAAACTTATCAATTTTTATAATCAAAATCGCACTTTTAAAACTGGGGATTGCTGGAATATTTTAAGATCCCTTTGAAACTGGTATTTTCCTACTCGATGAGATTTGTTGTCGTTGGTTCGGAAGGATTCAGGTAGTCGTGCTGGTGGTTACCCGTTAACATGTGGGCCTGATCGTCCTTCTGGTGATTCACCGTAACGATGATTGACAATGAGTATTGTCAAAAAGGGATCTTCTGAATAAGGTTTCACTTATTTGAAACGGATTTGAAATTCTAATCGACTTCAATTCGATTGAATTTCCGAAGCACAATACTGATTCTACTTTTGTTTTGAAATTTGTATTTCGACAATTTGGAAATAGTTTCCAAATAACCGGAGTCTTTTAATTAATAAAATTGCTTTAAAATTTACTTCGTTGTACTCTAGGGCAGAGCTTCCGCCCGATTTGAAATTAGATGTTAGACTGACTTTTGATTCAGATCCTGGGTTTATATACAGGGTGGGCAGGCTGAAGCTTACATACATAGCGAGTTGAATGCTACCCGAATTGCACAATCGCAGGGGAGAAGCCATTATACAGGGGTATTTTTATATTTCGCGCCTTTAAAGTTGCATTCGGATCGGCCATTCGGCCATGGCCGTGCATGTTCGGATCAAGTTTATGATATTTTCAATGGTTGCGCTCGAAACTTCAAACGGTTATGTTCAGATTCACCTGTTTGCCCTAATCGCTGTCAGTAAATGTGGGCAATGTTAATTTAAAGTTTGCGCATGTAATATTTCATTCACTTTATTTGAAACATATCCTGTCTATTCATAACATACTTTTTATGCAGTAAAAATAAACTTTAAACACCATTGACTCTTCGCCCACTGGAAGCACAGAATATTATTACTATTTTATAGTATTTGTCACTTAGCAGCTATTCTATAATGTTATTGGCACAGTAAAAAAATGAAGTTTACTTCTCAGTTAACATTTCTCACCTTATTATTAATAAAACACTTTCATTATTTGTAATTACCATATAGCATAACCAATATTGTTTTGACACTTGTATCCGTTTGAAGTTTCGAACGCAACCATGGAAACTATCATAAGCTTGATCCGAACATGCACGGACTTGACCGAATGGCTGATCCGAATGAAACTTTGAAGGCGCGAAATATGAAAATACCCCTGTATAATGGCTTCTTCTCTGCTCTTGTGCAATTTAGGTAGCATTCAACTCACCATGTATGTAAGCCCCAGCGTGTCCACCCTGTATATTAGATTCTATTGTGATCAGAACCAAAAACTTAATAACCAAAAACTTGACGGCGAGGGGACGACACAATTTATATCTATTGATTTTTATGTATATCACGGTGTCTATATCTGAAGGCATGGAATCGGGTTGCAGTACCTTGAGTCCAAGGAACTGGACATTGTGCCACCCTCTTTAATGTTTTGTGGCTGACTCGTCTGAGCAGCGGCCGAAGATTTGTAGATGAGAAATCATTGTATTTTGGCGGTGTATTGAAAGCAAAGATGTACAAAATGCGTAGTTTGTACAACGATGTTTAAAATATTGATTTTAACATATTGGATAATAATAAATATACACGATTTTGTGCGTTTTTATGAGAATATAATCCTTTCTTTTCATACTTATTAAAGTAAGTTACCATTATAAATATAGCGATGATTAATAACATAAATATAAATAACATAGTTAATACACGTCACAGGACGTGACAATACGGTTAATTTCGTATATTTTAGCAACGGAATCGACCAATATTTCAGGTACCAAATACAATATCTCAAAATTTACTTGTATTTATTTGTAACAATAATTAGTTTTATGCCATAAAAGAGGAGATTTTGACAAAATACTTGAAGTTTAACAAAATAAACAAATTTTTTAAAAAGAATGACATTTTCATTATCAAAACATGATTACTCAATAACAAAAAACTGTAATAGTTGATATTTCAATCGAGAAAGAGAAAATTTTATTTTAAAAAATTAATGTTACTACCAAAAAATACGATTTTTCATTAAATAAAGGTTTTCAGTAGTGAAAGACAAAAAATGTTTTCCTAAAGTGTTTCATCTTCAGGCCAAGACGAATTTTATACACCGAAATTGAATTTTTAAACAGAAAATATGAATTTTCAGCAAAGAAAAATAATTTTCAACATAAGAGTTCCATTTTAAGCATACAGATAAACCTTCTCTTTAAAAAAATGTCAATAAAGTAGTTTATTGTTTACCCTCGCAGTTGAATTTTTAGTTAAAAAAGATCAATTTTTATCAAAATAGTTCAATTTTCTACAGAAGAGATGAATTTTCTACTTGAAATACATAAACATAGAAGAATAATATTCAACCACACATATATTTCGAGATCCAAAAGATAAATTTTCAAAAGATGTATTTGATCTTACGTACAAAAAAATTTTATTTTGATGTTTTACATTAAAATATCAGTTCAACAAGAAGTAAATTTTCTACGAAGACTTGAATTTCCAACCAGAAAAGACGAACTTTCAACAAAACAGTTGAATTTCCCACCAAAAGTGGTTACTTTTTTACAAAGTGATTAAATCTTCCAAAAAAAATTGCATTTTTATAATAAAAAAAAAGTAAAAATATTTTATTAAAACAGATAAATTTTCCACCAAGTAGTTGCATTTTTAACCAAGAAAGATGAAATTTCTACTAAAACAGATGAATTTTTAAATCAAAAAGACAAATTTAAAGAAAAAATATTTGAATTTTTATCTAAAACAGATTTCATTTTAATTTTCAACACTCCAATATAAATTTTAAACTAATCTATTTTCTACAAAATTGTTAAATTCTTAAATAAACAGTTACATTTTCCACCAAAAAGGAATTCTTTTTAAGAAACTTGTTGAATTTTTAACCACGCAGTTGCTTTTCTATTTCAGAAAGATGCAGTTTCTATTAATAATAGATTTATTTTTCAAATATAACACACAAATCAAAAAAAAGTTGAAGTTTTGTTTAAAAAGATTTCAATTTCACTCTTCAACAGCAAAGTATGAGTTTCAAACAAAAAATAATTTTTCTATGACCTAACCTAAATGTTTATCAAATCAGTAAAATTTTCAACCAAATGCAGTTTCATTTTAACCTAAGAAAAATGCATTTTCTACTAAAATATTTGAATTTTGAAATTAAAAGGACAAATTTTCAAAACAAAACAAAAACAGTTGGATTATCACCCAAAAAAGATTTTAGTTCAATTATCTAACACCAAAATGTAAATTGGAAACAACGAGCTAATGTTCTACGAAATAAGGTTAACCGGCCATTAGTGGGACAGTTACGAAAATGGTGAATTTTAAATAAAGTGCATGAACTCTCACCTAAATTGTTGAACTTGGACTAAAAGAGGTATATATTTTTAAACAAAAATAAAATGGTTTAATTTTCAGTCTAAAATTTAACTTTTTAACAAAGAAAAAAGCCGAATTTTCAACCAGTTAAATCTATGAAGGAATTACGAAATAAAAAAAGTTGAATATTTAACCAAAACGATGACTGTATAGTCGTAGTTTCATTTTTAAACAAGAATTGGAATTTTCTACAAAAAAGTTTATTTTTAACCGAATAGTTCAATTTTTTCGCAAGTGCTTAAATTCACAAGCTGAAGAACGAAATGAATTTTCTACGAAAAATTTAATTTATTACCAAATAGATGAATTTCAAAATGAGTTCATAACGTAACATCTAACAATTAATATTTCAAACAAAAACATTTCAAGTAAAAAAAATTAAATTTACGAAACAAAAGACTTGCAACGTTCAATTTTCATTTCGAAATATGAATATATAAGAAAATTAATTAACTAATTAATGAATTCAACTTTAAATATTTATAAGTAAAGAAAATTAATTCTCAGCCAGGAATAACATATCCAGCTGATTAGTTTCACCAGAAAATATGAATTATTAATTAATACATCAACTTTTCGATAAAATAATTTATTTTAAAATTAATATATTAAACAAATTTTCAACAAAGCGATTCTATTTTTCAAATAGCGGTCGAATTTTCAAATAAAGAGTAGACTGCTTAACCAAAAACATGCCGTTTCTACCACGAAAATTAGTTTTTAACTACAAAATACGAATTTTGAAGCCAAAAACTACAACCGTCTTCGAAACAGTGGCATTCGTAAACAGAAAATATTATTTTAAAACTAAATGAGTTAATTTTGTGAAAATTGTGAAATTTTCTAGCCAAAACTTGAATTTTCTAGTTATACTGTTGTATGACAATTTAACGCACCATATCTATTTTTCCAGAAATTAATTAATTATCTCACAAGAAATTATTTATTTTAATCGATAATTTTTTCAACTCCCGTTTATAGGCAATAATAAATTAAATTTAACAGAGATAAATGTTTTAAACCATTATTATTACTTATAAAGTTCTTCGCTTAGAATAATGCTAGAAAGTTTCGTTTTTTTTTTATAATTTACCACGTTTTTTACTTGTTAATACGAGTGAATTAATAATTAATTAATTAATTAATTAAAACAATGGTTTAAATAGATTAATATTATTTATAATTATTTCACTCTGCAGTAACTCTCGATAGATGCAATTTTATCTCAAATTTTTAACTAAAATATTATTTTGGGTTTTTCTGAAATTTTCAATTTCTCTTTAACTCCACAGTCTTTCAAAGGAAAAGTTACATTTAATTTGACCGATGTACAAAATTTGAAGAATATTTCAAATACGTAATTCTGCGTTAGAAAAATCTATTAACAAAAAAGAAAGATATTTTTACAAAATCATGACCTCTGATTTTTGTTAATTTTTTTCATAACCTAAAAACACATAGAAAAGTTGAAAGTTGCATATAAAAACATAAATTTCTGGTTTTGATTTAAAAAAAATATTTGTTAATAATCATACATTGTTCAAGCAATTAATTTTCTTACCATGAATTAATTATTAGCTTAGCTTTAGTGGAAAAGTGCACCCACAGTTAAAAACTTTAGAAAAAAACTGCAAATTGATTGAATTATTTGCAGATAGTATTATGAAAAAGAATAAAAAATTGTTTAAACAATTTGGTTGTTAATTTGTTTTAATCATCTCCTGAATTTAGTTGAAAATGAACAAAAGTGGATATTATTTTAAAGAATCTGCAACTGTGCAGAATTACTATAGGAGAAGATAATAACAATAATAGATAATAAACAAATAATATTATAAATGTAGTAAGGTGTACAAAACTGACATATTTCAGACCAAGTGAAATACCATGATTTTCGAGAAGATCCTTTATTCCATTATTAAAATTTGTCGACGTTTCGAGTGTCAATTGCTCTCATCAGAAAGGATCACCAATCCAATGTCAATAAAATTGTATAAGTCGTTATATTAATAAGGCAAAAGTCAAAATTCTTGATTGATTCGAAGTTAGACTTTAAGATGAAGCAGAACGCACGTTCTGTTTCCTTTTTAAAATTTAAATTTTAAATGTTTCGAACCCTTTTTTAAAATTTGAATTCTTTATTCTGATCTTTTTGATGTTATATAGGTGATTATAAAAAAATGACAACATCAGTACTACAGAACTAATTCAGATGAGAATGTTAAAAACATGGATTAATTATCAAGAATTTGGACTTTTTCTTAATTAATATAAGAACTTGTACAATTTTATTGACATTGGATTGATGATACTTCCTGATGAGGAGAGCAATTGACTCTCGAAACGTCGAAAAATTTTAATAATGGGATAAAGAATCTACTCAACATCATGGACTTTTACTTGGTCTGAAATATGTCAGTTTTGTACATTTTACTACATTTATAATGAACTATTTACTCAGACGCATAATATCGCTATTTATGCATCTATTTATTACAAATAATAAATAATAGATAATAATAGACAAAATAGATAATGAATAATAATAGTTTGTTTGAACTATTAGGTTTGTTAAATTGTATTAATATTTACCTTATTTTAATTGAAAAAAAGAAAGTGATAAAAATGAAAATATAAGAAAATGATATGTAATCATACTTTTAAAAAATTGTTTAAACAACTATTTTTCTTAATTCGAATCAAATATTAACTCATACCACTTTTTATTATATTATTGTAGAGAATAGGTGAGGTAACAACGTAGAGTGTACTACACGGAGGCGGCAACGTACAGCCT